>NC_080162.1:186539051-186910967 GCF_950295315.1 Erinaceus europaeus
AAGTAAACAAAGCAAGTATCCAAATGAATTATATCCTCTCAGAAAGATATCTTGATTCTAAAATAAGACTTTTTCTTCATTTGGAGCAAATCATGTATTTAATGAGAGTACTATATAGTGTTCTAGTTTGATAATTTTTTTTGTCCACATCTTAAAGAAACAGCACTGATAGATGATTAGTGGAAAATGCTACGTTATATGCTTTGGCTGTGTACATTTAATATGTATTTGTCATTGACCATTAACTCTCAGCATGGATTTGGAATTCAGAGTTCTTTAGCCCCAGTCATCAAGATTTTCACTATTTTTCTGCTTTCTGCTTATCTAAACTACAGAAAGTTCCTCAAGTGATGTTTTGTTCTCTGTTGTTTTATTATACCATTGATGAGCAAAATAAAATTATGAGCATTCATAAAATTTTGTCATTTAAGGACCTGCTTTTTCACTATATGCCATTTTACTTAAAGTTGCAGAGTTTATTGAGGGTACTAAGTAAGGGCTGACTGTAGACTGTAGTCTTTTTAAATTTTTTAATTAGTGATTTAATACTGATTTATAAAATTCCAAGGTAAATGGGTATAATTCCACACCTTTCTGACCAATAATAGAGTTCAGTGTTCCCATTCCCTCCACTGGAAACTGCATTAGTGCTCTCAAGATCATAGATATGAGTTGATACTATTTCTCTACCTATATTTATATGTATTTGCCCTTTTTTTCCTCCTGTGGTCCTGCCTTCTCTAAGTCACACCTGTACCCCTTACTAATTCCTAGTGTCCTTTTCTCCATCTCTCCCCCCCCCCAGTTCCATGCCATGTTATTTCCCCAAAATCAAACCCCATGTTTATTAAGCATTTAGTCTAAGACCTGTCCTCTTCCTAGCCCTAAGCTACTGCCAGTTTGCATCTGACTGCTATGGATATACTGACTTTGTATATTCCATGTAAATAGAATCAAAATTATGTGACTGTTTTTGTCTTAACTTTTAAAGACTTTTTAATGGGTATTGCTTATTTTATAATAAAACAGCATTTTAAATTCTTTATATTTTTTTGTTTGTTGTTTTAGATGTGGCCAGTGAAAAACAAAGAAGACTTCTTTATAATTTAGAAATGGAACAGATGGCTAAGACAGCTAAAGCACTTATGGAGGCTGTGAGTCATGTGCAAGCACCGTTTACAAGTGCAACACATTTAGAGCATGTAAGACCCATGTTTAAGGTAAGAGTTATTAATAACTTTTATGTACACTTTGTTTGATATACTTTTAAGGTGAGGAAATGCACAGTGATGCAGCACTTTTGGAAGCAAAAGCCATGTTATAAAAGAGATAGAAAATAAAATTTTTCAGGAAGTCGGGCGGTAGCGCAGCAGGTTAAGCACACATGGCGCAAGACGCATGGACCAGCATAAGGATCCCGGTTCGAGCCCTTGGCACCCCACCTGCAGAGGGGTCGCTTCACAAGTGGTGAAGCAGATCTGCAGGTGTCTGTCTTTCTCTTCCCCTCTCTGTCTTCCCCTCCTCTCTCCATTTCTCTCTGTCCTATCCAACAGCAACAGTAATAACAACAATGATAAAAAGCCAACAAGGGCAACAAAAGGGAATAAATAAATATATTTTAAAAAGAAAAGAAGGGGGTCGGGCGGTGGCGCAGTGGGTTAAGCGCATGTGGCGCAAAGCGCAGGAACCGGCGTAAGGATCCCGGTTCGAGCCCCCGGCTCCCACCTTCAGGGGAGTCGCTTCACAGGCGGTGAAGCAGGTCTGCAGGTGTCTATCTTTCTCTCCCCTTCTCTGTCTTCCCCTCCTCTCTCCATTTCTCTCTGTCCTATCCAACAACGAATTGCA
This sequence comes from Erinaceus europaeus, assembly GCF_950295315.1. Taxonomy (NCBI): domain Eukaryota; kingdom Metazoa; phylum Chordata; class Mammalia; order Eulipotyphla; family Erinaceidae; genus Erinaceus; species Erinaceus europaeus. Next base: position 186,540,897 of record NC_080162.1, read on the forward strand.
TCAACAAGTGCAATAATAATAACCACAACGAAGCTACAACAAGGGCAACAAAAGGGGGAAAAAAATGGCCTCCAGGAGCGGTGGATTCCTGGTGCAGGCACCGAGTCCAGCAATAACCCTGGAGGAAAAAAAAAAAAAAAGAAAAATTTTCTCTTAACAGGAGTAGGAAAAGGTACGTAAGATGAACAATTAATAAGTGTGTTGGTCCAAAAGATACTCAGGGCACAGAGAATGCCTTACCATAGGTGAGGGCCTGAGTTTGATCTTTGTTACTACGTGGGAGCACCATAGGTTGTGGTATGATGCTTATGCGTGTCTTTCCCATTTTCAGCCCCACCCCCCCAACCTTCTTTTCAAAAGTATAGAATATGGGCAGGGATGTGGATCAGCAAAATCACACACACACACAGGCCACGGGGTTCATTACCAGCACCATAAAATGCAGTGTGTTATTATTATTATTATTTAATATTGCTCTTTACAGCTTTATTTTACTTTTTTTTTTTTTTGCCTCCAGAGTTATTGCTGGGGCTCAATGCCCCCACCACGAATCCACTACTCCTGGAGGCTATTTTTTTCCCCTTTTGTTGCCCTGGTTGTTTTATCATTGTTGTGGTTATTATTGTTACTGCTGTCTTTGTTGTCAGATAGGACAGAAAGAAATGGAGAGAGGAGGAGAAGACAGAGAGGGGGAGAGAAAGATAAGACATCTGCAGATGTCTATCAGTTTGTGAAGCGACTCCACCTGCAGGTGGGGAGCTGGAGGCTCAAACCGGGATCTTTATGCTGGTCTGCTGCACCTGACCCCACGGTTTGTTATTTTTAAGAATTTAAAATGGGAAGATCTGACCCAATTTCCTCTACATTTATTCTATTAATATTTAAACCTTTGAAGCTAACTAAAATGTCATAGTGATTCTTAACTTGTTGCTCCTTTATAGCACTTCTGGTCCAGGGAGGGAGTTTTGTCAGATTTGGAAAGAGAAAATTTGGGAGTGAGGTACTTTCCAGTTTGTTTGACTGTTGTTGAGGAATAGTCAGTCGGGTAGAAATGCAAAGGCCAGGAAGATAGTGTTGCGAGGCTGTGGAGGTGTGGTGGATGCCAGGCGGTGGCACATCCAGTCGAGCACACATTGTCATGCAGAAGGACACAGTTTGAAAGCTTTGTGAGTGATGAAGCAGGTCTTCAGGTGTTGGTCTTTTTCGCTCCCTCTTAGCTTTCTATCAAATTTAAAGAAAAAATGGAAAGGCAAAATGGCTTCTGGCATCTATGAATTTGTATGTAGTACAGGTGCCATGTCCCAGTGACAAAAAAAAGAAAAGTATAAAGAGAGCATAACTAGTTTTGCATTTTGAAATAATGCACATAGTGATTATATAGTATAAAATACATTCCCACTTTATTAAGAAATGAGTTTATAAAGCTGATTTTTGAATAGATGTTTACCTGTTTTGCTTTCCTTTGCAAATGTTTTTTGGTAACGAGTAGATAAGGGAAGAAAACCAGAGAATGGGCACCCTACTGAGGAGGCAGTAGGCTAGCAAGTCCTGTTTTCTTTTGCCAACACCACCAAAGATAAACTACAATATACATAGAAAAACCAGCATAGGAATGAAGTTTGGGGTGGGGGGAGAGCAACTGGAACGCAGATAAACTTAGCAGTAAAAGAAACTTAAAAAGCTGAAAATACAAACAAACCAGCATGTGGGCAGCAAGTACAGAAGGGCTTTCTAATTAGAGGTAAAGATTCCCGTCCTCCGCTTCATACCGCCTGCCAGCTTTTTGCCTCTGCAATCTCTGCCCTACTGATCAGCGCCGTGTATAGGAAGGCAGACGCCAAACATCAAGTCAATAGCAGGCAGATAAAGTACAGAAGGCCACCTACTCCCAAACAAAAAAAAAGGGGGGAGGGAGCACTAAAACAAATGAAGGTAATAAAATAGAGTTAATGCGACAACCAGAGTTTCCCCAAACTAAAGAAGATAACTGCACCCCCCCCATCAAGGAAGCGCAAAGAAGTCCAAGAAAAATTCATCCACACCCGCGTTCACTAAGGCGCGTATAAACTAAAATGTCAAAGACAGAGAGGGTTCTGCAAGATGCTAGAGAAAAGCTGAGGTGCCATGAGACAGATCAGCTGATTTCTCTACGGAAACTCTAAACGCTAGAAAGGATTGACAAGATGTATTCAAATTTTTGAATGGAAAAGACCTCCACCCAAGAATTTACTTTTCCTGGTAGGTTACTTACGTTTGAAGGGAAGATGAAGAGCTTTTCAGAGCAGCAACTAAAGGAATTCATGACCACTTGACTTACATAGAATGCCCTCACCCATAGAGAATAAACAGAGCAAGGAGAACAAGCAAATCCCAGGAAAGGCTATTGATTCAAGCTGCAGAACTGCAGTGAACAACAACAACAAGTTGAAGATACTACAAGAAGGGATGAACTCTGGGGTGGAATACTGGAGCTTTGGTGGGGCTTGGGGTAACTCATTTGAGAGGGTGAGAATTTGTACTTCTAGCGGAGGGTAGATAGCATTGTGGTTATGCAAACAGACTCTCATGCCTGAGGCTCCGAAGGCCCAGGTTCAATCCCCCGCACCACCATAAGCCAGAGCTGAACGGTGCTCTGGTTAAAAATAATAATAATAATAATAATAAATAATTTGTACTTCCAAAACATTTATAGACTTATAAATCAAGTTTACCTCAAAACCAAAAATTAATATTATTATGAATATTATTATTTTCCACCAAAGCACTGCTCAGCTCTGGCTTATGGTGGTGCAGAGGGTGGAACCTGGGACTTTGGAGCCTCAGGCATGAGAGTTTCTTTGCACAACCATTATGCTATCTACCCTGGCCCCAAATCAAAAATGACTATTATTTTTTAATTTTCTTTTTTTTATTTTTGATTTGCTGTTATAATCTTTATTTATTTATTGGATAGAGGCAGCCAGAAATTGAGAGAAAGGTGAGGTAGAGAGGGTGAGAGACAGAGAGACACCTGCAGCCCTGCTTCACCATTTGTGAAGCTTTCCCCCTGCAGGTGGGGTCCGGCGGCTCGAACCTGTGTCCTTGTGCACTGTAACATGTGCAGTGTAACATGCGTGCTCAACCACGTGCGCCACCGCCAGCCCTTCCCAAACCAAAAATTATTAGAAAACACAAATAATAGGGACCACCATAATCTTATCATTCAGCAGCAATTGCTGTTAAAATGCCTGCATCTGTTCTGGGAGATAGAAAAATACCAGAACATAGGGCATGAATGGCTGAGGGCCTCAGCTTGATCCCCAGCACTGTTATAAGCCAGAACATGTCCAGTACCAAAAACAAACAACAACAAAAAACTTTCTTTTCCTATTTAAGCCCAAGCAGTATTTTGTAGTTTTTATCCTTTATCAATAAAAACTTTCAGAAGGGAGCCGGGTGGTAGTGCAGCAGGTTAAGCGCACATGGCGCTAAGCACAAGGACCAGCATAAGGATACCGGTTGGAGCTCCTTCACAGGCGGTGAAGCAGGTCTGCAGGTGTCTGTCTTTCCCCCTCTCTATTTTCCCCATCTCTCTCCATTTCTCTCTGTCCTGTCCAACAATGACGACATCAGTAACGACAACAATAACAATAACTACAGCAATAAAACAACAAGGGCAACAAAAGAGAAAATAAATAAATAAATAAAATATTTTTTTTAAGTTCAAAAAAAAAACTTTTCAGATAACTAGACCAAGAACCTTACTGTTTTTTTTAAACTTCCTCAAAAGTTTTGAGAAGATATAATAAAAATTAATTATCACTTGATGTCTCTGATGCATTTGGGATGTTTAATTTTTCCAGTTGGCTTGGACCCCATTTCTGGCTGCATTCAGTGTGGGTTTGCAAGACTGTGATGATACTGAAGTAGCCTCTCTCTGCCTGGAAGGTATAAGATGTGCAATCAGAATTGCATGCATTTTCAACATTCAGGTAAAAAAGAAATTTGCCTTTGTAGTCAGTCTGGATAATCTAAATTGCTTATGCCATTACTGTAATCAGATTGCTTTTTATGTCTGATTTCATAAAGAGTAAATTAAAGTTTATGAAAGAATTTAAATAAATACTATGTATATTTGCAAGAAACTTGGATAAAAGGGGTAATCTTATATTGTTGTGTCCGAATTTATGATTTTGATTTGAAGTTTTTCTCCATAGAACATTATAAAATTTGAATTCCTATATGTTAATATGTCTGTATGCAACCTGGGAGATATTGCAGTAGATAACGTTCAATCTTTGGCATCACATGTACCAGAGTGATCTTGTATTCTTTTTTTTTTTTTCTGTCTCATTTAAAGGGGAAAAAAAGACTTTTTGTCTTTAAACCTAAAAACTTATTTTTAACAGAACCAAGTGCTAGTACATAGTTTTTGTGAAGAGAGTCCTTTAAGTTAATGCAAATACTTTGATAGAAATTTTAGCTAAAACTTTCTTAAAAAAAAAAAAGGCTCATGCCACACTTATTAATGTTTTGACCTTAAAAGATAACATACAGCTTACCTATAGATTAAAAAAAAACAAAAAAAACTACAAACTACAAATCAGGCTTCTGCTAGTCCATACAGCACCAGAGCATCAGCGTGAGTTTACTATATAAACCCACTAGATATTGAAATCTTGTCATGATTTAGCATCTTTGTTACTTTTGGGCTTTAGAATTTTTTTTTCCTGCTTCGCCATATTAGTTTTGACTTTTAATTAAATTTATTAAAGAACTAAACAGTTTATCTGAAGAAATCATTCAGTTTTTAACCATGGAACTTTTTCTTTTCTTGTCTTTTTTTTTAGCTGGAAAGAGATGCATACGTCCAGGCCTTAGCAAGATTTACCTTACTCACAGTGAGTTCTGGGATTACTGAAATGAAACAGAAGAACATTGACACAATAAAAACACTTATCACAGTTGCCCATACAGATGGAAATTACTTGGGAAATTCATGGCATGAGGTATAAGAATGTTCTTCATTTCCTGTATTGCAGTTTGGTTTCTAAAATAGGCTGATGCTAAGTTTGCTATCACTAATATCCTTGTGTGTTTCAGGAGAAATTTGTACATTCTAGAAAAGTACATCTACATTTTTATGATGATTTACTGGTACCCTGTATTTAAATCCTGGCTGCATGTGTTTAATAGTTGTGGGGGAGGGTGGCTTGCGTGCACCAAGTGTAGGTATGAAAATACTTATGAAATCTGATAAACAGTGTTAAGTCACTAAATAAAACATGTTTTTAAAATTATGAGTATTTTTTAACATGGCATTTAAAGGATTTTTTTCCCCTTGGTTTTTTTGTGTGTTTTTTTTTTTTTTTTTTTTTGTATTTAAGATTCTGAAGTGCATCAGTCAGTTGGAGCTTGCACAGCTAATAGGAACTGGAGTGAAACCTCGTTACATTTCTGGGACAGTACGAGGCAGAGAAGGATCTCTTACTGGAACAAAAGATCAGGCTCCTGATGAATTTGTGGGTCTGGGACTAGGTGAGCATTTTAAATTTATTTTTATAAAGTAGGAAAAATCATTTTGACTTGCTCAACATAAGTAGTTATTGGTGCAGTGAAGTATCATTAGAGGGATATGATAAAATACCCACTGACCAGCATTATAAGGAAAGAGCAGGATGACTGTATAGGGCAATGAATTTGTGTTTTATTATTATTTTTTTAAATTTCTTAGTTGGAAGGGAGAGATGCTGTTTTAAATTCCTTATAAAACCAAGCAGATAACTGGAATGAGTGAAGGCAAATGCAATATGATAGTCAGGGAAACTAGACTATTCACATTTAACTTCTGAAAATATTGTAGAGTTCTAACCAGACTCATGCCAGCATGTAAGCTTTCCCATGGTTCCCCATGCTCTCCCATCCAAGTACTAACCAGGCCTGACCCTGCTTAGCTTCCGAGATCAGACGAGATCAGGCGTGTTCAGGGTGATATGACCATAGACTTCCCTATGCTCTTATTATGGCCAAGAAATGCCAGATTTTACCCAACAGCACAGGAAAATGTTAGCAAAAATTAATATAGAAAGGCCAAAAATAGTCTCTTTTTTTTTTTGCCATAAATAGTAAATGTATCTTCAAAGAAGAAGCAGTCTGAAATGTTTTTAAATTTGAGTGCTCTAGATTGAATTCTTCTGTATTTATTCTATAATGTGTGTAAATTAATTGATTCTTGAGTTCCAGTTTCTTCTTTTGCACACCAAAGGTACATCTGCTCAGAGAACTGTTAGGATTAAATATGACCATAAGTGGTACCGTGGCTAGTTTATTAATGGTTCTGGATGGTGTTTGTCCATCCTCTCCTCCCTTATTCCAGCCAGGTAATCTAGAGATAAGATTTTAAAGAGTGCAGGAAGTTGGAATACAGCTGAGAAGACCTAGGAATACTTTCCTTTTAAGGCTGTGTGCTATAAAACATTACATTTCCTAACATATTCTTTTTTTTTTAAATTTCTTTATTGGGACATTTCCTAACATATACTGTCATTTATCTTTTAGTTATTTGTTTTTGCTTGAGTAAAAACTCAGAAGGAAATCTAAAGGGAATTTGAAATATGTGTAGGGAAAGAAGTAAAGAGCAAGACCACATTGTACTTCATATTGGACTTGCCATAGTTAGTTGCCGGAGGTAAGCCTGCTGGCAGGCAGGCAGGCAGCAGTGTACCATCAGTGTCTCAGTTGTATCTTCGATACTATGTCTTTGTTAGATGCAAATCTAGTAACCTAGTTACCCAGTAGCAGGATCTGCAACAGCGTAAGTTCCTGCAAGGTAACTGGAGGTCTGACTTGGAACATTCTATAACTAGAATTACTTCAGAAAGTAGGTAGGTATTTTTCATAGGTGAAAAATATTTACAGGCAAGTGAAATGAGTGTTCATTGATTGATTTCTTCACATTTACAAGACTTCCTTCTGGTTTCTGAAAGTCCCAGGAGGTGTAGGAAGGTAAACACAGTGATAAGTGCAGGTTGCTAGGCCTCAGCCTTAGGAAGTTACAGAAGTAGACTACACTAGGTGGGGGGTAGATAGCATAATGGTTATGCAGACAGACTCTCATGCCTGAGGCTCCAATGTCACAGGTTCATTCCCCACCCCCACAATAAGCAGAGCTGAACAGTGTTCAGTGGTTCAGTGTTCTGGTTTAAAAAAAAATAAGTAGGCTTCAGTAAAAAGAAAAGACCAGTGAAATATTCTGCCTTCTAAAAGTTGTAGTCAAGTGTGATATTTGCTGATATTAATCACTAATAAGCTTGAAAATCAATTAAAATTAATTTGACCACTGTGGTGTTATGCTACTCGGTTTGCAAGTACATGAGGTAATCTTCCTAAGGAAAAGGAAATTTACGTTAAAATACACACATTTTAGATCTAGAATCTAGAACTTTACATTTCTTTTTTTTAATTTTTATTTATAAAAATGAAACATTGACAAAACCATAGGATAAGAGGGGTACAACTCTCACACAATTTCCACCACCAGAACTCCATATCCCGCCCCTTCCCCTGACATCTCTCCTTTCCTTTATCCTTTCAAATCATCTATTAAATTTCTTATTATATTTATTTAGTTTTTGGATAGAGACAGCCAGAAATCGAGAGGGAAGAAAGGGAGAGAGACAGACACCTGCAGCACTGCTTTACCACTTACAAAGCATTCCACCTGGTGACTGGGGGCTCGAACCCACATCCTTGCGCATTGTAACATGTACATGTAACATGTACACTCAACCAAGTGTGCCACCACCTGGCCCCTGGCTCTTATTTGAGAATACATACTTTCGCAAAGTAAACCTTTACCCTGCAGTTTTCAAATCTTGTAAACCACTATCAGATCACTAATAGAAAAAACTAAAGAGAATATATAATATGTAGTTATTAAATTTGAATTATGTGCATAGTTCTTTAAAGGTGTATATTGTTTAAAAAATAATGAGTTGATTATTCATAAGTGGGGGCTAGGTGGTGGTGCATCTACTTAGGAGCACACATTACAGTGTGCAAGGACCCAAGTTCAGCCCCCTGGTTCCCACCTCTGGGGGCAAGCTTCCCGAGTGGTGAAACAGGGCTGCAGGTGGCTCACTCTTTCTTTCCTTCTTTATATTTCCTTCCCCTCTAGACTTCTGGCTATCTCTATCAAATAAATAAATAAATATTTTTTTAAACCCCTTAAGTGATTATTTACAAAACCTAGATATTTGTTTTTAATTAATCTAAATATTAGTGTATTTGAGTAATTTGGTAAGATTGAAACTATTACTCTGTTATATTGACAATCCATATATTTGTGAAATCAGCTACTTGAATTGCTAGACATTCTATATGTTTTGATTCTTTTCAGTAGGTTTACTAATGATTTCAGATTATATGTAAAAGGCATAGAAATTCCGTTAAAGTGGTCCAGGAGGTGGTGCAGTAGATAAGGCATTGGGCTCTCAAGCATGAGGTCCCGAGTTCAGTCCCCGGCAGCACATGTACCAGAGTGATGTCTGGTTCTTTCTCTCTCCTATAATTTCTCATGAATAAATAAATAAAATCTTTTTTTTAAAAAAAAAAAGAAATTCCATTAAAAAGCATATTCAGCTGTTACACAAAGAATACTGTATGGTGACTAGCATAATTTTTTTCTCATAAAAATTCTTCCAGGTGGCCAGGCAGTGTTGCGCCTAGTTGAACACACATGTACCATGTTCACGCACTTGGGTTCAAGCCCCCTTTCCCCACTTGCAGGGAGGAAACTTCACTAATGGTAAAGCAAGTGCTGCAGCTTTCTCTTTCTCTCTCCCTGTCTCTCTTCCCTTATCAGTTTCTCTCTATACTATCAAATTAAAGAAAAAGGAAAAAGAAAAGAAAGAAAAAAGGGAGGGGAAAAGGCCACTTGGTGGATTCAAGTGCAGGTACCAACTCTCAGTGATAACTGGTGACAATTCAAAAAATATATTCCTATAGCATCCTGTTTATATTATTTGACACTATTTCCCTTCCATTCCATAACTTCTGTCATTTATTTCAGGCTTTTATCCTCTTCATTTTATTATAAAAATAACTTTTAATTTGTTTCTCTGTGAGAGCTGGTTCGTGACACACTCGCTTGAGCACACGTTACAGTGTGCAAAGACCCAAGTTCAAGCCCCTAGTCCCCACCTGCAGGAGCGATGCTTCACAAGTGGTGAAGCAGTGCTGCAGTTGTCTCTCTTCCTCTCCCTCTCTGTCTCACATTCCCTCTCCCTCTCCCTCTCCTCTTCCCTCTCACTCTCTCTCTCTCTCTCTCTGTTGTCTCCCCTCCCCTTTCAGTTTCTATCTCTAGTCAATAAATAAATAAATAAATTGTAAAAATTGTAAAAAGTCATTTGTCTCCCTTGACTTGTGTCCCTTTCTTGTTCACTGTGTTTTTCAGATACAGTAACTCAAATTATTTTCAGAAAATAGATTGGACCCTGTCAATCTTCTGAAAGATCTAATAGGTCTTGTATTTTCAGAAATAATATATTAAGCTTGCCAGTTAAGATTTTTCACATTTTATTTCTAGTCTTCCAGGTTCCTCTTCTACTGCTATTCTTCCCTTCCCTTCTTGTCTCTTGTCAAATTCCCAATTCTAGCCACACCTTAATGTACTAAAGCACGGCAGCCATTCGCACACTTCTGTTTCTCTATATAAGCTGCTCCTGCCTGCACAGCTTCTCCTTCTGCTTCCTTCCCCCTATCTCTCTAGGTTCAGTTGGAGTTAATACTTCATCATGTGAAATCTTTCCAAGAGCCCATTACTCCCAATTTCCTTTTCCTTAGCAAATTTTACTTCTGTTTAGCAAAAGTCTTATGTAATTAGTTCATTTCAGACACAATCATTACATTATGTTTTGAAGTTGGTTATAAATTAGTAACTGTGACAGATTAATTTTTATTTGGTAAGTAATTAATAATTCTCTAAGGATAGGGAATCATATCTTCATGGTTCAGTTCCTGAAATAGAATTCAAATTCACCTGGCTTAAATGACAACATCTGTATTTGCATTCATAAGGGCTTTTACTGAGTCTCTGTTGAATTATCAGGCATTTGTTGAGCATCTGCTTTGTATCTAGTACTGGATAAGGTAGGGGAATAAAAAAAATGTGTACAGGTGAGCCCATGAACTATGCATGGCACATTTCACCTGGCCAAGAAGCAGCATTAACACACCTACAGCAAATTATATGAAACCTCCTAGGAGAAATTCTGGTTTGAACAGTACTAATTTAAGTAAATATTCAATCCAGTGAAAGATGAGAACAATTTGTAGAATTCATCATTGAAAACTAAGTTAAGGTTTTGTTGAATTACATAATATAAGTAAAATGAAAAGAATACTTTAGGAACATTAATCTGATATGACAGTGAAGGAGAGATTGAAATGAAAATGAATGATGAGCTTAGTTCACTTGGTAGAGCAGCCCCTCCCAACCATGTGGGTGCCCCTGGCTTCAGGCCCCACTAGGATATGAGAGCATTGCAGCATCAGCAATCTCTATGAATGTTGGAGCCGTGATGTGGTATGTTTCCCATCTATTTTTCTTTACTTTCTCTGGGGGAAAAAAAATCTCCCAGGAGCAGTAGAATTGTACTTGGGGGCGGGGGGGATAATGAATGTATAATGGGAGACACAGGCCAAAAAAAGATTCAGGAACTGGTGGAGAGAGGGGAGGTAACAGAGATGACTATGAAGTTAAGAGTTTCAGAACTGGGGAAATTGTTGGTCTGACAAGCTGGGGAAACTGGTGGTTCAACGTGTTAAATCAACTTTAAGAGAAAAGATTATGGGACCAGGTGGTGGTGCACCTGGTTGAGTGTACATGTTACAGTGCACAAAGACCCAGGTTCAAGACCATGATCCCCACCTGCAGGGAGAAAGCTTTGTGAGTGGTAAAGCAGTGCTGCAGGTGTCTCTCTGTCTCTCTCTCTCTATCTTCCCCTTCCCTCTTGATATCTGGCTGTCTCTATCTAATAAATAAAGGTTTTTTTAAAAAAATTTTTTTAATTAATTTTGAATGTACATTAGAACATGTAAGTAGAACTTCTTATAAGTATTTATAAACAGGATACTTATAATGACCATTATATGGAACTGGGAATTGTCCTAAGAAGGTATTACTGGAACTGGGATTGGTACAAGGATTCTAAATACTAAGAGAAGTTATACCTGACATTAACTTTATGATCTAAATTCTCAGTACTCCTAATTTATGTGATCCTTGCAAGCATATCTTTATAATAATATATCTGTACATGTTTAATATAATATATTAAGTACATTTGGCCTTGATAACTGTCACTGATGCCGAAAGAATTGTTTAGTCAAAGCTTAATTTCTTTCATTAGGAAAGTAATTGTTCCAGAAAATAATTTCAGAAACATATACAAGTATATTTTTTTATGCTGGAGTATCGTCAAACTGAACAACTCTCTTTTATATACGGTAGTTGGAGGAAATGTGGACTGGAAGCAGATAGCGAGTATTCAGGAGTCCATTGGAGAGACCAGCTCACAGAGTGTTGTTGTTGCCGTAGACAGGTAAGGTATTAATTTTATACCCTGTCCAGATAAATACTGTTTTAATCTTGTAGCATTTACAGGTGTCTTTCTCAGAAATAAGAATTAAAAATGATAGTCAAAATAACTTTCCTAAAGTAATGTAAGATTATATTATGATGCACTGTGGTTTATATAATGAAGTATTTATAATACTGCTTTTTAAATCATAGATTATAAAAATAAACAGTGTAAACATTTTGGTTATAATAGTTACTAGAGAGTATTTGGGAAATGGCTGACATAATGGAAGTTACCGTTGTTTTTTTCCTTTCTGAAAAATGTTTACCCCTTATTATTCACACTGGACTATGGAGTATAATTTGTCTCAGAGTTTGTAATACAGTACTGCATTACAATTAGTAAAAGGAAATTGATTTGCTTGCAGTTCTCAATTTAAACGTCTTAGGAAAGGATTTTAGAATTTATACATTACTAGCCATTGTCCTTTGTTAGTTTTCAAAACAAAAATTGATACTATGTTTATTTAGTGTACCTCAAAATTTCTTGAAAAAGAGGTATTTGTTTAAGATTAGTTTTCCAGGCTGTGGAGACAGTGTAAAGTTTATGTGGAAGTCTTCCCTGCCTGAGGCTTCATTGTTTCAAGTTCAGTCTCCAGCACCCCATAAGCCAGAGCATGAGCTCTGGCCTTTCTGTATCTCACTCAGTAAAATAAAATATTTTTAAAAATTAGCTCTTTCTAGGTGAAAGTTTGAATAATTTGTTGAGACTTAACATTTGATAACACTGAAGTTTAATTTTTTTTTTTTTTTTACCACCTCTGATGTAAAATTTCACAAATGTGTGTGGTATGGGCCAGACAGTGACACGTTTGATTGAGTGCACATGTTACAGAGTGCAAGTAAGGACTTAAGTTCAAGTCCCCAGTCCCCATGTGTAGGGAACTTCACAAGTGGTGAAGCAGAGCTGTAAGTGCCTCTGTCTCCGCCTTTCGATTTCTCCAATAAATAAATAAAATACTAAAATAAAATGATCTTTTAAGGATATGTGTGTACTATCATCTGTTCTTGGTACTTTGAGAATAAACTTGATCCATTTCACTTGGCTTCAGATAAAACTTTTTTTCTTGAAGTACTGACAGAATTGTATTTCATTATCCTGGAAATTCAACTTCCTGGAACTTCTTCCTTGAAAATACTTTTCTTTTTTATTTTTATTTATTTTTTTTTTACTTAAATTATTTCTGATAGAGGTAAAAGGAGAGAGAGAGAAAGATAAGAGCACTACCCAGTTCTGGTTTATGGTGGTTCTGGGGATTGAAACTGGGACCTCAGAGCCTCAGGCATGAAGGCCTTTTGCATAACCATGATCTCTCCAGCATTAAAAAGAATCCTTAATGTCCACTTCTGAGTTTTGTTTGTTTTTGCAGGATGGGGTGGGGGTGATGGAATGGGGTGTTATTTGCCTATTGTGAAAGTTGAATAAATACTGTGTATCATCTTATACCAACTGTGTAACTCAAAGACTTTTTATTTATACACATGCAAATTTGTCAGGTGCTTCATGTCTCCCTTCATTTAATACTTTATGGTCGTTTCATGTAGTATTATTGTCCTCAGTTTATAAAGAAAGAAACTTAGAGGGGTTTTAAACAACTTGTTCATCCCTACAGATAGGCTAAGCTTGCCTGGAATATTATAATGCCATTTTATTCAGAGATCATTTTGACTAATGGTGCCAAGATAAGGACTCAGGAAACTTATCTCCAAGTGTCGCTGTCCTTGTCCCTTTTTCTGTATCCATGTACAGTTCTAGAACAGTGAACTATCTGCCCTTCTGCTAGTGGAGCAGCTCTCTTCCAAATGATTTTCTTGCCCTTCAGAAAATCTTTACTATCATAATGAGAATGTATTCGGGCAAGAATTTACATTTTATGTATAACTTCTTTTTCCTTAATTTACTTATATGACCATGCCCAGTTGTGGTTTATTTATCTAACTATTCTTTATTAGAGGCAGACATGTCACTCATTTAAATAACTGAAATCTACCTCTGGCCAGTAGGATAGCTTACTCAGGAGGGTGCCTTCTTTGCCATGGGTGCCGCCAGGTTCAAGTCTGACTCCCTACTGCACCAGAGAAAGCTTCTATGCTGTGGTGTCTTTCCCTTTCTCCCCCCTTCTCCCTACCCGAAAATATTGTCCCAGAGTGGTAAAGCCCTGGAACTGAAGGGAGAGAGGGAGGGAGAAAAAAGCCCTTTCTGTGTAAAGAATTTGTTATTTCAGAGGAGTCTCAGCAGAAATTGTATTTGCATTTATTCTCTCAAACTCATCACTAGATACTTACACAAACATAAATTGAAAGTCCAATTTGATAAGAAACCTGACTATTTAAGCTTAAGCTTTAAGTGAAAGTATAAGTTACATCCTTGATTTGTTATATTCTCCTTGGGCGGTGCATTTTACCTCCTCATTAAATTTATTTCCGAATATCTGAATGTATTCTCTTCTCTGATATTCTCACACTAGTCTGTAATCTAACTAAGGTAACTCTTGACAGTCAAGAGTAAAGTGAGAATATTAACAGGCATCAACCTGACATTTCTTGTTCTTATAAGCAAATGGAAATTTTATACAATTTTTTCATCATTATCTTTATTTGCTTATTGGATAGAGACAGCCAGAAATTGACAGGAGGGGGGAGACGAAGAGGGAGAGAGACAGGCGCCTGCAACACTGCTTCACTCATGAAGCTTTCCCCGGGCTGGGGGCTGGCAGCTCGAGCCCAGGTCCTTGTGCATTGTGGCATGTGCTCAAGCAGGTGCGCCATGAAATTTCCCAAGCCCTTTAAAGTTAGTGTTATTTATTTATTCAGGACAGAGGTGGAAGGAGGAGATAGGGGGGCCCAGGGAGAGGGACCTGCAGTCCTGTTCACTGTGAAGCTTTCCCTCTGTGGGTGGGGACCAGGGGCTGAACCTAGGTCTTCGCGCGTTGTGATGTGTGTGCCCTTCCAAGTGCACCACTGCCTGGCCCCCTCAAATGAAATAATTTCCCTGTCTTTAGATCTATTGTTCTGAATAGTCTGTTGCAATAAATATAAGACTAAACATGATAATAGATTAAAAAATGGAGCAAAAGAACTTTAAACTGCATGCAGCACACACGTAAGAGTAAATTACTCTAAACATTTTCACAGTGAAAATGTGTGGTGACTTTTTATTTTTCCTGAGTGACAGAGACTTCCAAAATCTAGTACGGGCCTAGTATAAAACTAGAACTTAAAAAAGATGTCCCTTTATCACAGGCTCAGATTATTTTGTTAATTTTAAGCTGTTCTTTTTTTTTTTTTTCCGTCTTGATTTTGTTACTCATTCGCAATGACACTGAGGTTAAATAATAGTGATACATACAGAAAAATTAGATTTTGTTTGTAGGAAATAACTAGAGTATATTTTAAATGTTTTAATTGGTTTTTACTTGGGTGAGTAGCTTTTAGAAAAGTCCTTAAAAGAGAATCGACTCTGGAGTATGCTTATCCTGGCTTAAATCTTTTTTTTTTAAATTTTTAAAAAAATATTTATTTAATTTATTTATTCCCTTTGTTGCCCTTGTTGTTTTATTGTTGTAATTATTATTGTTGTTGTCGTTGTTGGATAGGACAGAGAGAAATGGAGAGAGGAGGGGAAGACAGAGAGGGGGAGAGAAAGACAGACACCTGCAGACCTGCTTCACCGCCTGTGAAGCGACTCCCCTGCAGGTGGGGAGCCGGGGCTCGAACTGGGATCCTTATGCCGGTCCTTGTGCTTTGCGCCACCTGCGCTTAACCCTCTGCTCTACAGCCCGACTCCCGCTTAAATCTTTTTTAAAAAAATTTTTATTGGGGGCCAGGCAATGGCATACCTAGTTAAGCACACACATTACAGGGTACAAGGGCTGAGGTTCAAGCCCCTGATCCTCTCCTAAAGGGCTGCAGGTGTCTTTATCTCTTTCCCTCTACCTGCTCCTCTTCTCTCAATTTCTCTCTGTCTCTATAAAAAATGAAACAATTTAAAAAATGTTTACTAATTCAACGAGATGGACACCAGAGCTGTGATCAGCATATGTGACGACCCTGTGGCCTCACACATGCAAGTCCCTTGTCCACCTGCTGAGCCAGTTTCACTGCCGGATTTGAAATGACTCTAGCATTTACTAGTTGTGTGACTCTGAGGAAGTTACTAAATATGTTGTTTCTCCATTCTTTGTTTATAAAATTGAGAGGATAGTTATCCATATGTCACAAGACATTTGTGATTATCACGTGAATGGGTAATCTTCGCCCCCCCTCCCGTTTTATAATCCTTAACTCCTACTGCTACTGCAATTACTTTTTTTCCTAAGCTTAGTATATGACATGCCTCTGCCTTAGGTTTTCTTTTTCAATCATACAGATCCCGTGGAATACATTTTAAATTTAGGAATGTTACTTTTATCCTAAAAGTCCCAGGAAATATTTTGGTTACAAATTGAGAGCACAGGTAGAAATAGAGACATTGAAAAAGCTATTATGTTTATGCTGAAATATTTTCTGAAACTTTGAAATACAATAAAGTAGTTCAGTGGAAGATTAGCAGAGGTAAAAACAGAATAGCGTATCTCAACTCTAGGCATTTGAATAACCTCAAAAAAATGGTGGGTTCGCCTTTTACTCATTAATTTGTTTTAAACTATTTGCAAGGTTTCATGAAGGTTATTTGTAAATTTAATTTATTGTAAATGAGTTTTCAAAGAGAATATAATTACTTGTAAAAATAAGTAGAATTTTCTGCTCCAGTTTGAAAACATGTCTAGTGACAGCAGATAGGAAAAGTTGGAAAACTCTTCTGTTTTGTAACATGCCATTTATTCATTTTATAAATCAATGTTTTCCTTCTTAGCCTCGTGATATACTTATTAATGACTATAAATCTGCCAGTAAAAGTGAAAAATACATTCTTACTCTAATATTACTGAATATAAAGAAGATAAATAGCCAAAATGCTTTTTGATGAACTATATGATAAAAAATACACTTGATTTTTCTTCCCTTATAATAGATAATTGTAGCTAGTACTCCAAACTGTTTTAAGTTGATGTAACAGAAGTGGGTTGTTAGAATTTTTTTAATCTGATTTTTTTTTCTTTAGAATATTTACAGGATCTACAAGGCTAGATGGAAATGCTATTGGTAAGTATGTATAATTATTCCACCTATAAATTGTCTTTTGGCCAAAAGAACTTGAAAGTTAGTCTAAAAAACACACATTTGTATTTTAGTGGATTTTGTCCGTTGGCTTTGTGCTGTGTCTATGGATGAATTACTTTCCACTACACATCCAAGAATGTTTAGTCTACAAAAAATAGTAGAAATATCGTATTACAACATGGGAAGAATAAGATTGCAGTGGTCTCGAATTTGGGAAGTTATTGGCGATCATTTTAATAAGGTACTTGAATGATTATAGAATTCTATATTTCTAATACCGTTTGTTGTTTAGAATTTTGTTATCATAGTCTAAAAAATGTTCTTTTCTAAGCATTGTTATAGTTACATTCAGAAATGCTTTTTTTTTATTTTAATTTTTAAAAAGGAAACACATAGGACAAAAACCATAGGATAAGAAGGGGTACAACTCAAGTTCAAGCCTGCATTGAGGGAAGCTTCAGTGCTTTGTCTCCTCTCTCTCCCTCTCTCTCTCTCTCTCTCTCTCTCTGCCTCACTATCTCTCTCTGGAAAAGATACGATTGCTTTAGGGTTAGTCAGCCATCCAGTAGAGCACACACATTATCATGAGAAGCCATGTGTGAGTCTCTGGTCTCCACCTGCAGGGAGAAATTAACGAGCGGTGAAGCGGGGCTGCAGTTGTTTTCACCACTCCCTCTCCCTCTCTGTCTCTGTTAAGAAATACATATTTGGGGGGCCAGGTGGTAGTGCAGAGGGGTAAGCACACATGGCAAGAAACTCAAGAACTGGCATAAAGATCCCAGTTTGAGCCCCCAGCTCCCCACCTGCAGAGGGGTCACTTCACAGGTGGTGAAGCACGTCTACAGGTGTCTGTCTTTCCCCCTCTGTCTTCCCCTCCTCTCTCCATTTCTCTCTGTCCTATCCAACAGCAATAGCAACAAGGTCAGCAAAATGGGAAAAATGGCTTCCAGGAGCAGTAGATGCGTAGTGCAGGCACCAAGCCCCAGCGATAATCCTAGAGGCATATATATATATATATATATATATATATATATATATCTGAAAAATTTTTAGTGAAAAATGATTACTCTCCTTAAAGCATGTCTCACCATGTTCAATGTATGCAGGGGGGATGCTATGGCAACAGAGAAAGCTTCTTTTTGAAATTTTTTTTTTTCTTTTTAATCATTTTATTATTGGATAGAGACAGAGAGAAATTGGGAGGGGGTAGAGAGAGGGAAAGAGACAGAGAGACACCTGCAGCCCTGCTTCACCTATCATGACAGCTTTCCCCCCAGCAGGTGGGGACCAGGGGCTTGAACCCAGTTCCTTGCTCATTGTAATGTGTGCACTTAACCAGGTGTGCTACCACCTGGCCCCCAGAGGCAACTTCTGTGCTATCTCCCCCTCCATTGTTTTTCTACTTGAATGAAAAAAGTGTCCCAGAGTGCTAAAATGTCATATGCATGATACCATGTTTCCACAAAATAAAACAAACAAAAAACGAGATTGCTCTAGATTTTAAGAGCTTAATTTAAATGTGATTGTCTTGTTGAGAAATACTATCGGCACATGCCTTTGCAGAGAATTGTAAGTTTATTGATTTATGTTTTATGTAACTTTATAGAACAAAATTTTAAGAATTTTGGGTCTTAACTACTGGCATTAGTATCCTTTGTCTCTGTTGCCATTGCAGGTTGGCTGTAATCCTAATGAAGATGTAGCTATTTTTGCAGTAGACTCCTTGAGGCAGTTATCAATGAAGTTCTTAGAGAAGGGGGAGCTTGCTAATTTCAGATTCCAGAAGGATTTCTTAAGACCTTTTGAACATATAATGAAACGGAACAGGTACTATGTTTGTTGAACATATAATGAAATGGAACAGGTACTATGTTTGTTGCACATATAATGAAACGGAACAGGTACCATGTTTGTTGAACATATAATGAAACGGAACAGGTACCGTGTTTGTTGAACATATAATGAAACGGAACAGGTACCGTGTTTGTTGAACGTATAATGAAACGGAACAGGTACCATGTTTGTTAAACATATAATGAAACGGAACAGGTACTATGTTTGTTGAACATACAATGAAACGGAACAGGTACTGTGTTTGTTGAACGTATAATGAAACGGAACAGGTACCATGTTTGTTGAATCGCTGAATACGGGGCAGGGGACACACTAACTTCCACTCTAGGGGTTGGGAGGAGCCACAGAGCAAACGGGGAAATGCACGACTTACTGGTGTGGCTGTTAAAGCAGTTGTGTTTTTATTTTAGGTCTCCAACAATTCGAGACATGGTTGTACGGTGTATAGCACAAATGGTTAACTCTCAGGCTGCTAACATTCGGTCTGGATGGAAGAACATTTTCTCAGTATTTCACTTAGCCGCATCTGATCAAGATGAAAGCATAGTGGAGCTTGCCTTCCAGACAACAGGGCACATTGTCAGTGAGTATCTCTGCGCTGTGTTCAAGTGAAAACCAACTTGATTGTGCTCCAGCAAAGCATTTTGTTTGCCAAGTTTTGTGTATAGAGTCAGTGTAAATAGTTACAATGGTGTTGCTATAAAAGTTAACATTTACTAAACCGCTGCTCTATGGCAAATATATAAGCGATTTCATATTTTCTTCAGTCTTCACACCTTCTGAAAGATGTGTCTTTATCATCTCCCTAACTACCACCACCCACCCCTGCCACCGCTGGGACTTCATTGCTATCGATGAACCTTTTCAGAGAGGGAGGGAGAGACTCCACAGCACCAAAGTTTTTTGCAGTGTGGGAAGTTCTCTTGTGTGGTGTACCAGGGGCTTGAACTTAGATTGCACGCATGGTAAAGCAGATGTATTTTTATTTTGGCACATTGTGAATAATTGAAATTGTATCATTATTTTCATGTTTTCTTCTTTAGCCCTCGTGTTTGAAAAACACTTTCCAGCGACCATTGATTCTTTCCAGGATGCAGTCAAGTGTCTGTCTGAATTTGCGTGCAATGCAGCTTTCCCAGACACAAGTATGGAAGCAATCCGGCTTATTCGCCACTGTGCAAAATATGTGTCTGATAGACCCCAGGTATAGCGTCATTTAGTAAACAAATTATTGCTGAGTAATTCCAGTCTGAAATTTAAGTTTATTTGGGAATTGAAGAAGTCTGAAGCATTTTTTTAAACCCCAAATTATCTAAAGCCAATTCTGGATGATACTGATTTGTAAAATAGCCAGATTTATTGAGTATGTCGGGTACTTTTGTGTTTGATTTTTATTAACTAATTCCTTTCACAGCTTTATGGGATATAGTGTTGTAGCTTTACATAGAAAAATTGAGCTACAGAGAACTTTTAAAATATGGCCACAGGTATAGGACTAACAGTGGAGACCAAGGGTTGAGAACCCAAGATTGTTCTTCAGCCCTAAGATGATTCTTTAATTGTTTCTTGCTGGTTCATGCTCTGTCATTACTGTCATTACTGAAGTTGAGGGGGGCTAGCGCTAGCACGGCAGGAAAATGTTGAATTGACAAGTTTGGCTGTCATCTTTAACTTGCATATCTGAGTCTGTCTACGTCAGTATCATAATAGGAAAAGGGACACACAGATATGGTAGTAAGATTTTTTACTACATACTGACAGGAACCTGTGGAGTGGTTTGTACTTTTTCTATACATCGACTCCATTGACTTTTCACTGTGCTTAGTGTGTCCTGACATACAAATGACCTCAAGGGAAGCCTGATTTAATGATATAAAGCACTGATGATGGAGTTGAAACTGAAAAAAAAAGAAAAAAGAAACCAACTTTAGGATTTTATTCCACTACTCTTCACAGGTAGTTCTTAAAAGCTCCATCTTTTAATAAATTACTGTTTTTAAAAAAAAAAAAATCAGCTCAGCTGATTTATAAAGCATTTCAATTTTTTTAAAAAATCAGATGAATAATATACATGTACTATATTTTGCCTAAAGTAAAACTACCTTTTTTCTTAAAGGCTTTCAAGGAATATACAAGTGACGATATGAACGTGGCACCCGAAGATAGGGTGTGGGTGAGAGGATGGTTCCCAATTCTCTTTGAGTTATCCTGTATCATCAATAGATGCAAATTAGATGTAAGAACCAGGTAACAATCAGTATTTGTAATTAAAACTTTGAAAGGTTTATTTTTACTTTAATCACATTAATTTTACTTAACATGAAAACAAGTTTGGTAGTTAAAGGCCATAAGTATTGGAGCAGACAGCTTACCCTTAGGTATAATGTGGTGTTTGATCAGCACTTTAAAAGACTTGAACAGTAAAAATTCTTAGAAACCTCAGTAGGGATGTCGGTTTGATTTGAAGGTCAGAATGAGCTGGATTTCATGTGCACTGACCCCTAGCCATGGGTGATGACATTCAGTTACCAAGAGTCAAAGTTCGTGAGCTCAGGAGATGGTGGAAGAGAATTCCATGTTTTCAGTGTCAGGAATTCTAATGTGCTTCTCCTAGGGGAAGAGTCTATCTCTTCCGTAGGAGTTTATTTTATATGTTGCATATCTTTTTTTTTTTTTTTTTTTTTTGCCTCCAGGATTATCACTGGGACTCAGTGCCAGCACTGCAAATCCACTGCTCCTGGAGGCCATTTTTTCCCCTTTTTTGCCCTTGTTTATCGTTGTTGTGGTTATTATTATTGTTATTCTTGGATAGGACAGAGAGAAATCGAGAGAGGAGGAGAGAAAAACAGACACATGCAGACCTGCTTCACCACCTGTGAAGCTACTCCCCAGGTGGGGAAGTGGGATTGCATATCTTATAAGTCAAAACTATTGTAAAGTTACCACAGAACCAAATGGCCATGTCATTTTACAGTTTTATTTAACAAATACTTGCTTACAACTGTGCAATGACATGTAATAAGTAGGTCTGAGGGCTGCATAGCAGCAACAAACTAGACAGCCTTCCAAAGGGAAAAAAATCTGTATCTTCTAGTGTCAGATACTGATATCTATTTATTTATTTTTTAAATCTTTATTTGTTGAATAGTGACAGTCAAAAACTGAGAGGGAAGGGGGTGATAGGGAGGGAGACAGACACACCTGCAGCACTGCTTCACCACTTGTGAAGCTTTCTCCCTGTAGATGGGGGCCAGGGGCTCAAACCTGGGTCCTTGTGCACTGTAACGTGCGCTCAACCAGGTGTGCCACCACCTGGTCCCTATTTATTTATTTTTAAATTTATTTATTTTGTGAACACCAGTAAGACAGACCAGAACATTGTGCAGTCACATGGGATGCTGATGAGCAAACCTGCAGCCTCGTGTGTGAAAACACGGCTATGCTTGTGAGCCACCAGCCCACCACTCAGAAGACTTGTTCTGGACTACTACCAGACTTTCGGAACTATTAATCTTGTAAACCTAAGGATACTTACATCTCCTGAGTGAAGTAGTAATAGAGAAAAGATAAAACTTAAAAAAATAAATAAATAAATAAACGTTTTTTTTAGTGGTTGATGATTACTTAAGGTATTATTTTTTTATTTCTTTATTGGGAGATTAATGTTTTACAGTCCATAGTAAATACAATAGTTTGTACATGCATAACATTTCTCAGTTTTCTACATAAAAATACAACCCTCACTAGGTCCTCTGTTATCATGTTAAAGGTATTATTTTAAGAGAGGTAATAAAGGATTAGTTAGGCAATATAAAATTTTAGCTTTAACATTTATTTAAAAAATAGGGAGCCTAATAGTAAGGAATCATTCGTTCAACAGATACTCATTATATTCCTCCTAGGTGACAGGACTGTTAATACTTGAGGTAGAGCAAGAAAGACTGAAATGAATCCCTACACACAAGGAACTTAGTATATCTTAGTGGACTGGTTTTGTAAATCCTATTGTTTGAAGAAGTTTATAGTGTTAGCTAAAAACCCCAGTAGTCCTTTGAAAACAGCTTAATGAAAATCTAAGTTTTTTGAGGATTATGTTCCACACCACTAAACTATATCCCCAACCCCTCCAAATCTAATTTTATCCAGTCCTAGATTGCTGTTGGCACCCAAGTGATGATTTTTTCTTAAGTCTGTAATTCCATTTAAATTTTGTGGGGAAAAAAAAAAATTAGTGTGGGATTGGAGGAAGCATAAAGAAAAATTTTAAAGCTAAGGACTTTGAAATTCTTGTCTAAACAACCTGTCCTCAGGAAGGCAGTTTTACAACTGAAAGCATCTTAACACTCAGTATCATACACTAAACTGTATGTAAAGCAAAGATGTTTTGGTTGTGGCTGTTATTGATAGACTGTTGAGATAATTCAGCAGATGGGGCGTGTGTAGTGTATTGCCACGTGTATGGCCCTGGTTCAAGTCCCAGCAACACTTGGGAGGTGCAGTGGTGCAGAGGGAGGCCCTGGGACTGTGTTACCTCCCCCCTCTCTTTTTTCCTCTCTCTGGAAAGATGACAGTATGGTAGAAATGCACATATGCAAGGCCCTGGTTACAAACCAAGTACTTTTCAAAGGCAGTTTAGAATTTTTTCCTGTGGTCCAGGAGATGGTGCAGTAGATTAGATGTTAGACTTAGCATGAGGTCTTAACTTTGGTCCCCAGCGTCACATGTGCCAGAGTGATGCTCTGAGTCTTTCTCTTTCATAAACTTATTTTTTTTTAACTTTGTGAACTATGAAAGCTATTGTAGGAGGGGGGTTTTGATGTGGCAAGTTATTTTTACACTACAGTTTTCATAATTATGCTTTTTGTTTTTAAAAATCATTTCAGGGGGTTAACAGTAATGTTTGAAATAATGAAAACTTATGGCTACACTTATGAAAAGCACTGGTGGCAGGATTTATTTAGAATTGTTTTCAGAATCTTTGATAACATGAAACTGCCAGAACAGCAAACAGAGGTAAGAAAACACAAATGTTTGACATAGTCAAATTAAAATATTTAAAAAGTTCCCAGTTACATTTTAGTATCTCAGAGGACATGGTGGGGGTGGGGGGGGGCAAAGTCCTTTGAGAAAAGTTGTCAAAGCACAGTAATATATTTGTATAATTTTATAAATGAGATGTTGAGGGAAGAATTGAGTTCATGAATTAATTTTCTTATTCTCAGTGTTTTTGTTCCAATTCTAGTTCTTCATTTTAGTGTTACAGCTGTAAGCTTTTCATACTTCTTACTCTGACTTCTCACTCTGAATTGAGTAAAGAATACGTAGGAAAAGCTTTGTTTTAACATTTCACTACATACTACGAAAGTAAAGTATGAATTTCATAAAGTTTGAGAACTTCAAAAGTTCTCATTTTGTGTCTTAGAATTGCATTAGATGCAGGCTTCTCCAGTTGGCCTTTTGTGTATCAGAAAAATGCAGATGAGGAATGGGCTTTATATTGATTGCCTTGTCTAGTGTTTACAATTAATTACATTAAGGAAAGTGAGTTTTATTTCATGCTTAAGTGAAGCCCACTTGGATAAACTCTTATTTTCTCCCATATTTTAATGTTTTCTCACATTCTGGACAAAGCCAGCTATTGTCGCTTGTGCCTGTTCATGCTTGAAAAGTCATCATTTTAATAGCAGAAGTGACAGTGATAGTTTTTTAGTAGTCAAAACCAATAGTGCAGGAAAAATTACTTTACACAAAGGTGACTGGAATATAATGAGGCAAATAGTAATCAATCCATTAGGTTGAGGTAGAGATGCTATTCTAGCAAGAACTGTGAAAAAAGCCTGGATAAATGGATAAGCTTGTGTTTTAGATATTCAGGCCTATTTTTTTAGTTCTGCTAACTGGTGTGATCTGACCTTGATGTAATGACTTCTTGCCCTTAGAAAGCTGAGTGGATGACGACGACTTGTAACCATGCGCTGTATGCGATCTGTGATGTATTCACCCAGTATTTAGAAGTGCTCAGTGATGTGCTTCTGGATGATATTTTCGCCCAGCTGTATTGGTGTGTACAGCAAGGTGGGTCTATGCTGGGTGCGCAGCAGAGAGTGATGACAGAGGCTGATGACGGGTAAACAAATGGCTCTTTTCTTTCCTAGACAATGAGCAGTTAGCGCGATCTGGAACAAACTGTTTGGAGAATGTTGTTATTCTGAATGGTGAAAAATTTACCTTGGAAATCTGGGATAAAACGTGTAACTGCACACTGGATATCTTCAAAACAACTATCCCACATGCGTAAGCTTTTTTACAACTTTACTTATCGTAAGATTTATTATTTATGAAAATGAGAGAGGGCGAGAGAACCAGAGCACCACTCTGCAATACCAAGTCTTGATCTTGATATTTTATGTTTGAGAGTCCAAGGCTTTATCTACTGCATTAACCCCAGGTAGCAGATTTTTATATTACATTTGTATACTGAATGATAAACTTAAAACATCTTAAGTAGGCTTATGAAAATTCACTAGGATAGGACTGTTAGTGAAACTGTTAATCTAGACATTTAGTCATCATAAAATTTTTCTTGACATGAGTTAAATGCATTTGCACTCTATGATCTCATTGTAAATAGCTTAACCAGTGAAAATAGGGTGTCAAATAAAAGGAACGCACCCTAAGGAACAAATCCCTAGATACTAAGTACTACATGACCAGGACACAGTCCTATTTATTGGCATTTGAATGATTTTTACCTTTTAGGAGCATGTTTAATAAGCTCAAGTTACATGGCAAAAATGATCCTCTTGTCTGTATGACTTTTATGTGAAATAGTGGGAATTTTTGCCTGATACTTGTTTCTATTTAGTCTATTAAGCATTTCTTTATAGAAAATATATGTACAGACTTCTTTTCATATTGAAGCGAAATAGTGTTTTCATCGGTCTATCGCATTTCCTGGGAGCTCTGCTTCTCAGAAGCCAGACACGGGCCTGAGTCCTGTTTCACCCAGGCTATTGAACGAGACGGGTCCAGGGTGGGGTGACTGGAGACTTCAGGGCAGCGGTTCGTCGCCTCTCTTATGTGAGATTTAATCTGTTGATGTTGATACATTTAAAAACAGACTTTGAAAGGAGTTCACCAAACCTCACTTTGAAATGAGTTTAATGTTAATACTTAGGAGGGAATTTGAAAACTTGAAACATTTCAGAGAGTGCATAAGACTAAGCAGAGTACTGTGCTAGTTACATTAAATGTTAGCTTTCTGGAAGTATCTTCTTTTCTTTTCTTTTTACTTTCTGCTAGATTTTTTTTTTAAGTAGAAATTTTCTTATAGTAGGCAAAGCAGGAATATGTTGTTTGTGGTATCTTCTTGTGACATTTTTGTGCCTGTGTCAAAACGTGTTGGGTCTGGAATGTCTCACACTCAGTGATAGGCGTCATTTTCGGTATTTTTCAAAGACTCTTAACTTGGCGGCCCACTTCTGGAGACACTGCTCTTCCACCTCCATCTCCTGTGAGTGAAAAACAGCTGGTAAGTTTTAATAAGAAATCATATTTTAAATTATTTTAGATGAGTCTTGCTTTACAAAAAAGTGGCAGAGATCAGATAAATATCTCATCAAGTAGGGCACCTATGTGCACAGCCCAGGTTCAGGCCCAAGCACCACATGGCAGTGTCACAGCCACACCAGGGGAAGTTCCATTACAGTTGTCGACCCCCAACCCCACTGAATGGAAAAAATCAGCCGAACAGTACAACAGATAAACTCACACTCCACAAACTTAAATACAATTTTAAAAAATATTTAATTAATTTATTTACTAGATAGAGACAGATTTTAAGAAGGAGAAGATAGTGAGAGAGAGCCAGTGAGAGAAAATGCAGCCTGGCTTTGCCACTTGGGAAGCTTTCCCTTTACAGGTGGAGCAAGAGGGGGAGGCTTAGATCCAGGGCCTTGAGCATCATAACATTAGGCTCAGCTTGGCTCACCACCATCCAGCCCCTCATAAAGATTTAAAAGATGCATACAAGTCCCAGTGTATATACTGCCCAGGTTAAATATATGAATTTTTTTAAGCTACAGAGAAATTGAGAGAAGAGGGCGTTAGAGAGAGACAGAGACAGAGGCAGAGACACCTGCAGCACTACTTCACTGTTTGTGAAACTTGCCCCATAGGTGGGGACCAGGGGTTTGCAGCCAGATCCCTGCACATTGTAGCATGTGAACTAAACCAGGTGCACCATACCATCTCCGACCCACCCCCGCGGTTAAATTTCCTGATGGTAAATTCTCCAAATGGCTAAAATTTATCTCCATAAGTACTGTTAAGAAATACATTTTTTTTATGTATTATTTTGAATAGAGGAAAGAAATTGAGAAATTGCTCAGCCTCCAACAAAACTTGCAAAAAGTTCCCTGTGTTCATTTAGTCTCTTTGTCAGTGCCTTCTTACTGCTGTCAGTAAACCTTAGCATGTTTGTCTGTCTGATGCCCTGGGGCAGCATCAGGTAGTAGTGTCAGAGAAAGGAAGCTTTGTTTCTTAAAAGCTGTCAGTTCCTTTCTTTAGGCTATCAATTCTTATCATGCATTGAGAATTTTAAAGACTTTTGTCATTGTGTCTAAAATTACATTGTGTAGAGTATCATTTTCATGGGGAAAATACTTTAAACTTTACTTACTATAAGGACTTTTATTTTATTAGGATACGATATCACAGAAATCAGTAGATATCCATGATTCTGTTCAGCCAAGATCTGCAGATAATAGACAGCAAGCACCATTGCCTTCTGCCCCTCCTGTGAATGAAGAAGTTGGCAAAATTAAAACAACAGCAAGTGAGTTATTCTCTTACTAAAAATAAATTATGTGATTTGTTTTACTAGGAAAGGGATGGTAGTTTTATGTTTATTACTAACGAGCACTTGACTTTATTACTGTGCCTCAACTTTGACTCAACTGATAAGTGAATGCTGTCAAGTAGTCAGAAATGCTGCTACTTGAAATACCACCTTCCCCACAATACTTGTAGCTAAAGTTTGTGTCCCTGACAGGAATCTTGCCTCTCCACCACCCTGTGCTTGCCAGCCTCATGTCATTTCTGCAGGTGGGCCTTCTTTGATCCATCTGTGTTTGAGAGTAGGAGGCCAGTGCTTTCTACACAGAAACTCCCAGCTTTCAGAGGAACAGGTCTGCTGTACACTCTGCTGCCCCACACCCTACATTTGATTCCTCTGCTTATCGTCTTCATATAGCCCCCATGTCCACTTGGTCGATTCCAAATTATATTCCTCCATGAGGATAATTTCTGGAACCATCCGTTCCACCCCGGTTCCATGGCTGCCAGTTCTTAGCAACATTGCCTGCCAGATATTCGTCGGGATGCAGCATCATCTAAGTTCATTTCCCACGTCTACGCTCTACCGGGCCTGCCAATATACGCGGATATCTTCGCCCACCCTGTCCAACGCTTGATGTCTCGTCACCCAATCTGGTCCCCTATGCCTACACTGAACTTCTCTGTTCCAGTCTCTTGGAAACAGAGTTGGCAGTCAGCTGAGGTAAAGAACAAACACCTCATCACAGACCCCTGCGAGCGTCAACCCGGCTTTGACCTAGCACGTTATGACTGGGCCCTCCTCAATCGCTATCGAACAGGCCATGGCCGGTGCGCCACTATGTTCCATCGCTGGGGAGCCAGAGACGACCCGAACTGCCCCTGCGGCTCCAGACAGACTATGACCCACATAGTCAACGACTGCCACCTCTCCAGATTCAAAGGAGGTCTCGAAACTTTACATCAGGCTCAACCTGATGCTGTTGACTGGCTACGGAAGAAGGGCAAACGCTAGAAGAAGAAGAATCGTCTTCATTCTTCTCACAAAGAGGAATAACTTTTAGGGGTCAGACGGTAGTGCGGCGGGTTAAGTGCACGTGGCATGAAGCTCAAGGATCGGCGTTAGGACTCCGGTTCAAGCCCCCAGCTCCCCACCTGCAGGGGAGTCACTTCACAGGCGGTGAAGCAGGTCTCCAAGTGTCTGCTTTTCTCTCCCCCTCTGTCTTCCCCTACCCTCTCCATTTCTCTCTGTCCTATCCAACAACGATGGCATCAGTAACAACAACAATAATAACTGCAACAATAATAAAAACAGCAAAGGCAACAAAAGGGGGGAAGCAAATAAGAAAAAAAAAAAAAGAATAGCTTTTACTGTCTCTTACTCAATTTGTCCCACTATGTTGCTAAAGGAAATGTTTACATCTCAGAAAGATTACTTCCTCAAGAAAACAGGACTTAAGTTATGATCTTCTTATTTTTGAGGCTCACCAAAAGTTTTTTTCTTTTTACTTTTTAAAAAATTATCTTTATTAGCTAGAGACAGGCAGAAGTAGAGACGGGGTGACAGAGAGTGAGAGAGACAGAGAGACGCCTGCAACACTGCTTGACAGTGAACAGCTGTATAGCATGCAGCCACCACCTCTGATTCAAAAACATTTTTGTCAACCCAGGAGAAAAACCCATGACATTTATGCTCTCCGCAGCTCAACTGTCTTGTTTTTATGTCTGTAAATTTGCTGTTCTGTACATTGTTTTTAAGTTTTTTTTTTTCACTATTTATTTAATTTGGTAAGACAAAGAGAAAAGTGGGGAGAGAGAGAGGGAGCAGGTGGTCTCAAAACTGGTTAAGTGCACACATTACAGTGTGCAGGGGCCTGGGTTCAAGCCCCTGCCCCTGCCTGCACGAGTAGTGAAGTGAGGCTGCAGGTGTCTTTCAGTCTCTCTCCCTCTTTCTATCTTCCCCACCCTTCTAACTTTCTCATTTTTTCTAACAAACAATAAAAATAAATTAAAATATTTTAACTTGGGAGTCGGGCAGTAGCACAGTGGGTTAAGCGCACAAGGTGTGAAGAGCAAGGACTGGCATAAGGATGCTGGTTCGAGCCCCTGGCTCCCCACCTGCAAGGGAGTCGCTTCATAGGTGGAGAAGCAGGTTTGCAGGTGTCTGTCTTTCTCTCCCCCTCTGTCTTCCCCTCCTCTCTCCATTTCTCTCTGTCCTATCCAACAACAACGACATCAATAATAATTACAATAAAACAACAAGGACAGCAAAAGGGAATAAATAAACATTAAAAAAATATATTTTTTAATTTAATAAAGGGAAACAGACACACCTGCAGCACTTCTTCCCCACTTGTGAAGTTTGCCCCTGGCAAATGGAGGCTTTGGGCTTGAACCCAGGTCCTTGCACATGGTAGCATGTGTGCTTAACCAAGTGTGCCACTGTTCAGCCCTGTACTTTTTTTTTTTAACCTCCAGGGTTATTTGCTGGGGCTTAGTGCCTGCACTATGAATGCATTGCTCCTGGATGCTATTTTTTCCCAATTTGTTGCCCTTGTTTTTTTTTTTTTATCGTTGCTACTGTTACTACTGTTGTTGTTAGTATTATTATTGTTATTGCTGTCAGATAGGACAGAGAGGAGGAGCAGGTAGAGGGGGAGAGACAGACACCTGCAGACCTGCTTCATCTCTTGTGAAGCGATCTCCCCCCCCCCCCCCCAGGTAGGGAGCCAGGGGCTTGAACCGGGATCCTTGAGCCGGTCCTTGTGCTTTGTGCCATGTGCGTTTAACCCGCTGCACCACCACCCGGTGCCCCTGTACTTTTCTTATTAATGGAATCATGCAATATTATATAGCTTTTTTCACTTAACATAATGTTTTCAGGTTCCATCCACATTGTAAAATGGATCTGTAATCCATACCTTGCTATCCTAACCTGAAGGCCAAGTTGCTGCCTTCCCACCAGACATCCTATTCTCTCCTTCCACTTCCCGAGGAAGAGTTCACTCACCCTAGAATGTTGAGCTGGGCAAGGTAGAGCTGCACTCGGCGGAGCCAGAGGAAGAGCAGCTTGGTCACCATGTTTCCAGGAAATCTTTCACTTGGTGGACCAGTGGTTCCTCTGGTCAAGGATTCGAGGAAGGGATCCTCAGCTCTCTCGTGATACCTGATTACCTTGTAAAGTCTAAGAACAGCTGCTGCTTTTCTAGAGAAAAGAACCAAAGCACAGGCCCAAACACTTGGCCCCTCCAAAGAGCAGCTCTCATCCTTTCCAAGCACACCATTCTTCCCCACCTAGTCTCGGCGTAGTTCCTGCCGTTCCCAAGTTCATTTTTTCCTTATTTTCTCCCTGTCTATGGCACGCTATCAAAATAGAACCCTAGCAGTGTCACCTCCTGAGTAGAACTGACCCAGTAGAGAGATACTGTCGCCAAACGTGCTGCGGTGTTAACCCATGAGATCGCGCTTGTAAGAGGCATAGCAGAGGCCCAGCTGCACAGTCCATCGAGTGGAGCCTCATCGTCTAACCTCATTGCACCCACTGAAAGCTCTTGCTGAAGCCGTTGCTATGACGTTGGACAAGCACCTGGCAGTCACCCACTCCCTAGGGATTTAACTAGAAACCGGCCCCAGCACCCAGGATGGAGGTGGGGCCTCGGCCGAGCAGCCCCTAGAGCCATATGTGAGCACCGCCATGGACTTGCCGCATCTCAGGAGCTGGACCCTTTGTGCTGACCATCCTTTCCACACGCAGCGCTGCATATGCCAGAGTGGTGTTCGGAGAGCGCTCTCTCATGAAATAGATATTAAGGGAAAAAACTAGTGCCCCCCCCCCCCCCGAATGCAGCACTGTAAACTATCTGGAGCATTTTTGTTTTTTTAAAGAATTACTTTCCTAAATACTAATTAGTTTAAACTTTTACTGTGTGACAAAGCAATATGTCCTTTTTAGTATGGCATGTGTAAATTACTGTCAGGCATGTTAATGTTCCTTAGCTATGTAATGTCATAAAAAGTATAAAGGATTCAAAATAATTTCTGTTTGCATGTGCGTTGGGGTGGATTTCCTCGCAGAATTTCCAGAACAAAAACTGTTTGCTGCCCTGTTGATTAAATGTGTTGTGCAGCTGGAACTCATCCAGACCATCGACAATATTGTATTCTTCCCAGCCACAAGTAAGAAGGAAGATGCCGAAAACTTAGCTGCGGCTCAGGTAAGGAAGGAGGTAGAAGGAGGGGCAGCTGTTGCTTTGTTAAACGCAACAGTCTGGGCTTCATCTGATGTGGGGTATTTTCATCACATTGATGCTATTTTAATCCAGGGAACTGGATGGCCTCACTCTGAATAGACAGAGTTATGAAGGAGTTGGTAGAGGCTGATCAGTGGGGCATGAGGGGACCAACAGTGTTGACCAGGACATTAAGTGAGGAGAATGTCTACCGATAATTCTGTGAGGGAGTGTCACTGGAAAGGAAGCAGAGAAAAAGGAGGATGAGGACGTCAAAAGAAAGTTCACTCATGAAGTCTTTTTATTTGTTGTTGTTAGGGCTTGTTGCATGATGAATCCAATGCTCTTGGCAGCCACCTGTCCCCTCCCCTCCTTTTTCCTTATTTGGACAGAGACAGAAATTGAGAGGGAAGGGGAAGATAGAAATGGAGAAAGGGGGCCAGGAGGTGGCGCCCCTGGTGAAGCGCACATCTTACAGTGCATAAGGACCCAGGTACAAGCCCCTGGTCCCCACCTGCAGGGGGGGACGTTTCACAAGTGCTAAAGCAGGGCTGCAGGTGTCTCTGTCTCTGTCTCCCCCTCCCATCTCAATTTCTCTGTTTCTGTCCAATAATAAATAAGAAACAGAGAAAGACATACCTGCAGCACTGTTTCAGCACTCGTGAAGCTTCCCTACTGACCCCACCCCCCTCAGGTGGAGATCAGGCACTTGGACCCAGGTCCTGGCACGTGGTAACATATGTACTCTACTGGGTACACTAACAGCCCAGCCCCAAGGCCTCTAGAAGAGAGGAAAACTAGATGCAGAAGTGAATATGGTGGTTGCTAGAGCGATTCTTTTTTGAGGGAATATGGACACCTTATGCGAAGTTCCAGGGTGATGGTTGCCTGGGTAGGAGCGCACACAGTTCATGCGTTGTAGCAGGAAGGCAAGCAGACACACAGAGCCGGCCCACTTACTCGTGGGCATTCATGGCAGATCTCTGCAGATAGCTTCTGGCTTCTCACTGAGACTGGAAGAGAAGTCATTTGCCCAGTTAGTTGTATGAGGAAAAGGGAAGTGCAGACATGAGCTGATCTTTCCTGGAAAGCAGACGAGAGGTGCAGGAAAGGTTTCTGGGCTCACTGGATTTAGTGAGAAGCCAGCCCATTTTTCTCTAGCTCTGCTTACTGTGTTGGTGCAGTGTGCCAGCTACACAAAGAAGCTCGAGGCTGTGTGGGAGAATGTTTATTCACCGTTCTTGAATATCAGACTGCATCAGAAGCAGTGACGGGGTAGAGGAATCGCAGTCAGGGCTGCTAGGGGCAGAGCACAGAGAGCCGGGAGTTTGGAGGCCAGATGCAGATAAGAGGTGGTGGTGCCTGGTGGCTAGGATACATCCTCTGGGGGAGCACTGTGTTGGAAATTTACCAAAATATTACTCTCTTTGTGCCACGGTGGTTTGTTTTGTTCCAAAGAGAGATGCGGTGGATTTTGATGTTCGAGTTGATACTCAAGACCAAGGAATGTACCGCTTTTTAACATCACAACAACTTTTCAAGCTACTGGACTGCTTACTGGAATCACATAGATTTGCAAAAGCGTTTAACTCCAACAACGAGCAGAGGACTGCTCTCTGGAAAGCTGGTAAGCGGTGCCCGCCTCACCCGCTCATGCTCGGTGTTGGCGGTATGCAGCAGATACCCACATTCATTTATTCATTTACTTATTGTACCAAAGCACTCTTCAGCTCTGGCTTATGGTGTGGGAAATTGAATGTGGGACTTTGGAGCCACAGGCATGAAAATCTCTTTCATGACCACTATGCCAACTCCCCCACCCCAGATATTTACATTAATCGGAATTCATTGATTGTATATATTCATCAGGCAGTCTACCCAGCTAGGTCTTTCTGGTCTGCAGCAAGCCAAATAGTAGGTTTTTGGAATAGTCATTATGCATTTTTCTGCACAGAAAAACAGGAAAAAGTGTGTCGTGACTTTTCTGACAACCCAGTATTTGCCTGAGTAAGTTTACTTCTCCTGTGTTTAATTAACTTATTTGACTGTTAA
This sequence comes from Erinaceus europaeus, assembly GCF_950295315.1. Taxonomy (NCBI): domain Eukaryota; kingdom Metazoa; phylum Chordata; class Mammalia; order Eulipotyphla; family Erinaceidae; genus Erinaceus; species Erinaceus europaeus. Next base: position 186,574,650 of record NC_080162.1, read on the forward strand.
GACCAGTCACTTCTGTCTGTTTCATCTTGTTTACCCAGCCTGGGCCTCCATATTGTTATTGTCTGAGTTTTTGTTTTACCAGAGCACTACTCAGCTCTGGCTTATTGTGGTGTGGGGGATTGAACCTGGGACCTGGGAACCTCAGGCATAACCCTTATGCTATCTCCCCTACCCAGTGGTACTTAAAAAAAAATTTTTTTGCACATTATTATACTGATACTGATTTTTTTTTTTTAATTAAAAAATAGATGTTTGGGAGGTAGTGTGAAACAGTGCTGGGAGAATATGCAAGGCAGAATATGGTTAAAAACAAAAAGGAGCCGATGTCTGAGCATCACACTGTGTCAAATGCCGCTTGCTTTGCTGTTACAAACTTAATCCACAATGTCTGACCTACACATTTGTTCACCCTCTTCCTTTGCAACCTAAATTCTGGAAAGATTAGTCTACTTGTTTTTCTTCTTCAGTCTAAGTCATGGTGGTTGTCATCTGTTGCAGCTGAGGCCTACTTTTTTTTGTTTGTTTGTTTAGCATTTATTTTGAGGGGTTAATGGTTTCTAATGTAGTTGTTGACACATCAGTAGTTTCTCAGCTTCCCGTGAAAGTCCTCTGCAGAACACTCTCACCCACAGCTTCAGACCTCTTACATCATCATGCACCAGGACCCCAAAGTCCAGTCCCCCACCCCTCCTTCCTCAAAGGCCTTTGCCTTGATGCAGTACACTGTGCCCAGTCCAGGTTGTGCTTTGGGTTTTCTTGGCCTTTCGTTGTTATCCTTCCTCCCATTGAGTTGCAGTGATAACCCTGGTGGGGAGAGAGAGAGAGAGAGGGAGAGAGAAAGAGAGATCATACTCAGGTTGGGCTTCCAGCCAGCCTCAGGCTGTGCCTTTTCTAAGACGCTCCTTTCCCGATGGGCTACCTCACAGGTGTGAAAGTCCCAGACACAGGCTGCTGTGGCTCATGGAAGCTCTGCTTTGTAAGCAGCAAGTCATGCAAAATGTGCCTATAATAAGACACCGCCCTGAATTAATCCTGGAAACGTCCCCTTTCTGCAGGTTTCAAAGGCAAATCCAAACCCAACCTTCTGAAGCAGGAGACAAGCAGTCTGGCCTGTGGGCTGCGCATTCTCTTCCGGATGTACATGGACGAGAGCCGGGTTAGTGCCTGGGAGGAGGTCCAGCAAAGGCTTTTAAAGTAAGACTCTTAGCTGAGTTTCTGCCTTTGACCTGTATGACTACATGGTGAAAAGCCAAGAAGAGGCATTTATTTGGTCTGCATTCGGGGCAGAGTCTGCATCCCATCCTCCTGATAGGGACTGTAGCACCACATAACTCAGGACCCACAGAAGAAACTGAAAATGAATTAGTCTTTTAGATAAATGTTTTTTTACAGTGGTTATATGTGACCTGTTATGTTTGTTTAGCTAGAACAGGACAAAGGAAAGTTACTTCTTCACATTTAAAAAAAATTTACTGTTCTGTAGTTCCTAGGCTATAAAAAAGTGATTTTCTTAGTGTTCTATTGGCTTATTTTAATGAGAAAGATACTCAGAGACAAAGAGAGACCAGAGCACTGCTCAGCTCTGGCTTGTGGTGGTGCTGGGGAGTGAACCTTTGACCTTAAGAGCTTAGATTTGAAAGTTCTTTTTGCAGAACCATCATGCTATCTCCCAGCCCCCAAAAGTGTTATTTATAACCATTACAGAGCACCCCCGCTGGCATATACTGACTGTACTGTGGCCCCATGCATGCAAGGTGCACACTCTACCTGCTGCATGCCTCCTCTTCTGAGCTGTTCTCTGGTATTTTTCATGCGATGGACAGCTCCGTTCTCACTAAGAAGTTTTTTTCCTTCTATTTCCCCTCCATGACATTGCGAAGTTCTGATGCTAAGATTTTAACCTACGGTAATAATGAAACATGCTGTTCAGAAAGTGCTGTCACTTCACTGCATTGTGGTGTCTTGTCTGGGGCCTGTTCTCCGAGTCAGACTCATTACAGAGCTTCAGTAGCTCACAAAGTCTGTGTTTTCCTATTTTGCTGTGTGACTTTTAAGACCCAAGAAACTCTAGGTCCTCACAGCTAATGAAGGGGACAGCCACCCAGGTTTTTAGCCCAAGTTTCTTGGTGCCACGGAGCTCTGAGTTCAATTAAACTTTGAAAATTAGAAAAATGTGAGCTACGTGCTAAGTGGCAATAGCTTCTTTTAAATTTCTCTCATTTGAAAGCTGAAGTGTTTATGTTGATGCTTCTAATGTAAACAGGCAGAATTTTAAAAGTTCCTGATAGGTAGCATTCACCCCTCCTGGCCTTAGCTGTTCTTGCTCGGTGAATGTCATCCAGCTTGGCAAGACATTTGTAAAAGTGAACTTTGTGTTACAGTGTCTGCAGTGAAGCGCTGAGTTACTTCCTTACATTAACATCAGAAAGCCACCGGGAAGCATGGACTAACTTGCTGCTTTTGTTCCTAACGAAAGTTCTAAAGATCAGTGACAACAGGGTAAGTATGAGACGTCATATCCACTTCAGCATTTCTACCAGGACCAGCAGAAATACTGTTCATGGCAAAAGATAATTAGCAACTTAGTATTCAAAAGTTTTTTTTCAATATCCAAGCAGCCCAGGCAAAACTGAGGCCATACTGCCTCCTTGTGCAGAGCCAGGGTGGCCCAGCTCAGTCTCCTCAGTGGTCTTTCGCCTTCTCCTCCTTACCCTGCCTGTCTCCTATGATTCAAGAGACCACTCAGTACAGGAAGTACTAGACTCCTGCAGGGTACCTAGGCAAGCTTCCGGGCTTCCACACACACATTCTGACCCCCATCAGTCTCTCTTCCAACCTCAAGCCCCTTGCCCCCCTTACCGGAGGTCCATGGGCTGGGGTGTATATATTGCCCAGGCTTCAGATATCCCTTTATTGCTTCCAGGTAACCCAGAATCCTAGTGAACAGGCCAGGAAATCATTTAAGAAACTTAGACCAGAAAAAATAAAGATAAAATATAAATACAGGGTTTGATATAGTTTTCAAAAGTACAAATTTTGCTTTTAAAAAAAAACCTAGCATCTTGTGACACACAAATGCAAATCAGTTGCTCTGATTCGTGGAGAGGTTTCAGAATGCCTTATCAAGTAGCCGGACCTTTGGCAGTTGGGGGCCTGATGACATACGGTATCCCAAGAGGCTGTGTGGTGTTGCTGCTTGCTACACAGGCGTTCAAATCCCAGGTCACCCGTCCTGAGTTCACATATATGTGAACTCCTAAGCAGCTATGAAAGGCTTGGAGAATAACTAAGGTACCAAGAGCAGGAAAGACTCTGAGCCCCGGGATATCTTCCTGCACAGCTCAGTGTCTTACTATGACATTTTATACTGGCTTCGAAAAGCCTGCAGGGTGTGGGCATCACAGGAGAGAAAACAAATGGCCAGCTGGTATTTCGAAATTAATCAACTACAGTAATTATCAGTGAAACAATAAGGGTAAACTGCATTCTAGCATCTTTGCCTGGAGACTGTAATTTTATATTACACTATAAGGCAGGATTTTCTCAAAAACAAAATCAGTGTTTCGTTGAATAAAGAAAATATATAATTCTAGTAACTTTTATAGCTTATAAAAACCTGTGTGGGTTTTGTGCTTGGAAAACTAAAAATATCATTTTATCAAGTTTATCAAGAAAAATTGTGGGAAATGTTTTCCAAAATAAGGACAAGTGAATAATGTTTGAACGTCTTAGTGATTCTCAAGTTCAGATCCAGTCAGTATACCAGTACTGTATGCAGCAAAGTGATTTGACCGCAAAGATACTTAGTTTGAAGCACTCTGGTTTGGAGTGCAGGCACACTAATGGAGTAATGCATTCTTTCCTCCAGTTTAAAGCTCACGCGTCATTCTACTACCCTCTCTTATGTGAGATTACGCAGTTTGACTTGATTCCTGAACTTCGTGCTGTCCTCAGAAGGTTTTTTTTGCGGATCGGAGTTGTTTTTCAGATATCACAGCCACCGGAACAGGACCTTGGAATGAACAAGCAATGACGGAGCTGGAGTTTTCTTTTTTCTTTTCCTGTTGGTGTTTACATTCCTCTGCTCCTTAAAAGGACCCTGGAGCTGAGGTTTCACCAGAAATACAGTTTCTTTGAAATGCAGTGTCTAAGGGATACTGATGCTTCTGTTTGTTGTGTCAGGCTCATGTCGAGCAGAAAGCTTGTTCCCACAGTGTCAGCTTATGCTCTTATGTTTTTCCCTGGCCTCAGCTGCAGGGAGATCCCCAAATATTTTTGGCAGGTGTGGAATTAAAACTTACCCAAAGAACTATAGACATAAAGATTTGAACTTCTGCAAGAAGTACAACTCAGGAGAGCTGTATTTTGAAGGATAAAAATGTTTATAATTGGGGGGTGGGGGAGAAGAAATTATTGTTCATGCTAAGAAAAATATTTAGCAACTATGGTATTCTTATTCTGAAGATTTTTTGCACACTCAGGCTGTCTGAGATACTGGTAATCACCCATCTGTGAAAAATGTACAGAGATGCAGGCCTGTAACATAAAAATCTTAAACATATAGTTCTTCCTGCACTGTTTTATTTCTTTATTTTCTTATTTGCTAAATACCTATATTTTGTCAAATGCACTAAACATTTGAGTTGATTTTTTTTTTTTAATTTTGTGGGGATTCTGTTTGCCCCTTTTGGGGGGAGGGTGATAATTTTGAGGGGTGAACATGCCCAGAGGCTGTTGTGGCTGACACTTGTCATGATCAACAACAACAAAAAAAAAGGTAGAAATTACCCTATTGACATAGCTACCTGTAATATACTTCTCTTAGGGCTTTTCAAGATGAGCCATTAAAATAGAATGAACCTTCTTGGACTGAAACTTGAATCACTGCAAAATGAATCTAGGTTGCTGTCACTTTTTCTTTTCTTTTGGGTGGCGGGGCTTGATGTAGATTTTATTCCTATGTACAGAATTAATGTTGAATCTATCAAAGCAACAAATCTGGCATGGTTTGGGGAGATTAGACTTACTGGAAATGTATTCATACTGTGAATTGTGCTGATGGTTTAAAAAAAAAAAGACAAGATTGTCAAGCATTCCATAATAACAGTGGATGTAGAAATTTTTTTCAGATGGATAAAATGTATATGGTACAGATGTAAAGTTTTTTATGTAAAAAAAATTCTGTACAACTTTCTGTACAATATTGATTCTCATCTGGCATATTCTAATCAGGTAATAGGTCAATAAAGTTTTTGGATTATTTCATCAGTGCAATCAAAACCTGTGTAATTCACAGCCCCATGTTTCATTGGTTCTCCTCCCAAACCCCCCCTTTAGAAGCCAAACTATGAAAGGAGTATTTCTAAACTAGAATTACAAATTCAGCATTTTAAAGATTTTTTTAAGATTTACTTTTATTACATGAAGGGAGGGAGGTGGAGAAAAGAGGACACTGCTCTGGTAGATGTTGTAGTGGGGATCAGACTCAGGCGCGCAAGTCTTACATTCTACCAGTGCTATAGGCAAAGCTTTTTTTTTTTTTTAAACTGTGTATATATATATATATATATATATATATATATATATATATATACACACTGAGAGGGGAAGAGGCCAAAGCATGGCAGCAGATCTGGGCCTCATGCCTACATATTCTGCACTCTGCCTGCAGAAGCATTCTCTGGCTAGTATTCTTGATTAAATACTGATTTTTTTTTTTTTTGCCTCCAGGGTTATTGCAGGGGCTCACTCAGTGCCTGCACCATGAATCCACCACTCCTGGAGGCCATTTTTTCCTTTTTGTTGCCCTTGTTGTTGTAGCCTCCTTGTGGTTATTATTATTGTTATTGTTGATGCTGTTCGTTGTTGGATAGGACAGAGAGAAATGGAGAGAGGAGGGGAAGACAGACAGGGAGAGAAAGATAGACACCTGCAGTCCTGCTTCACCGCCTGTGAAGCGACTCCCCTGCAGGTGGGGAGCCGGGGGCTCGAACCGGGATCCTTAAGCTGGCCTTTGCACTTTGCGCCATGTGTGCTTAACCCACTGCGTACTGCCCGACCCCCTAAATATAATATTTGTAATTCTTTTCAGTTTCTGGGATTATATACCATGCTTTAACCACAGAGTAGCAGTAATTCAATATTCTGTGTATGTGTTACTGATTAGAATAAGGATGCACCATTTAAATGAGGGCTAAAGGCTTTATTATTTTTATTAGATAGAGCCAGCCAGAAATTGAGAAGAAGGGGGAGGCAGAGAGGGAAAGACACACCTGTAGCACTGCTTCACCGCTCATGAAGCTCTCCCACTGCAGTTAGGACCAGAGGGTAGAGCCCAGGTACTTGGAACATGCGCTCAACCAGGTGCACCACCACCCACCACCCGGTCCCCCAGAGCTGAAGTTCTCTGGAGCTAAAAACCCGCAGCTAGCATTGAGCACTGGGCGTACTGCGAGTTGGTTAAAGTTTGACGCTACACCACCATTCAAAAAGAACATGGAACACACTGGGGCCAGGCGGTGGCTCACCAGGTTAAGCACGCATAGTACTAAGTTCGAAGACCCATGCAAGGATCCAGGTTCAAGCCCCTGGCTCCCCACCTGAAGTGAGGATGCTTCTTCACAAGTAGCAAAGCAGGTCTGCAAAGTACCTGTCTCCCTCTCTATATAGCTCCCTCCCCTCTCAAATTCTCTGTCCTAACCAATAAAAAGTGGTCACCAGGAGCAGTGGATTTGTAGTACGAACACCAAACTCTAATGGATAGCCCTGGAAGCAAAAAAAAAAAAAAAAAAAAAAGAACACATTAAAATAATTTTGAGATTGGTGTTTTTAACAAGTGAGATGTTGGCTTCCTATCTCTTGGGCAGTGAGCAGTTATTAAGCATTTATAGCTAGACTGTAGTTGTTCCTCGAAAGATGGAGTCCTGCTAAGTCCAGTTTGGTTGCTAGTGCTGGGAGCCATCATGACTCTGGCCCGAGAGGAAGTGTTTCATGGTACTATCAGGCCTCCCCCTATAAAAACAGGCTTTCATCTTTCAGGTGAAAATAGGTTTTATAGTAAAACAACAGATTAAAGATTATAAAAACTACATGCATGCAGCTAATACTGAAAACAACAAATTTCGCATGAGATAGTTTACTACTAGCTGTGTTACTGGAAATGTGTAAGCAACCAGTTATGCCTAGAGGTGGTCTTCTCAGTTGCCATGGTGATAAAGATGTCAAAGGATTATTTCCTAGAATTGTAATTACTCTTTCCTTTTTCAAAGGATCATCTGTTATACATCAAATGATTAGAAAGAGTTACTTATCTAGGAGTCCCTGAAAGCCAACCAAAGATTCCAGGGTACTGGACCCTTGGGTGGTCAGGCCTCTCTTCACTTTGCAGAATTCGTTTGTGAACCACCAGTTAAAACAATAATCAGCATTGGTAATAAAAATAATTTATTTCTATCAAGAAGTAGGTAAATCATAATAAATTAGTAAACTTAACACAGTGCCTTCATTGGCACAAAAATAAGAGGCAGAAAGATGTGACTTTTAATAATACATGGCTCATGGGAGTCAAATCAATTATGACTCCCACCAGTAGCTACAAATGATGGAAAATACTAGCACATTGGATTCTGTTACATAGTAACTGGGATAGTCACAGCTACAACCAGTGTATTTACTAAACAAATTATTTTGAAATATAACAACAGTAAATAGATTTTTAACAAGTACTCTAGTTTTACAGTAATATTAAAGACACTTGTGTTTCAGTCATCTTATACCGATGAGCAGGATTTAAAATAATGCACATATGGTAGTTGATTCCAAGAGTTCGTTACCACCCTATCTTATGGCAATATTATGCAAAGGTGATTATGTAATTTATACTACATAAATTATAGCCTTTTATTTATATACATCATGGGAAAAAGATATGTACAGATGGAATGTAAGGAAACTCTAGGTAGGGGCCAAATGTAGCAGAGTAAAAGTTCTGGTCTGACATCCCTTTCACCTTAAAGGCACCGCTGTGTCCAATACAGATTTATTTTAGCCATGTGCAGTAGACAGGCCTTGCCAATTTAAAGTGCCTGGTTTTCCAGAAACCTGTTGCTGCTCCTGGTTCAGCTGCTCCGCCATGAACTGTTTCAGTGTCTCTGAGGTACCAGGGCGAAGCCAGGGCTCAGTTGCTACAGAATTTGATCCATCATCACCCACTTGCTTCATGATGTCATCAGGGTCAACCAGTGAACTCTCATCATCTAGAGGACACACACAGGAGACGTCAGACTCCGGCAGAGCTTTTCTAGTCCGACACGCTGCAGCTTTACATTTCTCTGTAATACCATGTTCTACACTGTACTGTTTTATCCAGACCCTCATTTTAAAGGGAGGAAAACAGTTCTAGAAAAGGGCCAATGTATCAAAGCTAAAAATGACCAACTCAAGGTGACTCCTTTTTACAGTAAACACTGGCATCTCCAGGATAGCAAAGGAGATGGCCAAATTTTAATTGTGGAAGTTTGGAGTCTTAGTTTGTGTCCCCTACAAGGAAACTATTGAAAAGATACCACACGAAAAATTTTGATGTAGCAAAGTCTTAGAATTAAATACTCCCAACCTACAGTACTACTAAAAGGTAATTAATTACTTTAGAAAATACCAGAGGACTGAAATTATTTCCAGTCTTAAAGCTAATCAAAGAGGCTGTGTCTCCTCCATTAAACATTAGCTCTTAATGTGTTTCATTCCTTAATTGAACTTGAGGCAGTTAATCCATATCTCATTTCTTATTAAATACAATAGAAAAAAAAATCTGTCTTCCTACCCTGTGATGTCAATTTCATTTTTTAAGTTACATCTCCTGGTCTGTGAAGGATTAGCCCAGCAAAGGTATATTTGCAATCAACTTACTGAGAATCAATCCACATCATACCAAAAAGCTCCTGTTCGAAAGGATATTGTAAAAAAAAAAAAAAAAAACAGTTTAGAAGGTGAAAACCTTCTTAAAGAGTCTTAAGATGTTTTACTCTCAAGTATACTACTAAATATAAATTGTACTTAGTGATTCTAAATGACATTGAAGAACAGTTAATTCTCAATACAGATTTAAAAAAAAAAAAGCCTTTTAGCTAAAATGAAAAGTTGCTTTCCTACTGTTCCACATTTTACCAAGTAAAATTTACTGCTCCATAAATTTATCGTATTTGCTTAATATTCAGTATGGAATTTATCATCATAATATACCATTTCTGTTACAGGTTGTATGATCAGTTTTAAATTAACAATGTTGAAGGCATCATCTAAAAAGCTTAGTGTGTTACAGTCTATTACAATAATTTACCAAACAGAATTATATCCAAATCGGCCATTCTGCCATTTGCTAAAAATAACTGCATCAGGACTTCAATGGCTAGTGGCTCAACATGAAATAGTCAATAACTCGTTATCTGCTGACAGAACCATCCGGTCTCTAAGCTGTGTAACAGTACAGACAACCAAAGCACTGGGCGCCAGCCCAGAAAGTCCCTAAGGAGGGCTGCCCTTTGACCTAGAGAATGGACACCTAAGGTGACTTTATCATGACAAAGCAAACCAAGCGAGAAGACTTTTAATTAAAATTTTTAAAAACATAACGTCTTTAGTATTACAAACTAGATGGATTAGCTAGTTATTAAAGTTAATTGCTGATTATCTGTCAGTATGACAAGTAAATGGGGGGGGTGTGTGGGTAGCATAGTGGTTATGCAAACAGACTGTCGTGCCTGAGGCTCCGAAGTCCCTAAGCTAGCTAAGCTGAGCAGTGCTCTGGGTTTTAAAAGGGGGGGGGGGGGCCAGGGCTGTGGCGCACTGGGTTAAGTGTACACAATACACAGCGCGGGGACCAAGGCAAGGATCTCAGTTTGAGAACCCAGCTCCCTACCTGCGGGGGAGTCACTTCACCAGCCATGGAGCAGGTATCCATCTTTCTCTCCCTCTCTATCAATCTTTCTCTGTCCTCTCTAACAATAACAGCAGCAACAACAAAATGGCTGCCAGGAGCAGTGAATTCGCAGTGCCTGCACTGAGCCCCAGCAATAACCCTGGAGGCAAAAAGAAAAAAAAAAAAAAAAGGAAATGCTAGTGCTAGTGCTTATAAGCAAAATATTGATCTGTTTTTAATCCTTTCTAAAAGGGTACCTTATTTATTTATTTTCCCTTTTGTTACCCTTATTGTCTTTTTATTGTTGTTGTTATTGATGTCGTTGTTGGATATGACAGAAAGAAATGGAGAGAGGAGGGAAAGACAGAGGAAGAGAGAGAGACAGACACCTGCAGACCTGCTTCCAAGCGACTCCCCTGCAAGGTGGGGAGCCAGTGGCTCGAACCGGGATCCTTCCACCGGTCCTTGCGCTTTGCACCACGTGTGCTTAACCCACTGCACTACCGCCTGACTCCCTAAAAGGGTACCTTCTCTGTTTAAAAAAAAAAAAAAATCATGGGGTAGGGGTAGATAGCAGAGTCTCTTTGCATAACCATTATGCTAAGGCTCTGGAGTCCCAGATTCAATCCACTATGCCACCCTAAACCAGAGCTGAGCAATGCTCTGCTCTGGTAAAAAAAAAAAAAAAAAAAAACATGCAAACATGAATCCTAGTTTTGCTGGGGAGCTATAATTCAAAGGACTTCAAAACCCCATTCCATTTTCCTCCCAATCATCAGTGAAAGATCTTAGAGAATTTGCTTTAGGTAGTATAGTTAAGCATGGTTAAGTTACCTGTATTAATAGGCTTATTCTGAAATTCATTCAATCTTCTCATTCGTTCCATATTTTTCAATCTAAGTTGATCAGTATTTATACTGGATACAGACTTTAAAGAGACACCATCTGGTGGTACATTAGAGTGATGATTATCCTGTAGTTGGAAAGCAGAGAACTTCAGAAATTGTTTGGAATAAAGCAGTGAATCAATCTATTCTTGCTAGGGAAAGTATACAAATTTATAACATTAGTATTCTAACCCCTGGTGTTTATTCAGACTCAAAAGAAGGTATTGCATTTGTGAAAGCGTATAAATGCCGGTAAAACTAGCTACAGGTAGTGGATTATAAAACACAAAAAGAATAAAGTGAAATAGCAGAGGCCAGATAAACAAGCATTTCAGTTACAGTAAACCAAAAAAAAAAGTGCATCATGATTCCCAACAACCCAATAGCCTGATACTAGCATGAAGACAGGCAGAATGTAAGATAACAAATAAATCTGTTCATGAATAGGCAAGCCAAGAATACCCACTAAGGAAAGAATAGTCTTTCCAATTTGAGATGCCACAATTACTGGGCATCCACATGAAAAAGAATGAAATGGGATTCCCATAACTCACAATATGCCAAAAGTAATTCAAAGTGGATCACAGACCTAGATTTAGAAGCAAAAATTAGCACACCTGGGAGCACCATTTTCATACTGTGCAGCCATGAGGCCCTGGACTTACTACATGGCACAAAAAAAAAAAAAAAAAAGCTGTAAGAGAACAGAGTCACTTTCATGATCTTGGGTTAGGCAAAAGTTTTCTTAGACATGATACCAAAGCTACCAAACAACAAGCAAGGAAAGAGAAGACGAGCTGGATCCCATGAAAACTTTGAGATGTCTGTGCTTCGGACAGCACCAAGGAGTAGACAACGCAGCAAGAGAAAATGTTTGCGGCTCTCACACCAAATAGGGGTCTTGACCCAGAATATATCAAGAACTACAACAGACAACGTCTTCAATGTGAGGTTTGAGAATTTCCCAAGGTGTACAAATAGCCAAGAATACAGTGAAAAGATGTTCAACATCACTAGAAAAACCAAAACAATGCTACTTCATTACAAGCAGGACAGCTATCAGAAAAATAACAAACGTGCTCAGGTGTCAAGAAAGAACCTTCTTACACTGCTAGTGTGAATGTAAAATGGTGCAACCACTTTGGAAAACATTAGCAGTTTCTCAAAATGACAAACAAATACAGTTACTACCACATCACCCAACAATTCTTGGATTTACATGTAAAATGTAAACAAAAAGTTGTATACAAAATTTGCTTAAAGCATCATAAGAAATAGAAGTAGAGAGGGAAAAAAAACCTCAAAAGCCTACCAAATGCTGGCTCAACAGTGAGTTGTTATGCAGCAATAAGAAGGAGCCAGCGGGTATGGAACATAGTGCATCCAACTGAGTGATATGCTATTACATGTGCAGGGCTCAGATTCAAGCCCTTGGTCCCACCTGCATGGGTGTCGCTTCACAAGCAGTGAAGCAGGTCTGCAGGTGTCTCTTCCTCTGTATTCCCCCTCCCCTCTCAGTTTCACTCTGTCCTATCAAGATAGAAAGAAAAAGGAAAGAAATGGCTGACAGAAGCAGTGGACTCATAGTGATGACACCCAGCCCCAGTGATAACGCTGGAGGCAACAACAACAAAAGGAATCAAGTAATGACATAATCTTTCAGCAAAGAAAAATGAAAGTTATATGTAAGGGAAACAGTTTAAGAAATTGCCCAGTAATTTTTATTTTTATCTATTCGATAAAAGAGAAACACCTGCAGAACTTCTGAACTATTCGTGAAGCTCCCCCCTGCATTTGTGACCTGGGGCTTGAACCTGGATCTCTATATATGGTAACATGTTTGCTCTACCGGGTGCATCAACCCAGCAGGCCCTGCCCAGGAATCAAAGAAATTTAAGGTACTCTGTACAAAAAACCCAGGTTCATGTTCTGTCTGGGACTACATGGGTGTATCAAGGCTCCAGAATAATCTCCAGAGATGGGAGATAGAGAGAGAGTGAGTGTGTGTATGTGTGTCTTGGTCCCTCCCTCCTCCTCTCCAACCCCGTCTCTAATATCTGAAACAATGAAAATGAAAATAGTGTAAAAAGTTCAGGGCCCAGGAGGTAGTAGTCAGCGATAGTGTCTTGCATGAGAGCCTAGATTCAGTCCTCAACACCATGTAAGAGAAACAAAAACAAAAATGCTAAAACCACACAGAAGCTGACGACCAAACAAAAAGAATAACATCTACTAAGAGCTCCAACACCTGTGGTTGTTTTTCCAGAGCACTGCTGACGATGGTTTGAGGGACTGAACCTGTGACTTCAGAGACTCAGGCATGAACGTCTTTTTGCATAAATAGCATGCTATCTGCCCCACTCAAGCCTGTGCTTCTTACCAACCAGTTTAACACAGTAAACCCATTTACACAAGTTCTGTGGAAAGAGCCTGTCTGCCAAAGTGGCCAGTTATCTTTCCAATAGAGATAAGAGACCTATATATGACTTAGGTTCAAGCAGACTTCCTAGTAAGACGATATCAGGGGACCAGGTGACACACCTGGTTATGAGTCTATGTTTCCACATTTGTTTCTATCCAATAAATGTGTTTTTTAAAGGGTCAGCTCCTTGTACCTAGTCTACCTCAACCCCAGAGTAAGTGCTCATTATTGGCCCATACCAATTCACTGTCAAAATCTAGACCTCTCAAGCTGATGAGGAAAGAAAATCTTATTTCCTACATACTACATCTGGTCCTTTCAATCTGTTCCTCCTCCGCTCCCTCGCAGAAGGCAGCTGTGAGTCAAGAGGAGGAGTGTCATCTTCAACAGCAGGAAAAGTCTCCCCATAAGCACCTGCAAGGGGCACACAGGGAATAAATCTTAAAACAGATCTGTTCACTCATAATTAAACTAAGAATGGCCTCATTCAGATGCCTTTTTATTTTTATTGTTTTAATTTTAATTTATTTATAAAAAGGAAACATTGACAAAACCATAGGATAAGAGGGTTACAACTCCACACAATTCCCACCACCAGAACTCTGTATCCCATGCCCTCCCCTGATAGCTTTCCTATTCTTTAACCCTCTGGGAGTATGGAGCCAAGATCATTGTGGGGTGCAGAAGGTGGAAGGTCTGGCTTCTGTAATTGCTTCCCTGCTGAACATGGGCGTTGACTGGTCCATCCACACTCCCAGCCTGCCTCTCTCTTTCCCTAGTGGGGTGGGGCTCTGGGGAAGCAGAGCTCCAGGACACATTGGTGGGGTTGTCTGTCCAGGGAAGTCTGGTCGGCATCATGCTAGCATCTGGAACCTGGTGGCTGAAAAGAGAGTTAACATATAAAGCCAAACGAGTTGCTGACTAATCATGAACCTAAAGGCTGGAGTAGTGCAGAGGAAGAGTTGGGGGGGGGGGGGCTTCGTTCTGTATGCATATTTTAGTTATATTCCAAAGGGCTTGTGGCCATACTAGTCTTTTTTTTCCTCATTCAGATGTGTTTTTACATAATAGAATATACTTAATGTAGAATTGTGTGGTGAGCTCTACGATCTAGTTTTAGAACTTTTTTTTTTTAATCCAAAGCACTACTCAGTGGCTTATGATGGTGGTGGGGGTGGGGGGAGGGGCTGAACCTAGGACTTTTTGAAGCCTCAGGAATGACCACTATGATATCTACCCCCACCCTAGAATATTTCTATCTCCATTAAGTCTCAGTAGATTCAGCTTTTCTGACAGGACATATAACTGAATTGAACATGGCAATATTTCCTCTTAGCATAATGTATTTGAAGTTCATCTATGTACCTACCATATGTCTGTAATTTATCCTAAGACTACACATTTAGCCTATGAGTTTACCAACTGATAAGACATTTGAACTGTCTCTAGTTGGCAATTACCTTCTTAAAGGGTTATTTCTTAAGAGACAGAGGTCAAAGCACCACTCTTGAGACACTGTAATCAGACCGGAAACCTCACAATGCCAAGACTTGTACTCTGTTGCTAAGCCATTCCGAGACCAAAAACTGGTGATTAGTAATGCTGTTATGGACTTTCAGATACATGTATGTGTGGGCCTGCATGTTTTCATTTTTATAGAAGGGGGTTTGATTATCCCTAGGATTAAAATTGTTGGGCACAATAGTAACTACTTTGATCACTACCAAATTTCAAAATTGGTTCTACTATTTTACATTGTAAGAAAGTTAATAGTTTCCCCACACCTTAACCAACATTTGGTATGTATGGTTTTGTGAGCAGTTCTTCTGGCACAGTAACAGATCATCCTGCAACTTTGCTGTAAATGCCTGTTAGTGCCAGGGAGCCTCACCGCTGGCAGTCTCAGATCTACAATCATGTCATCTGTGCACTGATTTATTCTTCGTATAGAGTCATACAGTGCTTGTAAACATTTTGATGAAAGACAAACTGTACTTACAATGATCCCAACAGCTTATGCCATATAGCCTAGGTGTGCCATATAGCCGTATGCTCTACTATCTAGATTTATGTCATTGTACTCTGTAATTTGCATAATGGCAGAACTATCTGGTGACACTTTCTTAGAACACAGATACGGGAATCCGTCATTAGGTGATACATTACAGTTCCTGTTCCTTTATTTCCATCATATTGATTAGCTAGAACCTCCATTAATACAATGTTAGCTGTGGGCTTTCTTGTTTTTTTTTTTTGTTTTTTTTTTTGCATCTGGGGCTTCACTGAGGCATCATGTCTCTGTGACTCTCTCTACCCCTCATGGTGGTTTTCTTTTTCTTTTTTTTTTTTTTTTTTACTTATTCCTAGCTAGAGGGGGAGAGGTGCCATAGCACAGCACAGCACTGTTACACTGCTCATGAAGCTTTCCTTTGCAAATTCTCCCAGTTGGAGTAGCCCGGGGCTCAAAACCTGGTCCTCGCACAAGGTGACGTGTGTGTCTTACTGGATGAGCCAACTTTTTTTAGGTAGAAAGGGTGAGTCAGAGAAAGGAGAGACACCACAGCATTAAGAAGTTTCCCTTAATGACATGGAGATGGGGTCCCAAGCTTCTGTCACAGGCAAAGCAGGCTCTTTTCTGAGATGGGCTATTCCACCAATCCTGGTGAAAAAATAAGATTTATTTCTGTCAAGCCAGGGCCTCACATATACATGATTTCACCACTCCCCAGTCTCACCTTTTCATTCAGATACAACACTGTGCTCACTACCTTCCTGTATCCGTCCTATGATTCCTAAAGTTCACCTTAAGTTATCGTATTGCCAAAATCATCACTAGGGCTTGGTGCTGGCTCTACAAATCCACCACTTTTAGCAGCTATTTTTTCTTTTCCTTTTTCCTTCCTATTTTATTTGATAGGACAGAGAAAAGCTGAAAAGGGAGGGAGAGAAACAGACACCTGCGGATCTTCTTCATTGCTCCTGAAGCACCACCCCTGCAGGTAGGGAGCAGGAGCCTGAAAGCGGGTTCTTGCACACTGTAGTATGTGAACTCAGCCGGGTGCTATTTGGTATTACGTATTTACTAGGCAATATCCCTGTGTTATCACCTTGCACACTGTGTCTGTATATATATATATATAGTTCCACTTTATAAGCATTAAGAAAACTGTTTTAGAAAAAGATTGTTAAATATACTCACCAATAAAAGCACTATCTGATTCCAATAATGAATTTTTCAAGAAATCATTAGTGTCATCTCTGGGCTAAAAGAAACATCATAATATTAATGACCTATGTGGAAAAAAATACAAATTTGTACAAAGAGTCTTGTGTCTCTGCACTAAAACTAACCTTAGCCAAAGGGGCTGGGGAGATGGAATAGGAGGGGCTGCTTCCCTCTCCCTGCATTTCAATACCCAGAAAGTCTACGAGAGGCTAAGCATGTACCACTTTCAACCAAAGAGAGACAGCAACAACAAAGGACTTAAGTCTAGCGATTCTGAGAGGCAAAGACTCCCTAAATTAACTCCTTTCTATCCCATTCTGGTTGAAGTGAAGTTTTTTTAAAAAAATATACTGCTAATAAAAATAAAGCAGTGTGAAGCAATGAACCCAATTAAACACTAAACGTCTCTCAACTCTAGTGAGATTCCCTTCATTCACTAAATCTGTAGAGTGCACTTACATGTTAGAAACTGGTGATAATAGGTTGACTAAGAGTTTTTTGCTCTGAAATAGATCAGAGGCCCACGGGAGAGAGAAGCATCCACTCAGATAATGGCAGTCTTATGTGTCAGTGGTTACCACAAAGACATAGCACAGAAAAACTTGGACATGAGTTGGGGGAGAAAATACTGCAAGTGTTGAACTGATTAGCTGAGAGGAGACTTAAATTTACTTGCAGAGAACAGTACTTCCTATTTTAGAGAACTCAAAGTCACCTGACTGCATCTCTGCACCTTCCTGTCACATTCTGAGATTTACTAGAATATTCACATTCCACCACTACGCAGAACTGGTTATCAGAAAATTCTTCTATTTTACTGAATTTTTTCACATATTGAATCAAACTCTCCTTAATATTACTGTTTTTTCCTATAGAATTTATGATTTAAAGGTTTGATTTTGGTCTTATCCTCCAATTTCCTTATTTATTTCATTCTCCATGTTATTCAGGGGCTGATGGTTTACAGTACAGTTGTTGACACGCAAGGACAAATTCTCATTTCCTCCTGATAGGTGTCTGCAAAGTGTCACTCCTAACTAGGTCTCCCTCCACCACCGTGCACCAGGACCACAAAGCCCCACGACCACCACAACCACCATGACCGCCACATCCCTCCCGTCCTTCCCTGCCCACATTACTTTGCTTGGGGACAATACACCAACTCCGGTCCTTAATGAGAAAGAGAGAGACCAGAAAAGAGCTTTATTCAGTTCTGGCTTATAGTGATGCCAGGAGTCAAGCAGTCACCTGTAAAAGTCACATGGAAAGCTGGTGTACCACCACTTTCACTGCTTCCCTGCACCCATCCTCCACTGACTGGCTCCTGCTTTCCAGCATGGTAAAAAGCAAGGTTAGGACACTGAGAATTAGTTAAGTGGTGACTCAGAAAAGAAGGTAAGACCACAGAAAAATATGGGTGTATATATATAAAATACACAGTAATAGAAATAATAATCAGCAATATCTGTGATCTTGGGAGAATAATACAGTTTCCAATGGAGACACAGAACTCTGGTGGCGGGAAAGGTGTGGAATTATGCTCCTGTTATCTTATAATTCTGTACATCAATATTAAATTACTAAGAAAAAAAAAAGAAAAGAAAAATGTGACACTTGCCTGAAGTCACCCACCTAACCTATAGACTAAAAGAACCTAGCTCCTGAGTATTGTTCTCAGTATAATATACTTCCTCTACATATTGTAGCACACTGAGAAGATTTCAAAATCAGAATACTCACCATATTCCTAAACATTTCTAGCCACCCCTCCCCACTAACTTAAACATTCTAATTTCTTACCATTCTGTAGCTTCGCGCTTTGGCATTTGGCACGGCATCGGCATCCAAGTTAACTAATCAGTGGACAACAAATACAGTTAGAAAATGTTTAAGAACTGAAATACTATGACTTTTTTTTTTTTTTGCAACTAGAAATTATAGTTAAAAAATTTTAAAAGAGGTGGGAATTGTGAGGAGTTGTACCCCTCTTATCGTATGGTTTTGTCAGTATCTCCTTTTTATAAATAATTTTTGTTTTTAATTTAAAAAGAAAAAGAAATTACAGGGAGTCAGGCGGTAGCGCAGCGGGTTAAGCGCAGGTGGTGCAAAGCGCAAGGACCGGCATAAGGATCCCGGTTCAAGCCCCTGGCTCCCCACCTGCAGGGGAGTCGCTTCACAGGCGGTGAAGCAGGTCTGCAGGTGTCTATCTTTCTCTCCCCCTCTCTGTCTTCCCCTCTTCTCTCCATTTCTCTCTGTCCTATACAACAACAATGACATCAATAACAACAATGACTACAACCACAATAAAAACCAACAAGGGCAACAAAAGAAAAATAAATAAACATGAAAAAAATTTTAAAAAGATAAGAAATTACAGTTAAACCAAAATCTCATGAATTCTTCCAGTAGTTGCTGGAATATGTGGGCACCTGCTTCAAGGACAAGTACTGTAAGTGTCAGAGTATATCTGCATCCACCTGTGTGCGACTTGTAGGCTAATCTGCTTCAGTAACCAGATCATACCAGATCAGACCATCATTTGGGTCAACCAAAGGAAACTGGCACCAAACTGGGTGAAAATCTGAAGACTGCACTTGTTTCTTCTCTCCCTACAATGTACGACAACTTATAGTAGAACTCGGGTTGTTTTGCTGTCAGAGGAGGACCTATGGGGACATTGTGAAAAATTAGGTATAAAATGGAAGGAAAATATTCCCTGTAGAAGTCCCTGTATCAGGTTTCAGGGAGACAGCACAACGGTAGCACACCAGACCTACCTACATGACTGAGATTTAGAGGTCCCAGGTTTAAGCCCCAGCATCGTATTATGCCAGAGTCGTTTTGTGGGGGGGGGGAAATGCCTCATATCCTGTAGGTCAGAGCAACCATCCAAGGCAGGGTCTAAAATTTGTCTTAAGTGGTCCAGGAGGTGGCACAGTGAATAAGGCTTTGGACTCTCAAGCATAAGGTCTTGGGTTCCATCCCCAGCAGCACATGTACCAGAGTGATGTCTGGTTCGTTCTCTCTCTCCTATAATTTCTCATAAATAAGTAAATAAAATCTTGGGAATCAGGTGGTAGTGAAACGGGTAAAGTGCACATGGTGCGAAGCGCAAAGACCAGCATAAGAATTCCGGTTTGAACCCCCAGCTCCCCATCTGCAATGGAGTTGCTTCACAAGAGGTGAAGCAGGTCTGCAGGTGTCTATCTTTCTCTTCCCACCATCTGTCTTCCCCTCCTCTCTCCATTTCTCTCTATCCCATCCAACATCAATAACAACAATAATAATAACCACAATGACAAAAAAAAAAAAAAAAAGGGCAACAAAAGGGAAAAAAAATAGCCTCCTGGAGTTGGGCAGTAGCACAGCGGGTTAAGCGCACGTGGCACAAAGTGCATGGACCAGAGTAAGGATCCTGGTTCGAGCCCCCGGCTCCCCCACTGCAGGGGAGTCGCCTCACAGGTGGTGAAGCAGGTCTTGCAGGTGTCTTTCTCTCCCCCTCTCTCCATTTCTCTGTGTCCTATCCAACAACAACAACATCAATAACCACAACAGTAATAACTCTAACAACAATTTAAAAAAAAAGCAAGGGCAACAAAAGAGAAAATAAATAAATATTAAAAAAAAAAAAAGCCTCCAGGAGCAGTGGATTTGTGGTGCAGGCACCAAACCCCTGAGATAACCCTGGAGGCAAATAAATAAATAGATAAAGAAATAAATAAAATCTTAAATAAAAGTAAATACATAAAATCTGTCTCAAAATAACTGGCAGTACCATTTCTTCTTGTTCCCGTTACTTTTCACGGCTCAATTTCCACAGCCACCCTCACTAGCTTAAGGCTGGCAAGGCTGGTGAAAACAGGGGCGAGGGTCAGAAAGGAAGAGGCATCCGCTGATGCTCCGGTGAGGCACGCAGTGTCACTCAGCATCTAGGCGCGAGGAGCCCTCTCCAGCAGCACTCATGGCTCTCACTCACATTGAACTTCTTCAGAACCGTGAAGACTCCTCGACAGTAGCAGAGCCTTCGCTCATCACCATTTTCCCTAAGCATCAGTCAGTACCTGAACTCACGGGACGTACTTAGCACATACAGACTGGGATTCATTACACAGAAACATCCACAGCCCAGTCTGATACTTCACAGATTTTTTAAAAAAGATTTTCTTTATTTATGAGAAAGATAGGAGGAGAGAGAAAGAACCAGACATCACTCTGGCACATGTGCTGCCAGGGATTGAACTCGGGGCCTCATGATTGAGTGTCCAAAGCTTTATCACTGCGCCACCTCCCGGACCACAGATTTTGTTTTTTAATACTTACTCCCTTTTGTTGCCCTTGTTGTTTTATTGTTGTAGTTATTATTGTTGTCATTATTGATGTTGTTGTTGTTGGATAGGACACAGAGAAATGGAGAGAGGTGGGGAAGACAGAGAGGGGGAGAGAAAGACAACTGTAGACCTGCTTCACCGCCTGTGAAGTGACTCCCCCACAGGTGGGGAGCCGGGGGCTAGAACTGGGATCCTTATGCCGGTCCTTGCACTTTGTGCCACCTGCGCTTAACCTGCTGCGCTACCTCCCGACTCCCTGATACTTCAACAGATTTTATGCAACATCAAAACTTAAAACACAGACATTTCTGCAAACTGAAGTGAGGTGCAGTGAGGTACTAGATGTGTTTGTCCAGCATTCCTTCCTGCTGTTCCTACTTCCTCATACAGCTGTCACTGGACCCGATCACATTACTCAATCTTTCTGGCTATAATGAGTGACTGAGGCCCAGTCAAACTCTAAATTACAGTCCCAATCAAGCTAATGGAAATTTATAGGTCATTTCTGAGATTATAGGTCAGAACTGCTACTGGAGGAAGCCTACCTGACACTGAAATCAATACAAAAGAAAGAGGAAGAGAGATGATATAAAAAAAAATTAATATAGTGGGGGTAGGTAGCATAATGGTTATACAGAGAGATTTTCTTTCTTTTTTTTTTTTTTCTTTTTCCTCCTCCAGGGTTATTGCTGGGCTCGGTGCCTGCACCATGAATCCACCGCTCCTGGAGGCCATTTTTCCCCCCCTTTTGTTGCCCTTGTTGTAGCTTCGTTGTGGTTATTATTATTGCCCTTGTTGACGCAATTCGTTGTTGGATAGGACAGAGAGAAATGGAGAGAGGAGGGGAAGACAGAGAAGGGGAGAGAAAGATAGACACCTGCAGACCTGCTTCACCGCCTGTGAAGCGACTCCCCTGCAGGTGGGGAGCTGGGGGCTTGAACCGGGATCCTTAACGCCGGTCCCTGCGCTTTGCGCCACATGCGCTTAACCCACTGCGCCACCGCCCGACCCCCACAGAGAGACTTTCATGCCTGAGGTTCCAAAGTCCCAGGTTCAATCCCCCACACCACCCAAAACCAGAGCTGATCAGTGCTCTAGTGAAAAAAAGAAGGAAAAAAAAACAGCAATATGGTTGTGGGGGCTGCGAGGATAAAACTTTGGGTGGGTTTGATGTAGAATTATAATCATGTAATCTTAAAAATCATTGACAAAAAAGGTTTATTTTGAGAGCAATATACAAAGAGAGAACAGAGCACTGCTCAGCTCTGGCTAATGGCGGTATGGGAATTAAACAGGGGACTTGGAGCCCCAGGCAGGAATGTCTTTTGCAAAACCATTATGCCATCTCCCCAGCTAACAAAAAATTTTTGGTTTTTTGTTTGTTTCTGCCTCCAGAGTTATCAATGGGACTCTGTCTCACGGGTCCTTGTGCTTTGTACTGTGTGTTCTTACTCCGTGCACCACTGCCCGGCCCCCACCAACAAAAAACTTTTAAAATCCACTAATAACTTGACAACCAGCAAGATAGCTTCACCTAGAGAACATACCTGCATTGCCGCGTGTATGACCCAGTCAAGCCCAGTCCCCACCTCATAGGAGGAAGTCTAGGTGCTGTGCTCTCTCTCTCTCCCTTCCTCCCTCTATCT
Source organism: Erinaceus europaeus (assembly GCF_950295315.1). NCBI lineage: Eukaryota > Metazoa > Chordata > Mammalia > Eulipotyphla > Erinaceidae > Erinaceus > Erinaceus europaeus. Next base: position 186,597,075 of record NC_080162.1, read on the forward strand.
TTCCATATGAAAAGAGTATGCCCAGAGCAGCGAAACTCCAGTGACAGCAAAATAGTAACCACAACAATTGACATGATGATGACTCTCTTTCTTACCTTCAGAACCTTCCTGCATTTTCATTCTATTCAATCTCTTCTGCTGCTCTCTTAGTAGGGCTTGCTGCTGTATCTCTAAGGTATAAGGATCTCTTGGAGGATCTGGGTACATATACTTTAGATCGACTCGCGTTTCTGAATCTGATGCCGGAAATAATTATATAACACAGTTCAGTTATATCAGCTTTTCAAAGGAGATTTTACAAAATTTCACAAAAATGGTAAGTGAAAACAACATAATTGGCCAATTATGATCTGATCCTTAAAAATATACCAAAAAGCAAGATAGGTAAGACACTGGCTGGAACTTTAATGGTCATTATTGGAGGAAATGAGTCTTAAAACTCATCTATGTCAAGGTCCAAGAATAGCAACAGCAGGTTTGAGTAGCTGAGCTAGTTGTGGTCTATATTGCCCCAAAGTAAAAGATTCTGGGATGAGTAGGGGGAGGGTTCAGGTCCTGGAACATGAAGAGAGAGGACCTAGTGGGGGTTGTACTGTTAAGTGGAAAACTGGGAAATTTTATGCCAAAAAAGAATAGCAACTACAACATGGCATCATGATATAAAACTGGTGAGGACCTGTGTTTCTCCATGCCAACAAAACCAAAGTCACCACATCGTGCATATAAAGACTCTGGCTCTATAGACAAAAACAGAATGATTATTTACTTTTTAAAAAGGATACAAATGTCTCTAGGGATACTTGAATATGGGTGAAACATGCTACTTTTATCTTTAAACTAGCTGTATTCTACTCACCTCTATCCTTCAGTTCATTAAAGTCCTGGATATTCTGAAAAGTAGCAGAATCTACGCCCTTGGGTGACTGTCTCCTGACAGGGACTTGTACCCGATGTCTAGCCATGTCAAATATATCCATGGGGTTTCTTTCTCTTTTCCTATAGGTAAATGATCAATTATATGACATTTGTTTCATGGGAATGTGTTCAAAAGGAACTCCTTATACAATAAATCTGGCATTTTTCATCACAGAATTTAATAAAAAATATCTGAAAATTATTTCCATCATTTGTATTTTAAAATATGGCATCTATGAATTCACTGTCATTTTTCAAAATGCTTAAATGCAAAGTACTCTACTAGAAGAAATGATTTAACTTCATCTTAAAATGTTCATGATATGAGAATAGTCTTTAAGGTTAGAGAAACCAAAACTCAAAGATCACCTCTACTACTTACTAGCAGTTTGACTTTAATTTCACAAACTGTAACGAACAGATACCATTTTTCTAAGTATGAGAATTAAGTTAAATTGTATATTGAGAAGTACATAGCAAAGAACCTGACATTTATTAGAAACTCCACTAAGATTGCCTCCCCTCAGTCTAAACTAAACTATAAGCATAAATATATTATGATGAAGCTGCCCAAAACAGTGGGTATTATCCTCAGTACTAATTCTACACTTTGTGCTAATGGAGCACGTTTGGATTCCATTTTGCATGACAGTTATACAAATCATACATGCACGAAACTATACACATACAGTGGGCTTTCAGAGAGCTGGTACCTGATTAACTAATAATATGTTCTTGTTGTACCTAAGGAATTGGTGTAACAGGCTGTAAGCTCAGTAAATGAGTTTTCTTCTGGGTTTTTGGTGAACAACAACAAGAGAGAACAGAGATACAGTTATAGTTTCTCTGGACTATGAAACTAAAAGTAAAGAGGTTATTTACTATAACTGTCTAGTCTATGCCTTGTATTATTTTTTTAGTCCATTATTTTCTACTCACTGATTTTCTGTAATGAAATTAAACAATCCACCCTACAGATAGAGCTTGAAATATGTCCTGCTCCCAATACTATTTCTCACAAGGTCCAATTCTATTAAGCACTTCATGAACAGGGGTAATATTTATTTTCTTCCAAGAAAGTACCACTTCTTGTCTTTTTTCTATTACTTCCTTTTTCCCAACCTCTTTGTCACCATCACTACTACCACAAATATATCACTGACAGTAAAAAAGGATGATAAAATGATTGACTTAAATATTTCATATTTAAATACACATTAAATGTTCCATATTTTCAAAGTGAGAAATTCAACTATGAATGTTTTACAAAGACAACTTTATCTATGTAAGACTGAAGAAATGTGAATCAAAAAATTCTCCTTAAGAACTGTTTTAACAAAGGTTTCAAGGAAAACCTATCACATACTATATATATATATATAAATACACTCAAAAACCATATACCTAGGAGTCTGGTGGTAGCATAGTAGGTTAAGCACACGTGGCGCAAAGCACAAGGACCAGAGTAAGGATCTCGGTTCAAGGCCCCGGCTCCCCAACTGGGAGTCGCTTCACAGGCGGTGAAGCAGGTCTGCAGGTGTCTATCTTTCTCTCCCCCCTCTCTGTCTTCCCCTCCTCTCTCCATTTCTCTCTGTCCTATCCAACAACAATGACATCAATGACAACAATAACTACAATAAGGGCAACAAAAGGGAATAAATAAATAAATAAGTAAATAAATAAATAAATATTGAAAAACAAAACCATATATCACCAATTCTTCCCACTGAAATTTAATTATTTGGCTTTAATTTCTTTTTGGGAGAAAAGGCTATTGAGGCCATTACAATTTCGCCAACAACCTATTAAAAACCTTTTCAACTGTGCAAAATCTCATTCTAATAAAGGTGAATTAATTCAAAACTATAAAATTACTGGATAGGTTCTGACTGGCAAAGAACTCTTAATCGTGAACACAAAGAAGCTCAGTAACAAATTAAAAATCCACCCAGAAACTTGCCTCGTATGAATATCATCATCACTGTCCATGTATAGCAACTGCCCTTGCAGACGCCGCTCTTCGCTGCGAAGCTGTTTGCGCATTTCGGATAACTCCATGATCACATTTTTTCTCTCCTCTGTTCATTCCCATTGAGGAAAAGAAAGGAAGAGACACGAACGAGAACAAAAATGTAAATATTAAAATATAACCTGACATAAAAACTAAAATGCTCAGTAAGGACATTCTTAATGTTTTTACATATATAGTTAATGCTTATAAATATCATTAATGCATACATTTCTTTTCATTTTATTTATTTTGAGGAAGAGGGACAGGAAGAGGAAGAGGGACACCACAACACCAAAAGCTTCGTTTTTAATATTTATTTAGTTATTCCCTTTTGTTACCCTTGTTGGTTTTTTTTTTTTCTTTTTGCTGTTGTTGTTGTGGTTATTGATGTCATCATTGTTGGGTAGGACAGAGAGAAATGGAGAGAGATGGGGAACAGAGGGGGAGAGAAAGACAGACACCCGCAGACCTGCTTCACCACCTGTGAATTGACTCCCCTTACAGGTGGAGAGCCGGGGTCTCAAACCGGGATCCTTATGCCAGTACGCCGGTCCTTGCGCTTTGCGCCACATGTGTTTAACCCGTTGCACTATAGCCTGACTCCCCAAAAGCTTCTTTTAATGCACTGGGGGCCAGGTTTGAGCCTGAGACATGCATGTGGCAAAACAGCTGGTCAAAATGCACACATCTGTCAGGATACAGGGATTTCAAAGTCAAGAAATATTCTTGGGAGTGGAGACAGAGGAACATCTATAAAAGAACAGCACAAGAGTTCCTCTGTGGCCATTAACACTCTCTGTACTGAGATCTTGTGTCAGCTATATAAATCATACATGATAAAAATGCATAGAGCTACACACACATAAACAAAAGCATGTGCAAATGGACTCATGTAAAGACCGGTGAGACTTAAGTCAAGGTTAATGGAGAGGGCACCAATATCAATTCTGTTGCAACGTTATATTAAATGAGATAAATGAGAAGAGCTGGGAGCTGGGGGAAGGGATACAAGATTTATTAGACTGTTGTGAAAGTCATGACTATTTTTTTTTGTAAAAATGTGCTATTAATTTTCTGACATATGCACACACACATATTTTGTACCATTCTATAATATGGCAAAATAAAAAAGTTAAAGAAATATTACAGGACAGATTGCAAGTTTAGTAGTTAACTCTACCTTCTGCACGGAGCTGATTTTTTCTGGCAGGTACTGGAGGAGACTGTGCCCTGGATGGTGAACTTTCCTGTTTGACAGTTATAACAAAGATATGCTTAGTATGTCTTTCTTCCTCAGAAGCTTGAAGAGAGTAATAGTTTTTGCAGTAAAATATATGTAAAAAAAAAAAAACCAATTCTATTTATAAACTTTGTTGAGCATCCGTATAAAATTTGTTAAGCATACATCTATTCTTTCTCCTTATTGCAGTGTGAGAGATCTTACCCTTACCCAAAGAATACCTATGGAGGCAGGGAAACAGTTCACCTAATAAGAGTGAACACTGGGGGTCAGGAGGTAGCGCAGTGGGTTAAGCACACATGGTGCAAAGCACAAGGACCGGCTCAAGGATCCTGGTTTGAGACCCTGGCTCCTCACCTGAGGGGAGTCACTTCACAGGCAGTGAAGCAGGTCTGCAGGTGTCTGTCTTTCTCTCCCCCTCTCTGTCTTCCCCATCTCTCTCCACTTCTCTCTGTCCTATCCAACAATGACATCAATAACAACAACAATAATAATAACCACAACAACGATAAAACAACAAGGGCAACAAAAGGGGGGAAAAGTAGCCTCCAGGAGCCGTGGATTCGTAGTGCAGGCACTGAGCGCCAGCAATAACCCTGGAGGCACAAAAAATAAAAAAAAGAGTGAACACTTCCCCATATTTAGGGTATGGGCTCAATTCCTCAAACCACATGGGAGCACCATCCATGGCAGATGCTAGTGTTCTCTCTCTGTGTGTGTCCCTCTCTATCTTAAAGAAAAAAGGGGGGAGGGGGAAAGAGAGAGAGAGAGAGAGAGAGGAGAGTATAGCCAAGGAAATGGAACAATGGATAAAATGCTGGACCCTCAAGTACGAGTTTAGTTCAATCCCCAGCATCACACATGCCAGAGTAGGATACTCTGTCTCATTCTCCCCCATTATATAAGATGTTAAAAAGGGAGGGGTCGGGGGGAGTGCACAGAGATAGTCCCTTGCCCTCTAGTCTACATGTAAGTAAGTCATTCCCTATCTCCTGCAGTTATTCACTTTATTCCATCCTTAGCTTAACAATCTTTTACCTGGGTGTCCAACAACAGATGAGTGGCTGAGAAAATCGTGAGATATATATACTGGAATACTACTCAGCTATTAAAAATAATTCACCTTCACCTCATTTTGGATGGAGCTTGAAGGAATCATGTTAAGTGACATAAGCCAGAAAGAAAAGGATATGAATATGGGATGATCTCACTCATGGGCAGAAGTTGAGAAATAGAACAGACATAATAACACAAAGCAGAACATGGCCCAGGTGCGGTGTACTGCACCAAAGTGAAGGACTCAGGGTAGGGGTGAGGGGTGGGGCGCTGTCAGGTCCTGGTGCATGATGGTGGAGGAGGACCTAGGCTGGGAGAGCACACTGCAGCAAACCGAGAATTTTTACACATGTACTGACCACTGTATTTACTGTCAACTGTAGGTATTAATTCCCCTTTTTTAAAAATTTCTCACCTGTTTAAAAAAATTCTTGCCTCCTCCATCACTGCTCATTATGGTCCATTTTTTTCCTTTACTTCAGTGAACTTTCCTTTTATAAACATCACTACAGTACTTACAGTGTCCACTACTTCCTTATTCCCACTGACTATCCCCATACACCTGTCATTGCGTCTATAACGCATTCATTATTTCTCTAACACTGTTCTCATCAATGTTAAGAGGTAATTCCCAAATAACATTCAGTGGCATTTTTAAGCTTTTATTTCACTTGGCTAGTAGTAACAGCTGACATTAACACACAATGTCATTTTTTTAATTATTACTATTATTATTATTTTATCATTTATTTATGAGACAGAGAGGCCGAGAGAGAGAGAATGCAAAAGAGGTAGACAGACATTAAGACCAGAGCCCTGCTCAGCTCAGGTTTACGATGCCGGGGACTGAGCCTGGGATTTCAGAGCCTTAAGGCATGAAAGTCTCTCGCACAATAACCACGCAGTCTCCACCAGCCCACTCTGTCACTTTCTTGGCTTCCTTTCTCTGCTTCTTAAAAGTGTTAGTAACTCCTAGGGTACCATCCTTGGCCCTCTTCACTTCCCCTAAGCTCATCCTAGACAATCGTAAGAATTCAAAAGCACCAACACTTATGGTTTCAACAACTACAAATCCAGTCCAGAGCTCCCTCCACAACCACAATTAATATTTTTAGTCATCTATCCTATGTAACCATCACAAACGTGAAAATTGTCACTGACTCCAACCTATAACAAAGTCTATAATTGCTACTACTTGTGTTTCTTAAATACATGGTACATATCCACTAGTCTTTGGAATGAAGTCTCTTAGCACTCCATACACACCGTGCTTATGCTCTGAAAGCACCCTCCTGTCACCTTCCTCAGCTATTTTCAGACCACACCAAACCACGATGCCTTGCCTCTGAACCATATAGCTTACTCTATCTTGAGTCTGTAGAGGGTAAAAGTCCCCTACCCCATCTCCTTAGGGCAATTTCCTTCTAATTTCTCAACGTCAACACAAGGACTAATGCTTTGGGGACTTTTTTTATTATTATCTTTGTTTATCTATTGGATAGAGACAGAAATTCAGAGGGAAGGGAGTGATATAGAGGGAGAGAGAGAGGACACCTGCACCCCTGCTTCACCACTCACAAAGCTTCCCCCTGCAGGTGGAGACAAAGGGCTCAAAACCCGGATCTTTGCACATTGTAACATGTGTGCTCAACCAGATGTGCTCAACCTGGCCCCTGGGAACATTTTTTTTTATCTCTTTTTTTTTTATTTTATTTATTCCCTTTTGTTGCCCTTGTTGTTTTATTGTTGTAGTTATTATTGATGTCGTTGTTGTTGGAGAAATGGAGAGAGGAGGGGAAGACAGAAAGGGGGAGAGAAAGACAGACACCTGCAGACCTGCTTCACCGCCTGTGAAGGGACCTGCCTGCAGGTGGGGAGCCGGGGGCTCGAACCGGGATCCTGACGACGCTGGTCCTTGAGCTTAGCGCCACCTGCGCTTAACCCGCTGCGCTACAGCCCGACTCCCCCCTGGGAACATTTTTATAGCTCCCTTTTCATTATAGCTTCCTCCAAAGCAGAAGAAGGCAACATACAGCCCACAGGCTGTATATAGTCAGTGAAAGCCTTTGATCTGGTCCAGTCAAGGTGACCAGAGCTCTTTTCATAGCAACATTAAGAGACAACTTTTAATTTTGTATAATGTGTGAATTATTTCATAAATACTCAAATGGGCCATGGCAGGAAAAATGGTTCCCCACCCTTGCTCTAAAGGCTATGGAAATAAACTGGCCTATCTCTGGCTAACTAGGAGGCACATTAACAAGGAAAAAGTCTCCTTAAGAGGCCTAGACAAGAACCATTTGCTAAATTATGACTTGTCAGAACAATTTAAACTTTATCGCACTAACTACTCTTTTCTTTTTAAATATTTTATTTATTGATTGATGAGAAAGATAGGAGGAGAGAGAGAAAGAACTAGATATCACTCTGGTACATGTGCTGCCAGGGCTTGAATTCAGGACCTCACACTTGAGAGTCAAGCGCTTTATCCACTGCGCCACCTCCTGGACCATGCACTAAGTACTCTTATAACTAGAAAAAAATATTTCAGATTTTAAAAAAATAAATAAATAAGCATAGTGAGTACAATAATCTCATTTAATTTCACCACTCCAAAATAACTGAGCTAAGAATAACAAATTCAAAGTGCATACCTGAATAAAGGAACTTAGGATGCTATCAACTGAAGGAGGTCTTTGGAGTTTGTTTGTGATTTTATTTTGAAGAGCAGGAACCACAGGAGAAGGCTGTCTCAAACGCTGGAAAATAAAAGTAACACACATGTACATACATGCATTTCTGTATATAATATACATCATTCTTATTAATTTACAAGACCACATAAAGAGCTCCTACCATTTTTAATAAAATATTTTTTCTCCCCCAAAAATCAGAAACCCATTTAAATTAGACCTAATATATCAGTTATGATAAACAAAAATGGACTGAAATATCAAAGGATTAGAATATCAAACATCAAATGTATAGAAAAAATGAGAGAAGACAAAAACACCATTCTCAAAAATATGAACCTCTGAAATATTAACTTTTTCAGTCACCAGATTCCAGATGCTATAATGATGTCAGCCTGACTTCCCTGGGCAGACAACCCCACTAATGTGTCCTGGAGCCCCACTTCCCCAGAACCCCTCCCCACTAGGGAGAGAGAGAGACAGGCTGGGAGTATGGATCAACCTGCCAATGCCCATGTTCAGCGGGGAAGCAATTCCAGAAGCCAGACCTTCACCTTCTGCACCCCACAATGACCCTGGGTGCATACTCCCAGAGGGTTAAAGAATAGGAAAGCTATCAGGGGAGGGGATGGGATACAGAGCTCTGGGGGTGGGCAATGTGTGGAAATATACCCCTCTTATCCTATAGTCTTGTCAATATTTCCATTTTATAAATATTTTTTTTTAAAAAAAGATGCAAAAAAAAAAAAAAAAAAAGGAAGAGAGAAGGATCAAGGGAGGGAGGGAGGAAGACATGAGACACCAGGAGCAGTGAATCTGTTGAGCAGGCCCCAAGGCTCAGTGATAACTCTGGCAGCAATGAAGGAAGAAGAAGAAAAAAAAGACTTTAAAATAATAAAACAAACAAATAAATAAATAGGCACACCTGGTTGAATACATGTTACCATGTGCAAGGACCCAGGTTCAAGCCCACTCCCTATCTACAGGAGAGAAACTTCACAAGCTGTGAAGCAGGTCTGCAGGTGTCTTTCTCTCTCACTCTTTCTTCTCAATTTGCTCTGTGCTCTATCAGATAAAAGAAAAAAGAACTGATTGACTTCTATCTATATTGAAAGCTAGTCTGCTTGCACAGAAAGTAGGGCCTCTTAGGGCTGTAACTTCCTCCTCCTTACTCAATTGTTTATGTCTTTCTATAGAACATGAGCGATGAATTACAGTGTACTTGTGATGCATGAGGAGCAGCAAGAGGAAAACTGATTACAAATTAAGTGTGTTACTAGGGAAAGACAGAAACAGGACAGAGGTATGGATCAGCCAACACCCATGTCCAGCAGAGAAGCAACTTCAGAAGCCAGCCTTCTGCATCCCAAAAAGAACTTTGGTCCATACTCTGAGAGGGATAAATGACAGAGGAAGAAGACCAGAGGCTCTGAAGCCCAAATCCAGCAGGACCTGAAGCACTAGTCACTGGGAATCTTGTTTTTATACCACCACTGAAAAGAAATCTGGAAAACACCAGAGGAAGTCAGGCACTGTTTTGTTTCTCTTATCTGAGAGAGAAGAGGAAAAACCAAAAGGCACTTGCAAGTAATAACAGGTGCAGGTGTGGCTTAGACAGGAAGTGAAGGCAGACCCATAGGGGGAAAAAAGCAATAAATAAATAAATAGATAGGTAGATAGATAAATATAAAGTCCACCCAAAGCTGTGACCTTAGATAGCTACTGTAGTTTCCAATGGAGGAGACAGGAACAGAGAACTATGGCAGTGGGAACAGTATATAATTATATCCCCATTATCTTATAATTTGTAAATAAATCTTAAACCACTAATAAAAATACAGATCTAAATTATCAGATTTCTTCTAAACAGTGCATTAACAAACTCTAACTGTGAACAATTATATCTATCACCATAAAATCCTAGGATAAAAAGCATTAAATAATGTATTTGAAAAAAAAATCAGAACTATTACATGTACATGCTGAACATAATGCCAAATCACAGGATTAATACATGAGGCGGCACTGGTTAAAATTAATCTTTTTACTGAGAGCCAAGAAATAAGCCCCCACACCTATGGACATCTAATTTTTTGATGAGGGGGCCCAGATTCTTTTTCCGTTTATCATTTTATTGGGGGTGAGGCTAATGGCTTACAATTGTTGACACACAGGCACAGTTCACAAGGTAGAGACCACAGGAATTAGAATTTGTACCTAAGCTGGGCAGGTGGAGCACCTGGTTGAGCGCCTGTTATAGTGCGCAGGGATCCAGGTTCAAGACCCTAGTGCCCAGCTGCAGGGGGAAAGCTCCACGAGTGAAGGCAGGCTGCAGATATCTCTCTCTCTGTCTCTCTCCCACTCAATCTCCTCTCAATTTCTCTGTCTCTTTCCAATAATAAATTAGTAAAATAAAATAAGATTTAGTTTAAAAAAAAATGTATCCCTAAGTTTAAGTAAACCCATTACATTCACTGGAAGAAAAATAGCAAAGTACACTAGGGTGATCACATATAGGAAGTTCACTCAAAGTAGAAAAACAAGAGAAAAACACAATCACTTTCTTCACTTTCTTCCTTAAACTTCAACTTATTAACTCAGAGTAGGTTAAAATAGAGGTTTGACTGATTTTTTTTTTTCCTAAAACTTACCCTAGTTTCTTGTCCAACTACATTGTCTCTTTCATAGTAGTGCTGCAGTTGTAAATTATGTTTTTCTTCTTCTTCTCTCTTCTTTTTTTCTGCTTCTTTTCTTCTTTCTTCAGCTAACCGAATAAGCTCTTCATTTTTCAGCCTTTGCTTTAAAATACAGAGAAAAATATACACTTCATACACAGTCTACATTTTAATAAGATATCTACTGCCTTATTTGTCTGAAATAAAGAGATAAAAATTGAAGATAAATGTGGCTGAGGAGGGAGCTCAGTAAACAGTACCGGATTTGTACATGTGTGCCCTAGGTTCGAATCCCAGCACTACATATGCCATGTGATGGAGGGGTACTCATCTCTCTCTCAACAAATTTAAAGATCCCCTTCCCAAAGACTGAAGTTATGTCATAAATGGCACAGTCCTTTAACAGAAAGGAGTAGTCTGGAAGCTGGGAAAGTAGCATAAACGTTATACAGAACGATATTAATGCCTGAGGCACCAAAGGTCCCACCACAATCCAGGTCTGAGCAGTGCTCTGGTATAAAAAAATAAAATAAAATAAAATAAAATATAAAATAAAATACTATGAAACTTTAAAAAGGAAGTACTCTGCTTAACAATTTTAAAAAAGCATCTTTTATAATAATGCTAGTCATTCTAAGTTATTTGGGGGGTTAAAAATCATTATAAAATTTACTTCTGTTAACTTGACCTTTTACTTTAATAAAATAAGCAATGGATGGATATTGACCTAATATTTTCTGAGTGTACACAAAAGAAATAAATTTTCGAATCAAAATATTTCACTTTCTAAAGTATCAAGTAGAAAGGGGGGGCACCTCCTCCTCTTTTTCTCTTTTCTTCTCCTGTTCCTCTTCATACTCTTGTTGGATCCGTGCCCTCTGTTCTGCAAGTCGCTTTTCTTCTTTTTCTTCTGCGAGTCTCAGCCTCTCTCGCTCTGCTTCCTCTCGTTGTTTCTTCTCTTCAATCTAAAAAGAAAAAAAAAAAAGAAAATTAAGCCTAATTATCAAACACTTTGTAAAACTGCTAGAAATTAGGATTCCAATTAATTTCTTCTAGCTCCCAGTTAATATTTTATCTGTACCCTCATTCCGTAATTTTCAATTCAAAATTTTCAAGTGTCTATATTTTATTAGGGAAATTAGAGACTTGAGTAATACCCAGTTCCACCAAATATTTACAGTCTATGTGACTAAATATTCACATGTGTTATTTACCAAACAATAACCACATATGAACTTCAGAAGCATTAACTTAAACAGCATAATTTTCTGGTGCCAATATGGAGACAAAGTTGTTCTTGCCGCCTTTGTACACAGATTTGAACATTTCTTAACATTTCTTTTAACACTTAAGTTTAAATATCCGATCATTTAAATAACTATACTGTTTCCAGTAGCAATAGACAACATTTAGCTACTTTCATATTTTCTTAAGAGTCCTATGTTAGATTTGTTTGCCAAGGCAAGTGTTTTAAGAAAAGAAAATACTAAAAGAAAAGTAAGCGAACTATTGTGTCTCAGGGACACAGACTAATAGTGTGGTAGACGGCTGAACTTATTCTGGGACTAATACAGTCAAAGTATCCCTCTTTCACATTTTCAGAAGAAAATATTTTTTGGAGTTCCCTCAAAATGTAGTATACAGATATGATATAGTCAGGAGACCTGGATTCTACTAAGAATTGCCGTCACATCTGCCAGCTCTGTCAACATGAGTGAGCCTCTTAGCCTGCACATCAAAAAAAAAAAAAAATAGAAATAATACCTTCTTCAAAGAAGTTGAGGCTTAGTGACATATTATGTGTAAAAGTGGCTTATATAAAATAAAAGGTATACAGCTATAAAACTTTTTCCTGGATTCTACTTTAGTCATTATTATATTTACAAAGCATAGTAAGAGCTACTTAAATTCTGACTTATTATCAGCAATCAGCACAGGATTTGTCATATTAAATGGATGACTCCATAACTTCAATCTACTGCTACCTGACTTGAGTGACCCTTAGGACCTCTGACACTTCTCTTTAACATTCACACTGTTCTGTAGACCCTTACAAAGCTCATTCCATCCATGTTTACTGCTTAATGCATTAGTAAAGGAATCCCTGCTATTAGCCATTTTAGTTGACTGACAGGCTTACTTGCATCCTTTTATTCCTCTTTCAGAAATAAATAAAACAGTGTAATTTTAACTATCTATGTTTGATATTTATAAATGAGAAATGCTAGATAACTACACAGCATTTTAGAATTTATTCTTTATTCTATGGGTAATACCATTGTAAGTTTTGTTTACTTAAATGTTTATAGGGTCAGGTGAGGGTTGATAACATAATGGTTATGCAAAGAGATTCTCATGCCTGAGGCTCCAAAGTCTCAGATTCGATCCTCTGCACTACCATAAACTAGTGCTGAACCATGTTCTGATAAAAAACAAATACATTTTTTAAATTAATGTTTAATAGAGTCCAGGTGGTTGCACAACTTATTGAGCATACACCTTACAGTGCACAAGGACTCAGACTGAAACCTCACCCTACCCCCACCTCCTCATCCCCACCTTCGAGGAGGACGCTTCACAAGAGGTAAAATATTGCTGAAGATCTCTCTCTCTCCCTTCTCTATCTCCTCCTTCCCACTCAATTTCTCTCTGTCTCTATGCAAAGTGAATAAGTAAAATATATTTTTAAAAATACTATATTTTAGGGGGGGTCGGGCGGTAGCACAGTGGGTTAACCACATGTGGTACAAAGCACAAGGATCCTGGTTGGAGCCCCCAGTTCCCCACCTGCAGGGGAGTCACTTCACAAGTGGTGAAGCAGGTCTGCAAGTGTCTATCTTTCTTTCCCCTCTCTGTCTTCCCCTCCTCTCTCCACTTCTCTCTGTCCTATCCAACAACAACAACATCAATAACAATAATAATAAATACAAAAAAATAAAAAACAAGGGCAACAAAAGAGAAAACAAATAAATATCTTTTAAAACTATGTATTTTTTTAAAAATCTTATAAAAGTTTGAACTAAGATACAAATTTTACCTGAAAACGAAGAAAATTCTTGTATAATTCTTGCTGTTTAATCTGAAGTTCAGTTGGAGGTTCACCAAATATATTTCCCCGAGCAAAAGGTGAGCTCTGAGTTTGCATATGATCTTAAAAATGAAATTTTGCAAAAACATGCAATTAGTTTATGTTTCGAAAACATAAAGGCTGCCCCCCTCTTCCTGTGCTCTTTTAAGATTGACTCAGCGCTTTAAGAGGCTAACACAGAAGGGAAAAGTAAGTCTCCATAAAAGGCAAGGGAGAGACTGCAAAACTCTTCTTTGGATCCTGTCTGCAGTCACAGTAAAATGAAGAATTTGCTAATAAATTCATATTCTAAAAGAAAAAAAAATCTGCTAAATACGAAAAACCAAAGTCACAATCAGAAAAGGAAGTCCAAGATTAAAATCTAAAAACCAGACCAAAACTAACAAAAGAAAAAAGGATGAACTAAAAAAAAAAAAAAAAGTCATTGAAAAATCATAACATATCTATATGTGAAGAATACCAGGAACACAAAAGCTAATAGTTCACACAGATCTGACTGCAACAAAAGCTCTAAGAGTTACAGAAAGGAAAAATATATACACCTAAATTCCTATTCATGTATATATCCCTCTAACAAATCTGTAAATGTCATCTATTAAGTATAAAATCTACTAAAGATATATTTTTTTTTTAATTGTCCATTTCCCAAGTCTTCTCCCTCATGTCAGGGTAAACAACAGTGTGGAGAGTCAGTCCTTTTAGCTGGGGAGGCAGGTTCACCGAGGAGAGTTCCAGGCTTGCGCTAAGAGCTCTGGGTTCCATTGCTACCACAACCCAGGCCACAGCTGGCCTCTCATAAAAGAAATTTTAAAAGAGAAAAAGAAAGTCAAGTGTAAAGCAATTCTAACTAATTACTCTTTAAATTACTGTAATAATTTCATTCTAAAATCTTATCAAATTAATGAGTTGTAAACATGAACAGCAAAAGTGTCATGTACTACCTATACATAGTAATATATACTCTAAGGAAAAAAAAAACATTTTTACACAAGTTACTTGAAAAATAATTACACCCCTGAAATCTCTTTAAAGGCAGGAAGAAAAAACAGTATTTAAATTTAAGCTTCTCTTAGTTGTTCACTATTGAGTTTCCAGTTCTTTACACTAGCTTGTCAGTGTTCTATTCTCTCTTTCCATTCCTGCAGCTATGTATGCTGGTTAATTTGAAAATGTAGCCGCCATTCAAGTCTGTTTTGCTTTTGTACTTAAATCTCTTTTTATCTGAATAAATAAATACTTTGAATATTAAAATCTTGTGCTGCTGCGGCAGAAAATCTGTTTAACAAACACAATTGAGTGGATATTTAAATTCAGTCACTGAGATTCTAAATCTTGGAGCAATTACAGCAGAAACATTATTAGATGCACACTCAGTAAAAATAGTAAGTTGTAAAAATAAAATCACTTGTTTTATACACTTTTTCCTTACAAGCAAATGTAACCAGATAGTTATAAGTCAAAAAATAAAATTAAGCATAAAATAAATTTGTACGGACTTTATAAAGCCTTCATCTAAAACTATAAAGTGAAGAAAAAAATTGCAAATGTGAGGCAGGTCTCAAAACAGATCCAATAAAAATAACAGATAAAAAGATTGCTTTTTTTTTTTTTGTCAATACCAGGAATTCACTGGTCTGGTCTGACTTTTTCATATACAGAGATACGGGGGGGGGGGGGGGGAGGGAGGGAGGAGAAGAGGACAAGAGAGAGGGAAAGATACCATACACCAAAGCTTCCTCCAGTATTGTGGGGGCCAGACTTGAACCTGGGTTCTACACTTGACAAAGCAGATAGGCACCCTCCTAGATAAGCTATCTTGTTGGTCAGAGGACACATTACAGTGTTTTATTTTCATATATATTCAACTTTCCTAATGCCTTTAAAATCCTAAATGCCATATATCTATATGCATTTATGCACAGATGCACATAAAAATACACACATACACAATCACGTATACTGGTGAAGCAACCAGTTAGGTGATTTTAGATAAGTTATTGCATATAGAAATCTATTGTAAGTTAATTCTTAGAGAACAGAAATTTTAACTCATAAGTAACTATTTCCATAAGTCTTTCCTTCAAAAATGCACAAAATTAACGACTGAATATGAATAACAAAATTTGTTGTTCTAATCCTTGTGGTATATTTTCAAGGTTCTGGTTCTACGGATAAATTATATAAGGAAATCTTATAAAATCATACACTCAACTGTGTATACCTATGTTCACAGCGGAACAATTCATAATAGCTAAGACTTGGAAGCACCTTAGGTGTCCAACCACATGTGAGTTGCTAGAAGGTTGCTGTATACATACACACTGGAAGACTATTCGGCTATTAGGAATGATGAATTCACCTTCTTCACCTCATCTTGGATTGGACCTTGAAGGAATCATGTCAAGTGAAATAAGCCAGAAAGAGAAGGCTGAATCTGGGATGATCTCACTCATGGACATAAGTTGAGAAATAAGAACAGAACAGGGAAACACAAAGCAGAACTTGGACCAGGTTTGGTGTATTGCACAAAAGTAGAGGACTTAGGGTGGGGTTGGGTATCTTGGGGGGTGGGGCTTTCAGGTCCTGATCCATGATAATATGGAGGAAGACCTAGGCTGGAAGTAAAAGAGTGTTTTTTTAAAATAGTTTTTTTTTTTAAGACTTTATTTATTAATGAGAACCAGACGTCACTCTGATACGTGTGCTGCCGGGGAATGAACTCGGGACCTCATGCTTGAGAGTCCAGTGCTTTATCTACTGCACCACCTCCCGGACCACGGTAAAAGTGTTTTGTAGAAACTTTTGTGAGAAAATTTACACATGTATCAACAATTGTATTTATTATGAAAGGATGTCTTTTATTTTTTTGTTATTGGATAGAGACAGAGAGAAATTGAGAGAGATGGGGGAGATAGAGAGGAAGAGAGACAGAGAGACACCTGCAGGCCTGCTTCACCGCCTGTGAAGTGACTCCCCTACAGGTGGGGGGTCGGGGGCTTGAACTGGGATCCTACGCATCACATGCACTTAACCTGCTGCACTACTGCCTGACTCCCAAAGGATGTCTCTTAATAGCAACTAAAAATAAAAAGGTTGGGGCTAGAGAGATAGCACCATCAAGTAGGACAACATCAACATTCAGTTCCTGGCACTATAGTAAACCAGAGGTGCTGGGAGAAGGAAAAGGAGGAGACGGATGAGGAAGACAGGGGAGGGAGAAGTGTGAGAGGAGGGGGAAGAGAAGGGGAGGAGAAAGGGGGAGGAGGGGAATGAGGAGGAAAGAAAAAATGTCAAAAATAGAGATTAGCCAGGTGGTAGTGCAGCGGGTTAAGCGCACGTGGCACAAAGTGCAAGGACCGGCGTAAGGACCCCGGTTTGGGCTACCAGCATCCCACCTGCAGGAGGGGTAAGTGGTGAAGCAGGTCCGCAAGTGTCTATCTGTATCTCCCCGTCTTCCCCATCTCTCTCGATTTCTCTCTGTCCTGTCCAACAACAATAGCAATGGCAACAACAACAAAAAACAATAACAAGGGCAACAAAAGGGAAAAAATGGCCTCCAGGAGCAGTGGATTTGTAGTGCAGGCACCGAGCCCCAGCGATAACTCTGGAGGCAGGACAAAAAAAATAAAATTAAATAAATAAATATATATATAAAGATTAAGCTCCTGGCACACTGGGCCACTCAGTGGTGCTCCCCGTGAGTGCAGACATTACTGAGCACAAGTACCAGGGTTCGAGATCCCACTCCCTACCTGCAGGGAGGAAGTTTCATGAGTGGTAAAGCAGGTCTGCAGATGTGTTTCTCTCTGCCCCTCTACCTCCCCTCCCTTCTCATTCTCTCTCTGTCCTAGCAAGTGCAACAGAACAGAGGGGAGAAAATGCCAGGCATGTTTTTCAGTGGGGGAGCACACACTTTGCATAAGTGAAGCCATGGATTTGATACCTACGATCCCACTTAAAAAATAAAACAACAAATAAATACATGTTTAAGAAAAGGAAATCTATGTGACATTCTATAAATCATACTCCCCTAGTAAAACAATTTTTAAAAATGTAAGAAAAGTGAACCAGTAAAGTAGCTCACTTGGATACAGTGTGTTGTTCTACCATGTATGCAATGTACACTGAAGGAATCTTCTGTTATGCGATCTCTGTTCATTCTGTCTTTAAAGAAAGAAAAAGGAAGGGGGCGTGGGGGCAGATTTCAAATTTAGCTTTAATGATGTGACTAAAGTAGTTACATCATATCTTTGTATATGTGGTTTTCTAAGGTAGGTCAGATACCACAAGATAAACAAGAATAAATTTCATTCTATAATTTATCATACCACACCTGATGCTTTCTCACTAAATCAAATCCAAGGTGTAAAGAAATAAATTGTTTATGTATTAAAAACTACTAGAGCAAGGCTGGGCAGACAGAATAATGGTTACCAAAAAAAAAAAAAAAAAGTCCTCATTCCTAATGCTCTGAGGTCCCAGGTTCAAAACCCCACACGGGGGTCGGGCGGTAGCACAACGGGTTAAGCGCAAGTGGTGCAAAGGGCAAGGACCAGTGTAAGGACACCAGTTCGAGCACCCAGCTCCCCACCTGCAGGGGAGTCACTTCACAGGCTTCACTACAGGTCTGCAGGTGTCTATCTTTCTCTCCTCCTGTCTTCCCCTCCTCTCTCCATTTCTCTCTGTCCTATCCAACAACGAACGGCATCAACAACAACAATAATAACCACAACTAGGCTATAACAACATGGGCAACAAAAGGGGGAAAAAATGGCCTCCAGGAGCAGTGGATTCACAGTGCTGTCACTGAGGCCCCAGCAGTAACCCTGGAGGCAACAACAACAACAAAAAACCCACATCAACATAAACCAGAAGCTGAGCAGTGGTGATGTAGAAAAATAAATAAATAAATAAATAACTTAGAATTGAAGAAATGTACTCTGATCAGCAAAGGAAAAATATTAGCAGCAGCTGAGATTTAAATAAGCAAATAAAGCTGAGAAAAAACACAGTATTACAGTGAAACTCTATTTCCCCCTACTCACATTTTTTAAAAATATCAATAAAGAAAATATATTGTAAAAAGTAGACATTGTATCATGCTTCCTGACTAATATCAGTCAAATTCTCAAAATCATAACACCTTTGTCAGAGAACCGAAGGAAATCATTACTGAACAACTTTAGAAAATTTGAAACAAATAAAATGTGATTAAAAACCTGAGTTTTTATTTGCAGAATCTTCTAGGTTTTCAGCATTTGAAGTGGCTAAAGTTTGGTCTAGAGATACAACAGCCCTTTTCTCTTCGTGTGTTCTTGCATCAGGGTTATGGTAGGCATCTACATTTTGTCTGTGCATTCTATTCAAATCAGCTGAGAGGGAAAAATAAGCAGTTTATTTCAATAAAATACATCTCTATAATCAGTATACTCAACACATTTTCTTAAAATAGGGGATCAGAAAAATAATAGATCAGAGCTGGAATAATTCAATGACATCTTGGTATCCTGAAAACAAAATTATCAGCACTTGTAAAAATTTTTTCAAATACTTTTAGAATGAAAGTGTAAAGTGAGTAAAGAACTTAAGTAAAAATCTTTGACAACTCATAAAAATCATATTCAGCTGTAGTAGAGCTGCGTCTACAGGTAGAGCAGGACATGCACTCAGGAAGTCTCAGCTTGGATCAGCAGCACTAACAGCAGATTATGGATTTTCTTTTTCATTTACACAGACTATATAATAATAAGTATAAATAAGTGTCCTGCGGCTTGAGGAGACATCGTAATGAATATTCAGAAGTCCTTCTCCCCTGTGGTTCTCAACCCCCAGGCTCAACCCCCAACACCACCATAAGTCAGAGCTGATGAGTACTCTGCTATCTTCCTCTCTGTATCTCTCATCACAAACAAGTAAATAAAGCAATAAATAAGTAAAATTTAAATGAAAAATATGTCCTATAAGTAAACAGACACCTTAAGAAGCTTCAGAATCAGTATTATGTTATACTTTACTATTATGATTACACGTAACATTCGAGTAACAGTCAATCATGTAAAAAAGAAAGTGTAATTTAGCAGAGTACAATCTCAGACTTAAGATAATCAGACTCAATCATTAAAACAAACTCATATTGTGTTATGTGGAATAAATGGCTTCTTGATAAAGTTATCATTCCTTGTCAATTTTGTATGTAGTATTAAGGTGTTTTAAAATCAGTAAAAAACATGAGGTAAAAAAGACCAGTGATCAAGAGCATAATTTGCCAACAGCAAAGATGTCATTTAAAAATAAATCATTTCAAATGTAAACCAACACACTTAATATGAAATTAACACCACTGGAATGACTCTACAATGGACAAAACAATAAAAAAGTGTCACAATAAAAGATTCAAGAACAGGAAAAGAATCCTATAACCTAAACAATTGTTCATACCAATGCTAAGTTATTTTTCTAATTTTTTTATTTATTCCCTTTGTTGCCCTTATTGTTTTATTGTTGTAGTTAATATGGTTGTTGTTATTGATGTCATCATTGTTGGATAGGAGAGAGAGAAATGAAGAGAGGAGGGGAAGACAGAGGGGGAGAGAAAGATAAGACACATGCAGACCTGCTTCACTGCCTGTGAAGCAACTACCCTGTAGGTGGGGAGCCAGGGGCTCGAACCAGGATCCTTACACCAGCCCTTGAACATTGCGCCACGTGTGCTTAACCCAATGCACTACCGCCCGACTCCCACCAGGGCTAAATTATATGACACCTACAGGCAAACAGTACACAAATCGTTATTAATTTTTCAATACTTTTAAATAATTTGTATATAAAGCTAAATTAATTCTTCAAAATTAAAATTCATTTTTACAAGAGAGTCATTCTTGGTACTTCAATAGTTTCAAAGTATTTTTGTAAAAATGTCTTGAGATTGGGCTGAGTAGACAGTACACAAAAGGTATACAAAAGAATTTCACTCCTGAGGCTCTGAGGTCCCAGGTTTAAGCCTTAGCACCATCAAAAGCCAAAGCTGAGCAACATTTTAGTCCCTTTCCCACTCCCACTCTCTATATGCCGAAACAAACAAACAAACAAAATGCCTGGGATATGCTATGTACTGCACTAGGGTCAGGATTACAATCTATGGCTGACACACAAACTCTTTTGTAATCAGTCAAATGAGAGGACTAATTAAAAAATTCCAACTCTGGCAGCACAATGATACATTTATCAAAATTAGCCTATTTTTTAAAACTATAAACTTATTTTCAAAGATCACAATGTCTTGACACAAATGAAAATCTAATTGGTGGTCTCCAAATTGTCAAAATAAAATATTAAAATAAAAGCATAATGAAACATTACTCACTATACATGTAATCAGTGCCTAAGTGCTTACAGATGAACAGTTCCAAATGGTGATAACGATTTACAGCAACCTTTCTTGGTTACACTTTCTTGGTGAGACCAAAGGATGGCACAAAAACTCTATAAAAATGGAAGCTTCTTGTCCAAATAAGCATATATAAGTACAATATATGTCAGCAACTGCATTCCTCAGCACTTACACAAAGGAAATGGAAAATTAAATCCTCACAAGAAAATCTGTAAGTAGTTTATACTTTACTATTTTTTTAAATTTCTTTATTGGTGAATTAATGTTTTACACTCGACAGTAAATACAAGAGTTTGTACATGCATAACATTTCCCAGTTTTCCATATGAAAAAACAACCCCCAATAAGGCCTCTGTCACCCTTTTTGGAGTTATACTCTCGCCCCCCACCAACCCCTCCCCACCAACCCGAGTCCTTTACTTTGGTGCAACATGTCAATTCCAGTTCTACTTATGTTTTCTCTTCTGATCTGTTTTTCAACTTCTGTCTGAGAGTGACATCACCCCATATTCATCCTTCTGTTTCTGACTTATTTCACTTAACATGAATTTTCAAGATCCATCCAAGATCAGCTGAAAACGGTGAAGTCACCATTTTTTATAGCTGAGTAGTATTCCATTGTGTATATATACCACAACTTGCTCAGCCACTCATCTGTTGTTGGACACCTGGGTTGCTTCCAGTTTTGACTATTAAAAATTGTCCTGCTAATGTGTCCTGCATATGTGTATACAGATCTTTTCGGATAGGTGTGTTGGTTCCTTAGGACATATTCCCAGGAGAGGAATTGCAGGATTATAGGGTAGGTCCATTTCTAGCCTTCTGAGAGTTCTCCAGACTGCTCTCCACAGAGGATGGACCAATTTGCATTGGCACCAGCAGTGTAGGAAGGTTCCTTTGACCCCACACCCTCTTCAGCATTTGCTGCTGTTACCTTTTCTGATGTATGACATTCTCACAGGAGTGAAGTGGTATCTCATTGTTGTCTTGATTTGCATTTCTCTGACAATCAAAGACTTGGAACATTTTTTCACGTATTTCTCAAGCCTTTTGATCTCTTCTGTGGTGAATATTCTGTCCATGTCCTCTCCCCATTTTTGGAATGGGTTATTTGTTTTCTTGTTGTTGAGTTTGGCAAGCTCTTTATATATTTTGGTTATTAAACTCTTGTCTGATGTATGGCATGTAAAGATCTTCTCCCATTCTGTGAGGGGTCTCTTGGTTTGGGTAGTGGTTTCTTTAGCTGTGCAGAAGCTTTTTAATTTGATGTAGTCCCATAGGTTTATGCTTGCCTTAGTCTTCTTTGTAATTGGATTCGTTTCATTGAAGATGTCTTTAAAATGTATGCGGAAAAGAGTTCTGCCAATATTTTCCTCTAAGTATCTGATAGTTTGTGGTCTAACATCCAAGTCCTTGATCCACTTGGAATTTACTTTTGTATTTGGTGAAATATAGTGGTTCAGTTTCATTCTTCTGCATGTTTCAACCCATTCTTTCCAACACCATTTGCTGAAGAGACTCTGCTTTCCCCACTTAATAGTCTGAGCCCTTTTGTCAAAGATTAGATGTCCATAGGTGTGGGGGCAGGAAGATTTTTGATAACTGTTTCAATTTCATTAGCTGTGATGGCCCTGTTCATGTTATCTAGTTCCTCTTTACTTAGTTTTGGAAGTACGTGGGTATCTAGGAAAATGGCCATTTCTTCCAGGTTCTCTAACTTGGTGACATATAGTTGTTCATAGAAGTCTCACATGATATGTTGAATTTCTGTGGTGTCTGTTGTGGTATCTCCTCTTTCATTTACAATATGATTTATTTGGGTCTTCTCCCTTTTCTTGTGTGTGACTATGGCTAAATGTTTGTCAATTTTGTTTACTCATTTGAAGAACCAACACTTGCTTTCATTAATCTTTTGTATGGTTTTCTTATTTTCAGTGATATTTCTTTCTGCCCTGACTTTAGAGATGTCTGTCCTTCTGGTTGCTTTAGGGTTCCTTTGTTCTTCTTCTTCTTCTTCTATGTCTTTAAGAAGTACAATCAGGCTGTTTATTTGTGCTTTTTCTTGTTTCCTAATGTGTGCTTGTATGGCTATGAACTTCCCTCTCAGTACTGCCTTAGCTGTGTCCCAAATATTTTGATAGCTTGTGTCTTCATTTTCATTGAACTCTTGAAACATTTTGATTTCTTCCTTTATTTCCTCTTTGACCCAGTAGTTGTTAAGTAGTGTACTGCTGAGCTTCCACATTTTGGGACTATTACTAATCTTTTGTTGATTGTTAAGTGTTAGTTTAATTCCACTGTGGTCTGAGAAGATGCTTGGGATGATTTCAATGCTCTTGAATTTGCTGATGCTGTCTTTGTGGTCTATCATATGGTGTATCCTTGAGAATGACCCATGTGGACTTGAGTAAAATGTGTATTCCAGTTTCTTGGGATGAATGACTCTGAAAATGTCCAATAGTTAGTTCTAGCTTATCTATCTCCTCATTTAGCTCTGTCATGATTTTATTGATTTTCTGCCTGGATGATCTGTCTGGTTGAGAGAGTGGGGTGTTGAAGTCCCCTACTATGACTGTGTTGCTCTTAATATACTGCTGTAGCTCTTTCAGTAGATGTTTGATATATTTAGATGGCTTCTCGTTGGGTTCATAGATGTTAATAATTGTTAAGTCCTCATAATGGACTGATCCACTGAGCATTAGGAAGTGTCCATCTTTTTTAATTTTATTTATTTTTAAGTCTATCATGTCAGATATGAGAATAGCTATTCCTGCCCTTTTTTGTGAGCCGTTGGCTTGTATAATTTTCTGTATTTTCACTTTGAGTCTATGTTTGTCTTGTTGAGTTAGGTGGGTTTCCTATAAACAGCATATTGTTGGGTTGTGTTTTCTCATCCATCTTCCTACTCTGTGCCTTTTAATAGGTTTATTCAGTCCACTGACATTTGTTGATATCAAAGTTTGAAGATATTTTAATGCCATTCTTATAGAGTTTTAGAGTGTTCTGATCTATGGCATATTTATGGTGGTCTGACTGTTTATAGGAGACCTTTCAGAACTTCTTTCAGGGCAGGCTTGGTGATAGTTGATTCTTTCAACTGTTGCTTATCTGAGAAGGTTTTGATGCCTCCATCTAGTCTGAATGACAGTCTAGAAGGATACAGTTGCCTTGGTTGAAAGCCTTTCTCACTGAGCACTCCATAGATATCTTGCCATACTCTTCTGGCCTGTAGTGTTTGTGTGGAGAAATCTGCTGCTAATCTTATGGGTTCTCCTCTGTAGGTGACTCTTTGTTTTTCTCTTGCAGCCTTCAGGATCCTTTCTTTATTCTTATTCCTTTCCATTCTAAATAGGATGTGTCTTGGTGTCTTTAAGTCTGGGTTAATTCTATTTGGGACCTTCTGGGCTTCTTGAACCTTTATGTCTTTTATGTTGTCTAGACTTGAGAAGTTCTCAGCTATTATGTCCTGAAGAATGCTTTCTTCCCCTCCTCTCTTTCTTCCTCTGGTAAGCCAATAATGCATATATATTGTTTCTTTTGAAGTCATCCCATAGGTCTCTGTTGTTGTTTTAAGTATCTCTTAATCTCTTTTTGAGATCTCTTCTTTTTCAGTTGTCTCTAATTCTTCCTCGATCTTGCTAATTCTGTCTTCAACCACATTGATTCTATTCTCTCTCTGCCCTCTACTGTTTTCTGGAGTTCATCTATTTTGTTATCCTGTTCTGATACTGTTGTAGCTTGTTCAGCTAGTTGTGTTCTTAGCTCAGCTATTTCAACTTTCAGCTCTCTAATAACCTTGAAATAATTAGTGTTTTCTTCCAGGGTCGTCTCATTCGTTGTTTCTGCATTTCTGATAACGATTCTTTCAAACTCTTTACTCACTCCTGTGATTATTTCCTTTAGTGTTTGGATGTTGACATCATTATTTTGTGCTTCACCCTTTGGGGAGCTTTTAGCTGGACACTTGTCCTGGTTCATCTCTCCAATATTTCTTCTTGTTGGTTTAACCACTTTATATAGTATGTTATGAGGTTTCTCTCTATATATACTTTTCAAATTACTGATCATTCTTGCCTGGATTGACTTGTGTCTAAGTAAGGTAAGTAAAGGGTTCACAGTTGTGGAAATTGACAGTTGTTTCAATAGTATTTTAATCCCTGAGTTGGAGCTCAGTGGCTAAAAGCCTCTTTTGTTTTTTTTTCTTCCCTGTAGGGTATGGGAGCCTGAGGGCTTTTAAACTATAAGTAGGCTTCTTAGCTTAATCACTGACTCCTGACTAAGAGATAAAGCAGGGTAGGGCAGAGATAATCCAGTGGTTATGCAAAGAGACTCTCAGAGCTCCACTGCTAGGCCAAGGAAGTATAGGTCTTCTCCTGAGTTTCCTGGTTAGTTCTCTGTCCCCTGGTGTCAGCCAAGGCCTCCCACCGCTGGCTCCAGATTCTGAGGGCAGTAGCAGTAGAGATTCAGTTACACTTGGTGAGTCTTAGGGGAGTCCTTTCCTCCCTTCAGCAGTCTTTTTGTTGGTTAAACAGACTGGAGGTGATGTCTTAACTGGTAAGCTGCCAGACTGTTACCAGCCACTTAATCTCTCCCTAGGCTACTGTCTGTCCACGAGTCACATGTGTTTGCACTCAATGGTGATTTGGTGGGTTCCTGAAGTCATTCTAGTCTTGTCTCGTTGTGGTCCTTGGTGGTCTCCTTTGGTATTCCTAGTTTACCCGGGAGAGGAGAGGAGAGAAATGCAGCTCCTGGGTGGTCTCCTTTGGTATTCCTAGTTGACCCAGGAGAGGAGAGGAGAGAAATGCAGCTGCTGCTGCTCCGTAGCCCTGCCTCAGAAAGTCTATACTTTATTATTTTAACTAGGAAATCTTAAATTTTCTTCTATCAGTTTGGGTAACAATGCAAACTAGCATGATCTTTTCTCTACAGTTCAGTTACTGTCAACAGATGATAGAATATGAATAATAAAAATAAGTAGTTTAAATCACTAATAAAAATAAGTAGTATTATGAAAACTCTCTAAGTTATATCATTATATTTATTACCAAAATATCTTTTTTTTTCAATTATATAAAAAAGAGAGATCTCACTTTACAGGCTATGATCCCCATTTATTTCTACTCCTAGTCCTTCAAAAGTTAAAAATTAATTGATTTTTAAAACAGATCAATGCAATTACTTACTTATCAGGTTCCCTTTCGCATCTCTGAGAGGTGCTCCACCTCCACCTTTCCCCCATGGGTTATAACTTCTCATCTCAGCTGCTAGTTTGGCTTCATATTCTTCCTTTTCTTCACGCTCCTTCTTCCTTCTCTCTTCTCTCTCCCGAATCTTGACATGAAAAATATTTCTAAGTGCTAATAAACATCCTGACACATACATTTATTTTCAGTATAGTATTTGGCTTTATTATTTTATTTTTCTTATTAAAACTGTAAGTTCTTTTTTTTCTGTATGATTCATGATATAGTTTAAGATGACAAAAAAAAACAGCTTTTTAAAAAATAGTTTGATGGCTGGAATATATAACTGCTTCTCCTTTATTAAATCATACCACTAGAGTTATTTCTAGTCACTCATGTCATGGACTAACCCAACTCCTCTTTCCCATTCTCAACTGTTACCTGAGCCATTCCTGTCCAAACCTCAGAAGACCAGTAAGACCTCTTCGCCTCCATTCTTACCTATCCTTTCATAGGCTCTGGCCAGTCACAAGATGTTCCACATATGTCACCAGAATTACTCTACCCTAATCAAACATGATTTTCCAAATTTAGAGACTGAAAGTTCAAAACTCTTTGGAGAATGTGGAGCTACATTAAGTGCAACTTTTTAAAAGAATATGAAGCAAATATATATTTACTGTCTTTTTAAAAAAAAAATGTCTTAAGTTGTTCTCTCTAAAGACACAAATAAGCAATAATCAAATGTCTACATTTTAGAAAGTTACTTTTAGAGTCATAACCATAACTGTAGAAATTTTAAGTCATCACCCTAAAAGATTAAGAAAGTTATCACATACAAAATGTGTTTCAGGGAGTCGGGCAGTAGCACAGTGGGTTAAGCGCACATGGCGCAAAGGGCAAGGACCCGCGTGGGGATCCCGGTTGGAGGCCTGGCTCCCACCTGCAGGGGAGTCGCTTCACAGGTGGTGAAGCAGGTCTGCAGGTGTCTTTCTCTCCCCCTCTGACTTCCCCTCCTCTCTCCATTTCTCTCCGTTCTGTCTAACAATTATGACATCAATAGCAACAATAATAATAACTACAACAACAATAAAAAGGGCAACAGAAAGGGGAAAACTATTTTAAAAAAATGTTTTTTAATCTTTTTCATAGGGCCGTGTGGTGGCACACCTGGCTGAGCACACATTACAGTGCACAAGAACCCGGGTTTGAGCCCCCGGCCCCCATCTGCCAGGGGAAACTTCACCAGTGGAGAAGCAGGGCTGCAAGTATCTCTCTCCCTCTCTATCACCCCCTTCCCTCTGAATTTCTGGCTGTCCCTATCCAATAAATAAATAAAGATAAAACAAAACAAACAAACAAAATGAATACTTCAATATGTGTTTCATGAGTTAGGAGACCTAGTTTTTTGTTTCACTTTTTAATATGGTCAATTAAAAAGATACATAAGGGGGCTGGGTGGTGGTGCACCAGGTAAAGTGAACACATTACAGTGCACAAGGATCCAGGCTCAAGGCTCTGGTCCCTACAAGCAGTAGTAGGAGGGAAGCTTCACAAGCAATGAAACAGTGCTGCCAGTCTCTGTCTCTCTTCCTCTCTCTCTTCCTCTCAATTTCTCTGTCTCTACCCAAGATAAAGGAATATCTTTTAAACAGAATATTTTTGTAATAAGATACATAAAATCCAATCTTTTATTTGTAAAAGTCTAACAAACAGGCAATGATCATGTCCATGATAAACTAGATAAAGCAAGCCCCCAGCAAAAACAAAAACTCTCACATCTCCAGAGCCCACTGAGCCACCAGCAAGTGCAGGTATGCAGGGTAAGGGGCAAAGGGCAAACAAATAAAAAAAGCAGCTGAAGGTGAAGAAGCCGGCAGAGAGCAGTTGGCAGCCAGCACCGGCCGGATAAGGTGGGGAACGGGTCAAAACCAAGACTGTGCAGCCTGCCCAGACTGCAGACTGCAGAGACCTGCCAGAGATCACAGTACAACCTCCAACAAGGCAGCAGGTTCTCTGTCTGAATCTACCCAAGGTCATATGGAAGACTCTCCTCTCCCCTACCATGATATATAAACACAGCCACAGCGTCACCTGCTGACTCAACAGCAGAAACCAAGCATAGCCAACACATGGGCAAGATTTCAGCTACTCAAACTCACAAAGATTAAGGGGGGGAAGGGCCAGTTTGAGTTTGAACTCAGAAAGCTTATTATGAAGGCGATTCAGACTATAACCATAAAACACAAGACACAAATTCAGGATCTCAGTGATCATTTCAACGGAGAGGTACTGCATGACGGCACAGAGAAAACTGAACAGAGCTACAGGATGTGAAGGCCACTTTAGATGGAATTGAGGCTTACATAAGAGGACTTATGTAAGTCAAATGAATCAGCCTGAGGAGAGACTATCAGAGCTCGAAGATAAAAACCACCACACACTCTTGAGTGCAAAGCTCATAGAAAGGAAAGATTGATGAAAAATGAATCAATTCTCTGTGAAATAGGAGACTCCCTTAGAAAAAACAAATGTGAGAGTCTGATACCTCAGAATGAAGAGGAGGTAGGAACAAAGGACATATTCAAAGAAATCATAGCAAAACTTTTTCTTTTTTTCTAAATTTTATTATCTTTGTTTACTGGATAGAGACAGCCAAAAATTGAGAGGGAAGGGGGAGATAGAGAGGAAGAGAGAAAAAGAGACACCTGCAGCCCCGCTTCACCATTTGTGAAGCTTTCCCCCTGCAGGTGGGGACCAGGGGCTTGAACCTGGGTCCTTGTGCACTGTAACATGTGCGCTCAGCCAGGTGCGCCACCGCCCCGCCCCCCCATTAGCAAAAATTTTGCATGGCCATTATGCTGTCTCTCCAGCCCCATAGCAAAAATTTTTCAACACCTGGGTAGCATCCAAAACATATACATTCAGGAAGTTGAAAAAACCAAGTACCTGTATCTAAAACAGCCCATTCCAAGGCACACCATAGGAAAACTATCCAAAAACAAGGACAAGAAAAAAATATTACAGACTGGTAGGGAAAGGAAGAATTTGACATTCAGATGTAGAACCATTACCAGTTGGCTTTCATCAGATTTCTTTTTTTTTAATATGTATTTTATTTATTCTCTTTTGTTGCCCTGTTTTATTGTTGTAGTTATTATTGTTGTTGTTATTGATGTCGCCATTGCTGGATAAGACAGAGAGAAAAGGAGAGAAGAGAGGAAGACAGAGAGGGGGAGAGAAAGATAGACACCTGCAGACCTGCTTCACCACCTGTGAAGTGACTCCCCTGCAGGTGGGGAGCCGGGGGCTCGAACCAGGATCCTTATGCCAGTCATTGTGCTTTGTGCCACGTGCGCTCAACCCACTACACTACTGCCCGACTCCCCATCAGATTTCTAATCAAACACCCTAGAGGCAAAAAGATAGTGTAATGACATATTATTCATAGCCAGAGCCAAACAATGTTCTATTCCTATCATCTCTCTCTCTCTCTTTCTCTCTAACATAAATGAATAAAATCTTTTTTTAAAAAAAGATAAATTTTCTAGCCACAAATACTCTATCCTGCCAAATTATCCTTCAAGTATGACAGAGAAACTAAATATTCTCAAACATACAAAAACTGAAGGAATTCACTACCAACTATCCTTCCTTTAGAGAATTACAGAAAGGAGTATTCCATAAAGAGAATCAAAGGAGCTCCAAGTCTAAATGAGGTAGCCAGAGGTAGAATAGAACCAGGAGCACAAACAACAGCAACAAAAGAAACAAACACATAGGAGAAAGACAGGTAAACTGGACTGAGTGATATGACCAGTACTGGTGAACAAAAGCCAACTATCAAAGGCATGGATAGACATTAGACCAGAAACTAAAATGGCAATCTCTGCCTCACCTTGGATGGAACCTGAAGAAAAAATACTTGGTAGAATAAGTCAGGAAGAGGGGAATGAATAGTGGATGAGCTCACATGTATGTAAACTCAGGAGGCAGTGTCAGAAAGGGAGAACATGGAGAATCTCAGACTGGGGATGATAGACTGCACCAAAGCAAGGAATTCTAGCGAAAGACTGGAAGTGGAAGGCTTAGGTTCCTAGGTCTAGGGTGAGTGTGTTTCACAGACATCAGTCTGAGTAGGGAAATTGTATCCAGGTGTAGACACACTATAAGTTATTAACTGTGCCATACTGTAAGGTATTAACTCCTCAATAAAAATGGGAATGAAGAAGAAATTTTTGAGGGATATAGAACAACTGCCATTATCTTGTATGCTAAAATTCTTTATTTTAGCATACAAGATAATGGTAGTTATTCTATGTCTCTCAAAAATCCATCTTTCATGGAGAAATGAAATGATTTTGTTTAGTTTTCACCTAGACTTTCCTCTATCCTTCCTTTAAAGACACTCCTCCATGAAACAGAATTTGGGGGGTGAACTCGAAGTGAAACCTTATATGAAAGTACCTCAGATGGATATACACCTACCAAGAATTCTAGAGTTTTCAGAAATGAGTTACTATCCCCTACTCACTCTTCCAAAATAGCCTATACATTTGATATTGGAACTTACAAGTAAACTCTTCAGATGTTATAAACTACAACAGAAGCCACTATTCTTCCCATCAGAAGTATTCTATCTCGGATATTTCACGTGTTAGTTCATTCTCCTTAATTAACTACAATACTCAGAACTACTTCTGATCCTTCTCATTTCTTCAAATCCCAACAGTGAAAATTCCAGACTTGTCTCTTGGATATCCTCCCCATCTGACTTAAGATTCATCCCTCCCTAGCTGGACTACACCAACAATTTACTAGAAAGCTTCCAGACTGTATCTCTTTCCCAACCATTCACACCATAACTAGGTTATCTTCCAAAAAAGCCAACTACTTTTTTATGTTTTTTCCCTTTTTTTTTAACCTTTTTACTTTTTAGCAATACCTTAAAATTTCTCCCTTTAGTTATCCATAATAGGATGAAATTATAATCCCTTATTAGTTAGTCCTTCACACTCTAGAACAGTCTAAATTGTGAAGGACTTTACCCACACCAATTTCATCTACTGAATATATGAGAAATTTCAAACCTATCCGTTGTATAAAATGTAGCTTAAATATCAACAACCATATGAAGCCTGCCTAACTGCCTATGTAATTATTCTCCCTGTCATATGATTCCAATAGCATCCAGTCAATTTCAATAGTCATCACACTGAATGATAACTTGCTTTTTCTCTGTTGCCACACTTCTGAATTACAAGAACCACTGTGCTGACACATTAAGGTGTTCAAAATCAAACAAGAAAATGGACATGTAAACAACTAAGGGGCTACCTGCTGCTGCAAAGCTTCTTGGTAAGACTGAAGTGACTGTTTTGAAGGCTTTGGTTTATCTTCAAAAAATAATCCTGAATTGACTGCTCGATCACTCATAACTTTCAATTCATCTGGTCCAGCTGTATTCCTAATCAAATATATAAAAATTTGAATTCAATTATGAACAAGAAAAAACTCAATACTTCTTTGAAATAGTATGGCACATATGCACATTTAAAAACAGGGATTGGTCAGAAAAAGAGGTCAACAGGTAGGATATCAGCAGGTATTGCTACATGTGTAGCCCAGGTTTGAACCAAGACACCACAGAAGAAGTGCCGTGGCAACGGAGAGCTTGAGTGTGTGCTGTCTTCCTGTCTGCCTCTCTGAATGAAGAAAGTGGCCCACAGTGGTGAAACTGCACGTATATGATGTCCAGGTCACTTAAAAAAAAAAAAAAAGGGGGGGGGATATTTCTCTGTAGGTCAAAGATTCTTTTTTTTTTTTCTCCAGGGTTATTGCTGGGCTCGGTGCCTGCACCACGAATACACCGCTCCTGGAGGCCATTTTTCCCCCCTTTTGTTGCCCTTATTGTTGTAGCCTCGTTGTGGTTATTATTATTATTGTCGTTGTTGATGCTGTTCCTTGTTGGATAGGACCGAGAGAAATGGAGAGAGGAGGGGAAGACAGAAAGGGGGAGAGAAAGATAGACACCTGCAGATCTGCTTCACTGCCTGTGAAGCGACTCCCCTGCAGGTGGGGAGCCGGGGGCTCGAACCGGGATCCTTATGCCAGCCCTTGCGCTTTGTGCCACATGCGCTTAACCCACTGCACCACCGCCCGACTCCCCAAAGATTAATTCTTAAATATCCTACTCCTTTAGCTCTACCAATTGTCTGTGCTCTAATAGTTCATGAGGCTTACAAATGCAATATGCCTATATCTTGACCTAGATGGCAATTAAATGAGGGAATAAAAGATATCACTTTGTGATAAGTGATCTATATTGGCTACAGGATATGCTGAGCTTACTAGACTTAAATGGTACTGTGGCCTAGGAAGTGATGTAGAGGTTAAGCTTTGGACTTCCAGGTGTGGGATCCTTATTCAATCCCTAATACCTATGAGGTACTAGCATTTATATGTGCATATGTGCAAAGGATTATTCTGGTCTCTTCTCTTTCTCCCTATATCTTGAAATAAATAAAATTTTTAAATGTACTATAGATTAACTTAATATCTAAATATGTATTAAAGTTTATCATATAAAATTCTAAGTAGAATCTTTTAAAAAAATAATATTCTTTAAAAGTATTCTGTGATCATTCATTATATTTCATCAAGTAGTATAAGTATGATTTACAAACTCTTCTTAATGCAGAAAAGTAATATCCCTCAAGTAATATCACAATTAGTAGTTTAATCAGTGTGCTCTATTATAAAGTAATATATTCCAAACCACTTTAAGAATAAATTAATTGGACTGGGAAAAGATAGCATAGTGGTTATGCAAAAGACTTTCATGCCAAAAATCTGAGGATCCAGGTTCAATCCCAAGCACCATTATAAGCCAGTGTCTCTCACTCTCTTTGTATCTCTGTTTCTGTATCTCTCTCTTATTAAGGTAATTTTTAAAAAATCAATATATATATATATAATAAATCAAGGAAACTATGTTTTAAAAGAATAATATAATTACAATAAAATGACTTTCCCAAATACATTTTTTAATTTGAAAACCTCATAAAGAATAAAAAAGGGAAATTTTTAAACATGTTATTCTACCAAATTACTTCCTATGTGATATATAGCTAACTAAAATAGAACCTGCCAAAAAATACTAACCAAACTGTCTCTTAGACTCTTTGAAAAATACAGAGGTTATGGGGACAGGGGGAGCATGCACAGGAATGTCAGTGGCAGGTGCAGTGAGTTGTACACACACATATGTGTATGATACCAGCACCTGAAATGTTCTAATTTGTAGAACAATGTTAAATCATTAACGGTATAGTTCCCTTAAAACTGAGCCAGTGCCTGAGTCCAATGATCTATTTCTTTAGCTTCTGTTTCTGAGAATTACCCTATTAGGCCATTATTCCGAATTCCATTTTAGCATAAGTTTGCAAAAAGATTTGTTGTAAGCAACAAAAACACTTAAACTGGTTCTTCACCTATCATTAAGCTTGAACCAAGTAGAGTTACTTCTTTCTTTCTACAAATTTCAAACCAAGTCTATAGGATTACTTATTATTTCCCCAATTCTGAGCATCTTCTTGTTTCTTATGCTTTTGCAATCTGACTCACTTCATTTAAACTCATCATTTGAAGCTTTTTTTCTCCCTAGGAATAAAGACTTTATTTTTGTAATTTTCCAAACTTTTAGGTATTTCCGTACAGCATGGAAATTTCAATCCACCTTTTTTCTCTGTTATAATACAGTCTATCAATTTGGTCTCCTTTATCTAACAATTCTTCATTTCATCTTGTTGTTCTTCCTTTCATCTCATTAGTATAGTTGTGTACAAACACATTTTGCATTTACGTTTCTTCACTTGATCTATACGTATGTCCTCATTATAGAGACAGAGAGAAAAAAAATTCTAAATGACAGCAATAAACTTTTTAAATGAAAGCTTCAGAAATGATAGAACACATTTTTGTGGCTTTATGCCTATATAGAGAAAGACTTCAAGTATAAATATAGGTACTTTTATATCTAGGGGGTGAATATATAAGCATTTTTCAAAGGATGAATGAAATTTTGGATTATTTTAATTACTTGCACATTTGTAGTTATTGACCAATGATAAAGATTCATGACTTACCTAATACAAGAAAGTAAATTTTTTGTTGTTGTTGTTTTTGTTTTTGCCATCAAGGCTTCACTAGCGCTCAGTGCTTGCATGATTCTACCACTCTTAGAGAGCCCCACCCCCAAAAGGTATGAGAGAGAGAAGAGAGCTAAAAAGAGAGAGACTAGAAATACCACAGTAACACTTCAACACTTGTGAAACTTCCATTGCGTAAGGAACTGCCACATGGTCACCAAGTGCTCGAACCTCATATGTTACTAAGTGCGCACTCTATAAAGTGAAATATCTCCCAACTACCTACTGACTTTTTAGGCGTATTTTCTATGAAAATATAACAATAATTTAAACATACTGGCCATGCACTAACTGAAAATTTAAGTTATAGCTGACATAAAGAGTAATATAGATTATATGAAAGAGAAATTAATTTTGAAAAATGTTACTACTTTGAACAACTTACACAATAGGATGTGCTGGCAGATGGGGGACAGGAGCACTAACATACGCTGCAGGCTGGACTCCCATCATTCCTGAACCATCTTTAAAAAAGAAGTATTTTAGGATATTCATTTAATAAAAACTTATTCCTAAAGAGAAAAAAGTCAGGTACTGAAAATGTTACCTAAAGAAAGAAAGGCATCAATTATTTCCTCTTAAGTTGAAAGTAAAGAAACAAAGGTAAAATAGTTGCTTCTTAAATGTAGATGAAAAAAGAAACGACTATATGTAACTGAGTTTTAAAATAGAGCACTTCTTAAGGCCGTAAATATACAATAATTAAATAACGTTATACTTGACATTTTTTCCCCTGCTTGCACAAAATAACAATTCTGCCTAAACCACTGGGAGAAAATAATATTAATAACTAGTAACCCTAATAATAACTTACAATAAGCAAGACCCGGATCCAAAGTATTCCTGGCCCCATAAAAATAGTAAGCATCATCATAAGGTGTCCGATAGTTATTAGCCAAAGGTGGTAGTAGCGGAGGTGGAGGCAGAGGGGCAATCCTACAGAAAGAAAAAAAAAAGAAAAAAGGAAATAGAAAGAAAATGTAAAA
The DNA here is from genome assembly GCF_950295315.1 of Erinaceus europaeus. Taxonomy (NCBI): domain Eukaryota; kingdom Metazoa; phylum Chordata; class Mammalia; order Eulipotyphla; family Erinaceidae; genus Erinaceus; species Erinaceus europaeus. The sequence goes on from NC_080162.1 coordinate 186,632,522, forward strand.
ATCTTCTAGTTCATTGTAAAATGTACTGAATATACTTAACTGAAATTTCATTGCTGCTTTAGAAAAAGCTATTACCTTGCTCAAGTTTTACATTATAAACTATGACTACATTATAAACTGTGATTCAAAAAGCAAATAAGACAGTGTAAACTTTCTGAAAGTAAAGTATAGAAAGTATATTACAATAACTTCAGTTAATATTTAATTAATTAATATCTACTTAGCTACTATATGCTAGTATTAGTACAAAGATGGTCCTTGTCTCCCAGGAATAATACAGATATATACAAACAATTACAGCAAAGAATAGTAAATTGAAACAATATAATCATATGTAAGGTGCTACAAGAACACAGAATAGGAACTTTTAAATCACATAAGGGAAAAGAATAGCCAACAGCTAAGCCATGTTGTTAGAGTATGTTAGTCACACATAAGAAGAAATGGCAAAGAGCTACAGAACAAGGTAATAAATGGTTGCATGAGGGGAAAGCTGCATTGCTTAAACTCTTAAAATGGATTATTGTTAAAAGAAAATCAGGGGGCCAGACAGTGGCACACCCAGTTGAGTGTACATGTAATCACATACAAGGACACAGGTTCAAACCCCCACTCCCCCGCCTACATGGAGGAAGCTTCAGCAATGGTGAAGAAACCTGCCGGTGTCTCTCTTTCTCTGTCTCCCTCTCAATTCCTCTCTGCCCTAATAAAAAAGTGGCCAAAAGGCATGGTGGAATCGTTGCACCAGCACCAAACCCCAGCGATAACCGTGATAGTGATAATGACAAAATTAATGACAATGTAAAGAAACTATTTAAACATCAACAGAAAATGTCCACATAATTTTTAGTATTACACATCATTAAGACTTATGAAAGCCTCTATTTCAGACCTTTACTGCTGATGGTGAAATTATTTTTGTATTTCCATAGTTGCAGTATTTTAAAATAGTTAAAAAAAAAAAAAAAAAAGGGAGATGGCAAATTTCTTTAGATAGAGATAAAGTGGGGTATCCTAGAATATCTTTACTTCTTTTTTTTTTCCCTCCAGGGTTATTGCTGGGCTCGGTGCCTGCACCATGAATCCACCACTCCTGGAGGCCATTTTTCCCCCTTTTTGTTGCCCTTGTTGTTGTAGCCTCATTGTGGTTATTATTATTACCATTGTTGATGTTGTTCATTGTTGGATAGGACAGAGAGAAATGGAGAGAGGAGGGGAAGACAGAGAGGGGGAGAGAAAGACACCTACAGACCTGCTTCACCGCCTGTGAAGGGACTCCCTTGCAGGTGGGGAGCTGGGAGCTCTAACCGGGATCCTTACGCCGGTCCTTGCGCTTCGCGCCACGTGTGCTTAATCCACTGCGCCACCGCCCGACCCCCAAATATCTTTACTTCTGAGTGTAGAACAGGATCTCTCTTGTGATATATATACGTTTCTCCTCCCACCCATGTATACTTCAAAATAACTTTGAAGAGCTAAGAAAGTATCAAATTCTCTTCAAGAGTCAGGAAGGTGGCTCAGCACCTGCCCCATATGCATAAACTTGATTAGAATCTCCAGCGCTGCATGAGAGCAGCAGGTGGAGTAGCACGGTGGATGGCAGAGCAGCGCTTTGTCACGGACTCAAAATGCTATCCCTCTAAATCTCTCACTTCCAAACAGAGATTTGGGAACTGAGATATAGCTCACTGGCTAAGGCATGTTTCCAGTGAGGGAATTCTGATCCTGTCAAAAATGCCAAGGTTATCATATATGCTCTATCATTTCTATCACTCATATGTACTCTGCAGTTCAATATCCTACTTTTGAGTCAGGAAGTCACTAGGTGGAAAATACAGAACAACAGATCAAATGCAGTCCAACAATGTTAGTAGTAAGTAAAAAAGCAAGTTCTACTGAGAGAAGAATGTCTTGACCCGAAAAACAACAACAACAACAACGTTATAAAAGCAGCTGATTAGTTTGGCTTTGTATGTTAACTCTCTTTTCAGTCACCAGGTTCCAGGTGTCATCAGGATGCCGGCCAGACTTCCCTGGATTGAAGACCCCACCAATGTGTCCTGGAGCTCAGCTTCCCCAGAGACCCACCCTACTAGGGAAAGAGAGAGGCAGACTGGGAGTATGGACCGACCAGTCAACGCCCATGTTCAGCGGGGAAGCAATTACAGAAGCCAGACCTTCTACCTTCTGCAACCCACAATGACCCTGGGTCCATGCTCCCAGAGGGATAGAGAATGGGAAAGCTATCGGGGGAGGGGGTGGGATATGGAGATTGGGCGGTGGGAATTGTGTGGGGTTGTACCCTTCCTACCCTATGGTTTTGTTAATTAATCCTTTCTTAAATAAAAAAGAAAAAAATAATAAAAAATTTTTAAAAATAAATAAAAAAAAAGCAGCTGATTAGATGCACTCCTAAAGTCAGTACATTAACGGAAGTAACAGATAAGTCCAAATTCTATTTGAGAAGACAATATAGGTCATGAAGTATTAGTGCTACTGACAATGTTTTCAGTATGTATCATTGAATATCGTTTTTTTCCCCTTTTGTTGCCCTTGTATTTTTATCATTGTTGTTAGTATTATTGTTATTGATGTTGTTGTTGAATAGGACAGAGAGAAATGGAGAGAGGAGGAGATGACAGAGGGGGAGAGAAAACAGACACTTGTAGACCTGCTTCACCGCTCGTGAAGTGACCTCCCTGCAGGCGTGAAGCCAGGGGGCTCGAACCGGGATCCTTGCACACTGCACTACCACCCAGCCCCCAGTATCGTTTTTATATATATATATATATATGCACTTTACCTACAGAAATAAAATCTTTACAAGTTTTATAATCTCAACAACTTAGTTCTCAGGAATTTGAGTAGCACAGTTCCTAAGTAATCAGAGAAAAAGCTGAAGGAAATAGACGCTAAGCCAAATATATAAAAGTCACATTAGAAACTTTATCTGCACAAACTGAAGAATTCAATGTTTGCCAAGTGGAAATTACAAAACTGAGTGCAATGGATTGCTTTTATATATTACAAGTATTAAAAATATATGCCAAAATATGGTTTAAATACAAAAGTGTAATTAATTATTAACTTGGTTGTGCATTGTTAAATAATGCAAATGTCACATGGATTTCATTTGTTTTTATAATCATAGGGGAAAACAATGAAAACAAATTTTAAGAAAAGTTAGTCATTCATCAAACCAATTCTCGAAGGATAACTTATCTGCTTCAGCAAATCCTTCTAAGCATAAGATATGATACTTTACCTAATTCCCCAACACAGAACGTTTTAAACAAGCACCTGGGAGGCACCATTTCACCAAGGGTGCTGCTGAGTCCGTTGTGCAAGTCTTCATTTTGAGACGGGATGGAGTGACCTGATGGGATGGGTGGGGCAGATGGGGCAGATAAAGGAGGGAGAGGAGTCTGGAAAGCTACTCTGGGTCTTTCAGGTGGTATCGTCTCTTCAAAGTGTCTTGGTGCCACACTAAACTGCTTTAGTCTATCAGGCTAAAATAAAGAAAAAAATCTGTTTGTTACATATTATCATAAATATAGAGGTGGAAGAGTCACCTCAAAAGACCCTCTATACTGTACTGCCAGCAGGCACTTAAGTTAATCACAGGAAAGCAGAATTTTATGGCTACAACAGATCTTGAGAATCTAGTCCATATTTTGTAAGTCAGGCAAGCCTTCTAGAGTACATAAATCATTGAAGGTCTCACTATTAAGTAAAGCACAGACTGATGTCAAATATTAATATAAATATAGAACTCTTGTATTAACTAAAATATTATGCTACTTTTCAACCCAACTGGCATAAAGCACTCTGTAAAACAGAAAAAAATATTTACCAAATAGTAAAAATATGGAGCTTTGCAGTGTCTCTTCACAACTATTCAAATCAGCCAGAACACCTACAAAGCCTAAATCAGTATGTGAGTAAGTGAGCCAGACTGCACTGCAGAAAATCTGTAGTTACAAAAACAGGAGGCAACTGAATTGGTCACGATTTGCTAACTTCTACTCTAGAATATTTGGATCGTTTTCTAAGCTTTGTACTACTGTGTCTAATGTTTTTATCTAGTGATTTTCATAAACAAAATGGACAAAAGATAGCTTCATTTAAGTACAAGAAGGATTCTCAAGGGGTCAGGTGGTGACACACCTGGCTAAGCGTACACATTACAGTGTGCAAGGATCCGGGTTCAAGACCCTGGTCCCCACCAACAGGGGGAAAGTTTCACAAGTGGTGTCTCTCTGACTCTTTCCTTCTCTACCTCTCCGCCCCTTCTCAATTTCTCTGTTTGTATCCATTAATAAAAATATTTTTTAAAAAGGATCAAACACTAACTCTAGTGTAACTTAAAATTTATCACGTATATAGCTATATAGCATGCTACATTACATTAAAAAGTTCAACATTTTAAAGGTTTTTTTTTTTTACTGTGAAAGCTATTTCAATGATATTTACAAACAGATAGAAAAGGGAATTAGCCTTAGAATTATCTTTCTTTCCCATGCTTATCATACTGAGAAATAAGATTTCTCATTTAAAAAAAAAAAAAAACGTTTTATTCTGTGAGCATGCAAAAACACAGCAGAAGTGATGCTGGTACAGTATTAATCTTTTCAAAGACAGATCTCACAAGATACTTAGCATAAGTGAAAGTTACCTACACATACCTGAATCATCTTAAGTTGCTGTATTTCTAATAATGAACTTTTTAATGAATTTAAAGTTTTTTAATCACCATTGAAAGATAAAATAAAAAGTCACCTTAGCAAATAAATTCTACATATCTGAACTACAGAAAAATTAAGTTTTATATAAAGTTAACATTATTACCTCCTCCTTACTTAACTGAAATGATGTAAATAATTCATTCCACTTAGGGGTGAGAATTGCAAAATTAAAGAAAAAATAAGGTTATTATGTCTGCAGTTTTTCATTAAATAAAAATTACTAAAATGACTAAAGAATATAAGTTTTCAGTTTCTTTAGAAATCATTCTGATATAAAAGAGTAAGTAGTCAAGACACTCAAGAAGACACTGACATCTGTTACGAACTAAGTAGAGAAACTATGTTCCCACGGAATAATACATGTAGCCAAAGGAAAAAAGTCTAATTTAAAGCAAACAAAGAATGATGCATACATGAAAAGGAAAGAATCTTGGGAAAATAAGCAATAAGCCAGAATTCACATTCATGAGAACCAAATTAAGCTCTAACTGACCTACTAAAATTTCCCTCAGTATCTCCAACCTCCACTTGTCAGCACATTTGAGGCTTATTTGAATGAAAGAGTAAGCATAAAAGGATGCCAAGTACCCTTACCGATTTCTCAGGGTCTTGTACTCCAGAAGCTGCAACCCTGAGTTCCAAATCTTTTTCTCTAAACAAAATAAGAGCTTTATATGTTAAACGTTATACTAAACACTATCCACTTCATAACTACTGAAGCAAAATTACATACAAAGCCTATGTAATAACATGTCAAATATAAATTTCCTTTAACACTAAACCATTGAATGATTCTGAGAACTGAATGTTCTGATTTGATGCAAAATAATCTAGAATTATATGTGAACTCACTTGGCATAAGAAGCACTAAAGCAGTGTGTGGGGTACTGCTAAGTCTATGTGATTCATATGGGAAACAATACAGAAGTGAAACAAATCTAGATTTTTTTTTTATAAATTAAGTTTTTATTTATTTATTTATTTATTTTCCTTTTTGTTGCCCTTGTTGTTTAACATTGTTGTGGTTATTAATGTCGTTGTTGTTGGATAGGACAGAGAGAAATGGAGAGAGGAGGGGAAGACAGAGAGGAGGAGAGAAAGACACCTGCAGACCTGCTTCACCGCTTGTGAAGCGACTCCACTGCAGGTGGGGAGCTGGGAGCTCGAACTGGGATCCTTATGCAGGTCCTGGCGATTTGCGCCACGTGCGCTTAACCCGCTGTGCCACCGCCCAACTCCCCAACAAATCTAGATTTTGTGAAACAAACAAACAGAAAGAAAACAAAAACTTTTTAGGGTACATGTGTTTCTCAGTAAAAAAAAATTTTAAGTAATAGACTTTCAAGTCATGACATTTTTAAAATATTAAAGATGATTAATATGGAACAGAAAATATTAGGCTCCACTAAGATAAAAGAAAAATAAGAAACATGAAAGATCTCAAATTCTTTAAAACTAAGCTATTTATCTCTAATTTTAAGCTTTAATATTTTCATAGACATTTCTACAATAAAGATTATAAGCACTAAGGCTCACATGCAATTTAATTATCTCAGAACTTATCAAGATTTTCATATTACATATATGTATGTTATTACCATTTAACATTGTTAAAACATAAAAATACTTTCACTTTTTATGTGTCAAAATATTTAGGATAAACAGTGGGAATTCACATAAAATTAAATGCTACCCTCTGTGGTGAATTGTACCAAAGTAAAGAACTCGGGACGTAGGGGATGAAAAAGGATGGAGGGGGTGGGGACCCTGGTTCAAGAGGCGGTAAAGGACCTAAGTTGGGGGTCAGAATGTTTTGTAGACACCTATCACGGGGAAATGAGAAACTATATCCATGTGTCAACAACTGTGCTGTAAACCTTAACCCAATACAATGACTTAAAAGATTTTCATGCTACCTTCATAAAAAACTGAAGTTAATGAGTATATGTATTAGATATTATAGAATATTTGTACTTAGTGGCATTACCTATGACAGGGAAAATAAAAATTCTGTATTATTTGTTCACTACCCTGACTAGTTTACAATGTACAGAGTAAAGCAGAATTTATAAATGCAAAATCATATTAGGAAAAGTAGTCCTTTGTTTTATAATGTAATAGTTGCTACCATGTTATTTTACATAGAAGTATTATTTAAATTAAAAACATCTCTGTGCAGGTCAGACAAGTTTCTTTTAGTACTAATCTGATTACTTTTTCACCTCTAAGACTTCACAGTAGAGAATCATGTATTTTTAAATGTAGGGCTAGGTGGCAGAACACCTAGTAGAATGCACAGTACTATGTGCAAGGGCCTGGGTTCAATGCCCAGTTCCCACCTGTAGGGGGGAAGACTCATAAGCAGTAAAAGTGCTGCAAGTCTCTCTCTCTCTCTCTTTCAATTTCTGTCTCTAATTAAAGTCAAATATTTTTAAAAAGAATTTTAAATGTGAATATAAACCAAACATTCTTCTGCATGTCAGCAATATTGTAGCACACAGACTGAAAAGTTGAAGAATATTTCTGTTCAGTTCAGCTCAGTTCATTTATATAGGTCATATAATGTTCCAATATTCATTGTTTAAACTGTTTTTGAGGATGATTTTTAAGGAAAGTGAGGCTATTTTCTACATTAACCATGAAGAATGAAAAATGCATTGTGCAGGCTGGAGAGATAGCTCAACCTGTTAGAGCACAGAGCTTGCATGCCTGAGTTCTCAAGCTCCAGTCTCCAGCATCACTGTATATTACACCTGAGCAGTGCTCTAGTCCTCTCTATATTTTAAAACATATTGTGCCTTGCAAAAATAAAAATACACACACACACACACACACACATATATATATACACATATACACAAAAAAAACAAAACTCCTTTAAATGCAAATCTTTCCTTACCGTCTTTTATTCTTCTGTTGCTCAGCCATTTGTTCCAGTAGTTCTTGTCTATATTTCTCTTTCCTTTTCTGAATAAGCTGTCTATCTTCACTTCCTAAAATTAGTAAGGAAAAAAAATCAGTCTTAATCTTTTGAGTAACATATATAAACAGAAATTTTAAAAAAATTTAAACTTCTATTTTTAGTTTTATCAAAGGCTAATTAATCACTGTATATACAGGAAATACAGGAGGTAAACTTATTATCTCTTTATTTAGTAAGTTGTGAAATGGTAGATACGTGTCAAACATAAAATGCATCAACCTTCCTAAACATCTACATTTAATCAAATTTTCTTAATGAGCTTGGAAACAAATTAATCCCCCAGTCAAGATTCCAGGTGCAAAGAGTCTGGCTGACATCTTGATTATAACTGTGTGAAGCAGTAAGCAATGAACCCAACTATGCCATGTTCTGACTCCTGACTGGAAGAAAAAATAAAAACTGTAATAAAATGTCCAGTCATTAAACTTGGTAATCTGTGGTAAAGCAATAGAAACAAAATTTTAATTTATGTAATTGCAAATAAGCTATGTATGGAAGGCTAAGTAGTTTAAGGCACATGTTTTGTTTTTATCATCTTAATTGGGGAGGGGATGATGGTTTGCAGTCCAGCTGCTGGCATATAGGTAAATCTCTCACCTCATGAAATTTCTCCACAGAACACTCTGAGCCACAATTTAGGTCCTCATGCAGCAAGACCCCAAGGTTTTCTTGACTCTCCTTCCCCTTTCTTACACAGAGTCCTTCACTTTGGTAGAATACTGCCAGTCAGGATCTCGCTTTGTGTTTTCCCTCTCTGTCCTTATTAGAACATTTATTTATTTATTACACCACAGCACTGCTCAGCTTCTGGAAGTGCTGGGGATTGAACCTGAGACCGTTGGTGCATCAGGCATCAAAGGCATTTTGCATAACCATTATGCCCAGTAGGTCTGCAGGTGTCTTTCTGTTTCCTACTCGATCTCCCCATCTCTCTCAATTTCTTTTTCTTTTTTAAAAAATATTTATTTTCCCTTTTGTTGCCCTTGTTTTTTATTGTTGTAGTTATTATTGCTGTTGTTATTGATGTCGTCATTGTTAAAACAGAGAGAAATGGAAGGGGGGAAGACAGAGAGGGAGAGAGAAAGATAAGACACCTGCAGACCTGCTTCACTGCTTGTGAAGCGACTCCCCTGAAGGGGGGCATCTGGGGGCTCGTACCGAGATCCTTATGCCAGTCCTTGTGCTTTGTACCACATGCGCTTAACCTGCTGCACTACTGCCCGACTCCCTCCTCTCTCAGTTTCTTTCTGTCCTGTCAAATAAATTGAAGGAAGAAAAGAAAGGGGGTGGGGAAGGCTGTCAGGAGTGTTGAATTCTTAGTGGCAGCACCAAGCCCCTATGATAACCCTGGAAATATAGTACATAGATATATACACATACAGATACACACAGAGACATGTTATATATAGTATAAAGATACTGATTTATAACTATATATACCCCTAAAGCTTATGTATACTATCTATACCGCTGTAATATTAGTAAAAAAATTACTTTTAAAAGTTTTATTACCGGGAGTCGGACAGTAGTGTAGTGGGTTAAGCACAGGTGGAGCAAAAGCGCAAGGACCAGTGTAAGGATCCCGGTTCAAGCCCCCGGCTCCCCCCCTTCAGGGGAGTCGCTTCACAAGCGGTGAAGCAGGTCTGCAGGTGTCAAGAAAAAAATTTTTTTTAAAGTTTTATTACTGAAGGTGGTGGAGACAGCATAATGGTAATGCAAACAGACTCTCATGTTTGAGGCTCCTAAGTCCCAGGTTCAATCCCCCGCACCACCATAAGCCAGAGCTGTACAGTGCTCTAGTGTTTCTCTGTGTGTGTGTGTGTCTCTCTCTCTGCATCTCTCTCAAAAATAAAAAAATAAAAAATAAAATGAAAGTTTATTACTGAAAGGGTCAGGTGGTAGCTTACTCAGTAAGGAACGCAACCTGTCATGCAGAAAGACCCGGCTGGAATACCTAGTCCCCACTTGTGTGTGTTGGAGGGTGTGGAGGGGGGAGAGGCTTTACAAGCAGCGAAGCAGTGCTACAGGTTTCTCTACTTCTGAAACTATTTAAAAACTGATGGTAGAACTGTGAAGGCACCAAGCCCCAGTGATAACCTTGGTGGCAAAAGAAAAAAACCTTATTACTAAAATTCATACTTATCATCTACAAAAAGATCTTAACAAAATAAAGAGTATATAGTCTAAAATTATATACAGTATTATGTCATACATGTTAAATGCTTAGTGTCTGTCATAAATTAAATGCTAGGCACAAGTTTACAGCTATTAGTAAGTGCAGTATTAATTATGACACCGAGTGAGTTCTTGTTTGACCTTTTACAAAATACTGGAAAAGTCTAAGTAATGAAAAGCTTGACACATACCAAAGAGCATCCCCGCAAAAGGACTACAGATCTCTCTGTTAGTAGAGTTGAATGGCTCACTCTCTTGAACACTAAAGAAAAAATAAAATAAAATAATAAATAAGGAAACTAGAACCCAAATAATCAAAAAGAAAATGTAAATAAGTTACTGAACTTTTTAAAGTGCTGCGTATACTATATACTATTCTTTTGAGATTTACTTCTTTATTCCATGAGAGAGACTGAGAGACCAGGAAACCACCGTAACCTATATGGTGCGGCAAAACATGGAGCCCATGCATGCAAGTTCTGTGCTCTATTGCTGAGTCAATTTCCCAGCCACTGTAGCACTTATTTTTAAAGTCAGGACAAACCCATGGTATTTTATTTCTTTATTGTATTGTAGTATCCTTGTATACCTGTGCCCTATAAAAATAAAACCTTTTTCCTTAGCCTGATTCACTGAGTCTATAGGCTCTCAGATAAAACACTTTTTCAGAAGAATGGCTACCACAAAAAAACAAAGTCTAAAAAAGAATAGGAGAAAAGAAAAGAGATTCCTGTGGTATCTTAGCACACTCTCTTGGGAAGATCATCCCTGGAGATAGAAGCAATGGGGGAGGGTGGAACCCCCTTCAAAGAAAAGGTTACTAATTAGATCTAAACAGCCAATGATCTCAAGCATTTTTATATGATTTTCTCAAAGAAAATAATTTTTTCTTGACATGATATTATCTTTATAACACACTACAGATTCAGAACCAGTTATCCTTATATATAGGAAAGCTACCAAAATGATAAAAACCGGCATATCCACTTAGAAGTGAAAAGCTGCACTACCAAAATGGTACTGTAAGTCAGTAGAAACATTAATGAAAGTGGCCTAGTAGTTTTCTTTTAATTTTATTAGTGACTTAATATTGATTTACAAAACTGAGATGACAGGGGTCTAATTCTGCACCGTTCCCACCACGAGAGTTCTGTGTCCCCATTCCTTCCACTGGAAACTTCAGTAGTTCCCCCACAGTCACAGATGTGTGTTAACTATTATTTATCTATATATCTAGACATTTACCTACTTTTTTTTATGGTCCTACCTTTGGAAATACTTTCTAAGTCATACCTGCACCTATTACTACTTCCGAGTATCCTTCCTTTTTTTCCTCTTCTCTCTCCCGGCCCTGATGGAACTGGAGTTCGGAACCCTCTGGTCATCTTCCCCTAGCATTTCTCCCCCTCTGAGAGTATGGAACAAAATTCTTTTTTTTTTTTTAATATTTTATTTTTAGCGGGGGTGGGCTAAGATACAGAGAGGAAGATAGAGGAAGACCAGAGCACTGTTCAGCTCTGGCTAATAGTGGTACTGGGGATTGAACCTGGGGCTTTGGAGCCTCAGGCATGAGTCTTTTGCATAACCATTATGTTGTTCTCTCCAGCTCTGGACTGATATCCTTTATGGGTTTCAGAAAGCAGTAACAGCTTTCTTTTTTTCCTTCCTTCCTTCCTTTTTTTTTTTTTTTTTTTTTTTTTTGCCTCCAGCACTATGAATCCTCTGCTCTTGGGTGCCATTTTTTGCACTTTATTGGATAGGACAGAGAGGAATTGAAAGGGGAGAGAAAGATAGAGAGGGGGAAAGATAAGACACCTGCAGACCTGCTTCAAGGCTTGTGAAGTGATTTGACTCCTTGCACTTTGTGCTATGTGAGCTTAACCCAGTGCACTACTGCTCAGACCCGCATTTTTCTATAGAAGACGTACGCAAGGTCCATATACATATGAAGAAATGCTCCACTTCACTTGTCATTAGAAAAATGTGGAAGAAAACTACAGTGAGGTACCATTCACACCTGAGAGAGCGGCTCACATCAAGTCAGGAAATGAGAGGCACTGGAGAAAAAGGCACTCTGCTGCACTGCCGGTGGGAATGCAAGCGGTGCAGCCCCTTTGGGAGTCTGCGTGGAGAAACCTTAAACAAATACAGAAGCGAGCAAACTGTTTCCAAGACTTGGGAGAATTCTAGTGGTTATCTTTGGGCAGTGAGAGGATAGCGATACAGAATTTTGGTGATGAGTGTGGTGTGGAACTATATACACTCTGATCTTACTATCTTGTAACCTACTAATAATCACAAATTAAAAATTAAGTTAAAAATAAAATAAATTGCTTCAAATGATAAAAACCACAAATATAACAAGAGACCACAAAATACATATATATTCTTTCTTTTCAGTATGACAAGTATGAACACTGATTTTTAAGTAAGCATAATGGTATCTACTAAGTACATGCTAAAAAGCAAGTTTTGAAAGGAAAATGCATACTTTACAATTTATTTTTACATATCACATCACCGTTATAACTCCTGGATATGCTTACTGAACTATAATTCATTAAGTTCTATGCTTACTTCTTCCATCATTTTATAAATTTGTATAACTCAATAATGATAGGAACAAAAGTGTCCAGAACAAATGAGTATGTCTGATATACAAAACTTGCTCTTCAAAAGAATGTTATTAGTTCTTTTCATGCAAACGTGGAACTTTAGTTAATAAAAACCCTTTCTATTTAGTCAATCAGGTTTGTTTGCTTGTTTTTGCACCCAGTATTATTAGTGGGACTTGATGCCTACACAATGAGTTCACTGATGACAGAGTCTTTTTTGTTTCTTGCCTCCAGGGTTATCACTGGGACTAGGTGCCTGCACTACAAATTCACTGCTCCTGTAGGCTAGTTTTTTCCCTTTTGTTGCCCTTGTTTACTGTTGTTGTTGTCATTGGATAGGACAGAGAGAAATGGAGAGAGGAGGGGATAACAGGGGGAGAGAAAGACAGACATCTGCAGACCTCCTTCACTGCTAGTGAAATGCCGGCCTCCCCCCACACCGCAGGTGGGGAGCTGGGGTCTTGAACCAGGATCTTTACACCAGTCCTTGCACTTTGCACCATGTTCCTTGCTTTCTTATTTCTTTTTTAACAGAGAAAAAAAACTGGGGCGGGGGGGGGGGGGGAATGGAGGAAGAGAGATAGAAAGAGAGCTACCTATCTCTCTTACGAAGTGACCTCCTTGCGCGTGGGGACCAGGAACTTGAATCTAGGTTGGTCCTTGCTCTTGGTAATGACTGAGCTCAAACGGTACACCCCCACATGGCCCCAGTCAATCAGTTCTCAATCAGTGCTCTTTCAGAATGTAGTGACTGAAAGGTAGAATTTATGTTATATACTATACCTTTTATTTCCAGCAGATGAAATTCGGATGTGAGATTTTTCTGTGACATCACCACCACGCTCCATAGGCGGCACATTCCCTCGCTTGTTCTCACATATCCTTAAAAATACATTAGCTTATAGAGTTTTTGCCACACAATGCGGACTGTTTTACAAAGCTTTGGTATTTATTTACATTTGATATTGAAAATATGGGGAGTTGGGCAGTAGCGCAGTGGGTTAAGTGCAGGTGGCTCAAAGCGCAAGGACAGGCATAAGGAAATATGAAAGGGAGCAAAGTGTTACAATGAAATTTTACTGTAAACATTCTAAAATTAATTCAAAAGAGATGTGATTCAAGTATGATCATGTTAGTAAGAGATACTAAGAGGTAAATTTTAATAATCTCTAAAACCAAAGAAAGGTTAGTTTTAAATTATCTCAGTAACTTCCAGGAATATTTTTTCTATTTCAAAACTGTGAATATTCTGAGACTTTTATTTAAGGATTTTTAAAAAATCTTTTCATTTATACCAGGATTACTTACTGAACACTTAGTATGTACCAGACACTATTCTAGGTACCAGTGTACAGATATAGTCCTTGTATTTATGAAGTTTGCAGCCAAATTTCAAATTAAATACAAGCCAAATTTCAAAACTGAAATGTCTTAAAATAAAAATGCATTGCATCAATGTATATACAAAACCTTTCAATTAAAAAAATACAGCAACAGTCTTACATTAAAGCAAATCAAAGAAAGCCATCTTTGCTAACACTTCAAATCACATAAAAAAAAGATTAGCAATAAGTAATAATTATAAAACATTACAAACAGGTTGATACACAGGCAAAAAAAAATGGTTAGTTTGCTTTACTCACAAGGTTATGATAGCCAAAATATTTTTTTTTTTGCTTCTCAAAAATAAAAATATTTTTCAAGTAGGCATTTTTTTCCATTTGGCAAACATTGATTGATTTATCTTAGTTGTTCATACCAGATAAAAACAACCTGACTTTTTACACCAATGCTTATCAACATGCATGAACATTAGAATCTTAGGTTTTATGTCACTATATGTCTAATGAATTATCTATCAGTCTATGTATTCTTCCCTAAAAGAAATCACATAAAGGTGGGGACCAGGAGCTTGATCCTGGCTACTTTAAAAAAAAAAAAAAGATGAAGAGGAGGAAAGAGAGAAAAGAAAGAAGTCAAGTAAAGTACTAAAGTAGAATTCATTATTTCAGACATTATGACATTTTAAAATGTTCATTTTTAGAATAAAAGGAACTTCCACTCTCCAGAATCACAATATGAAATCTGTTGTTCCCATCATACTAATCCATTATCAGTATCATCTGTGAAGGAAATATCCAGAATTTTAGCCTTCATAATGTGTGGCCTAGAATGACACAAAAATGGCTTCTTTCAGGGACAGACTTTTCTCTGTTGGTCCGCCCACTCCATATACCCTTTGGAGTGTACTATTGCTTTTGCTCTTCTCCCTCCTGAGTCTGCCGAACAGATCTCTGCTCTAATGACTAGGAGAAAAAAACAGCTTCCAGTTTCAACCCACCTATAAAACAAAAGAACCCTTCTTCACAAGTCCTTTCAAAAAATAAACTCAAACTGAATTTATTAAAACACAACAAGTTTTATGTCTAGTGTTCACATGAATAAGATTTTTTTTCAATGATACATTTAGTATCATTCTCTATTTCTAGAGCTTAAAGAACAAGTAAGGATGATCTCACTCATAGATAAGACTGAAGTGACAAGGCAAGGGAAAACACAGGGAGAAACATTAATAAACTGGGGCATATCTGAATAGATTCAAGGACACACAAGGAAGCAGTAAAAGGGTGTTAGAGGCCTGGAGCCCTAGCCACCATGGGTGACAATCTGATGATGGCTGAGGTGTGCAGACATCTATTTTGGAGAGATATGAAAATGTATCTTTGTGACAAGTACTAGATCAGCATTTCATCCATCAATAAAGGGGTAACAAAAAAAATATTTCTAAAGAAAGTGTTCTTATTTTTTTAAAGAGGTAGATACAAATTCAAATTTATAATTAATGATATCAGAAACCAGATCTAGTTACACTGGATCAATATAAATATATATATGCAGAAAAAAAGTGTTAATAAAGCTGGTCTGAAATTGTCCATTCTTAGAAAAAGCCTGTTTACAAGGTTATTAACTGGCACCTGAGAAATGGTTTCAGGAGAGGTGCCCATCGTCCCCAGAAATGATAAGAGTGGCACACTGTGCTAAACTATTTGCACAAAATAAGATAAACACCGGCTTTCCTTCATGGAGTATGAAGACCTAATATGTTCAGGGAAGCTTATGTGACCAGTTACCCAATAAACTGAGGGGTCTGGGCTAAGAAGATAGCTTAGCCTGCTAAGAGCACAAGCGTGCATACCTTGGGCTCCAGAAGTTCCAGGTTCAACCTTCAGTATCACATTGAGTTAGAGCTGAACAGTGCATTAGTTTCTCTCTGTCCTCTCTCATTCCCTTTCAGGAAAAAAAAAATCTTGGGCCAGGAAAATAGCATAGTAGTTATGCAAAGGACTTTCATGCCCAAGGCTCCAAAGTCCCAGGCTCAATTCCTGGCACCACCATAAGACAGAGCTGAGCTTGCTTTGGTTAAAAGCAGTAACAATTAATAAAGTAGTGCTTTTATGATGAGCATTTGTTCTGAAAGACAGCAACACCCAAGCTGTCACAAACAGATGTTAGTATAACTAAGCACATCCTATGGAGCTCTAGTGGGAAGTGACTACTGGAAACTTTGCGTTATGGGCAGGGGAGATAGCAAAGAGACTCATGGCAGAGGTTCCAAAGTCCCAGGTTCAATTCCCTGCACCACCATAAGCCAGAACTGAACAGTGCTCTGGTAAAAAAAAAAAAAAAAAAAAAAAAAAAAAAAGGAAGGAAGGAAGGAAGGAGGAAAAAGGAAGGAAGGAAGGAAGGAAGGAAGGAAGGAAGGAAGGGAGGGAGGGAGGGAGGGAGGGAGGGAGGGAGGGAGGGAGGCAGGCAGGCAGGCAGGCAGGCAGGCAGGGAGGAAGGGAGAAGCTGTTTCTAGGCTAGGGGTATGGATCAACCAGTCAGCACCCATGTCCAGCAGAGAAGCAAATACAGAAGCCAGACCTTCCACCTTCTGCTCCCCATAAAGATCTTTGGTCCATACTCCCAGAGGGATAATAGAGAACCTGCTAATGGAGGGGATGGGATACAGAACCCTGGTGGTGTGAACTATATTCTGCAATCTTGTTGATCATTATTAAATTGCCAACAACATTTTTTTTTAAAAGGAACTGTTTCTGTGCACCTTTTTTTTTTTTTAACACTTTATTTATTTATGAGAAAGATAGGAGGAGAAAGAAAGAATCAGACATCACTCTGGCACATGTGCTGCCGGGGATCGAACTCGGGACCTCACGCTTGAGAGTCCAAAGCTTTATCACTGCACCACCTCCCGGACCACTTCTGTGCACCTTTTATCCTTTGTTGGTTATACTTTGTTCCCTTTCAGTGTAATAAATTATAGGCATAAGCATATACAAAGTCCTGTTAGATGTCCTACCTAGCAAATCACCAACCCTGAGCGTGATCTTAAAAACCCACATTACACATAAGTACGTTAGATGATATAACAAAGGAGTGTCTATAGCAATGGAAATTTTAATATACAGAAATTTAAGTTATTAGACTTAAAAAACAATTTTACAGGATCCCATAATTAATGTTTACTCAATAATACAAAAAAAAAAAATCCCAAATCCCAAAAGCTTGTGGCTACCTGCATTTTTAGTTACGTTGCCTAGAAACTGCATTTGGACTTGAAGCTCTAGCTTACCTGCACGTGGTTGTACTCAAGGTAATCTATGCCCAAAGAATGAATTCTATGAATGGAGATTCTTTGATGAATATAGATTATCTTAATAAAGCAAGCACAGAAGAAGGAAATCCTAGAAGTTCATTCTAAATTAAATAAATTATATGGTGAATTATACCCCCATTAGCCTACAAATAAATAAATAATTATTAAATCACTAGTATAAACAACTAAATAAGTAAATAAAACAAAATTACATGGTCATGGTCTCTATAGTAAAACTAAGAAAATTTAAATATAATAAATAGTCCATGTGGTTTGAGGTTTTCCCTATCATTGAAGAAAAAAATTCATTAAAAAACCTCATTTATAATTGCAATAAAATTTGGAGAAATGCTTTATTTGTGGAATAGGACACATACACACAAATCTCACTGCTCCTGGGATGCTTTTTCATTCAGAGAAAAGCCCCACAGCCCCTGAGCTCCTCACTGTGGTACAGAGGCTCAAACCTGAGCCACACACATGGCACAATCTGCATTCAACCCAGTGAGCTATCGTTCCGGAAATATTTCAGAGGATGAAGTGCAGAGATATGCACAGGTTTCCCCTGCTATCCAAAAATAGAACGTTCCTAACTCCAAATTAACTGAATTTAAAATGCAGTGACTTCTAGATACTAAGATATTCTTAAGAATTGAGAGAGAAAGAGAAAGGTAACAACAGAGCATCACTCTGGTACATGCAATGCCAGGGATCTAACTCAGAACCTCACACTATTTTATAGAGTCTAACACTTCATCTATGAGCCAACTCCAGGGTCACAAGACATGTGATTTAATAAGACCCCACGACAGATAAGAAATGTGTCACAAGAATAAACATCCAAAAAGAAACTGCAAAGTACCTTAAAATCACATTCAAGATTAGTTTTAAAAACTGGTCCAAAACCCTTCATACCATTTTCCCTTAAATGAATGTTCGATAGGTAACTTTGAAACAAAACAATATACTGACAGACATATGGCAGCACAAATTTGGACTACAGATCTGGATTAGTACTGGCTTATAGTTCAAATTCTCAAGGGTTTTTTGTTGTTGTTGTTGTTGTTGTTTTTAATCCCTCTACTAACTCCCCAAGGCATGGCAGCTTTCTCTTCCTGTTTCTTTCTATGGGGAACTTTCTTTCCCATTAAATTTTATTAAAAGGTTGCAGCTTTTCAATGTCCTGTATTTATAATGGGTTCCCTTCCCTTCTCCCCATCTTGAGTTTTCTTTGTTCCCTTAACTTAAAAAAAAAAAAAAAAAAAAAAAAAAAACCAATGATGCATCTTAAAACTAACAATATCTTAGGAAAAAAAAAGATCAGATACGTAAGCTAAATAAGACTATTTCTTCCTAATATAAAAAATGGTAATAATATTGAGCAAATAAGGAAAATAAACATGAAATCATAAATACCTGTCATTTGTATGTACTCTCAAAAGTCTTCTATCAAAATCACTTTCGTATCTAAATCTCTCATCCATTTCTTCACTTACTTCAGGATCTTGATCTAGTCTATAATGCTGTTTATCAAAAACGTGACCCTCGTTAAGCCTGCGTAATCTTCTGTCTGGGACGTCAGCCTTATTGGCAAATCGTTGATGTTTCTTATTGGAAATGCCCACTTCTTCAGTAGTTTTCTTGATTCCTCTATTTCTTAACTCAATTTCATCATCTAGTTGTCGATATCTGTTCTCCTCTAGTCGTCTTTGGTTTAAAAGCTCTTCATATGCCTCTGAAGGAGTCAAGACACCTCTCCTAAGACTCTCTAAATTTTCTACAGATGCCTGTATTTGTGAAGGTAAATCAGGCTTGACTTCACTAACAGACTTAGTGTTTCTTTGATTCTTGTGCTGTTAAATTAAAAGAACGAAAAGAAACATTTTAATGAGAAATTTCTTTCTTAAGGTATTTTTTTAAAAAAATTTTAATTACATTTTTATTTACTATTGGATAGAGACAAAGTTAAAAAAGGAGGAGGAGATTGAGAGGGAAAGAGACAAAAGAGACACCTGCAGCCCTGCCTCACCACCTGTAAAGATTTCCCCCTGCAGGTGAGGGCCAGGGGCTTGAACTTTGGTCCTTGCCCAATGTAACGTGTACACTTAACCAGGTGTGCCACTGGCTGGTCCCCTGAGGCTTTGTTTTTTTTTTTTAAGTAATTAAGCCTTCAAGTGACTTCTAATCTTTTATTTCAGCTCTGAGAATAATGACTATAAAATATTTTATCATAGATTTAAAAAAACTTCAAGGAAAATTTATCCTTCAGTAAAACCTAGTAAAATACTGAATAGATAGGAAACAGTAAAATGCCTAAGTGACTATAAGAAGAGATAATGAAAATAAGTACAAAGTCCCAACCCAGGAAACAGTACACGTTTCAGCAATAAATACTGCTTCAAAGTACTTGAATGTAGGGTCCAGATGATGAATCATCCAGTCAGGTGCATGAATTGCCATGCTCCAAGAACTAGGTTCAAGCCCACAGTCCCTGCCACCTGCAGATGGAAAACTTCACGAAGATGAAGCAATGCTACAGGTGACTCTCTTCTCTGTGTTTCCTTATCTCACTCTCAAAAAAAGATAAAAATTAAAAAAAAAAAAACACCAAGAGCAGTAGAGACATGCAAGCATAAGTCACACTGATAATCCTCGTAGAAAACAACAAAAGTTAAAATTTTCCTCAACACAATATAGAATGTGGTAAAATTTTAAAATATAGTACATAGTGAGAAATTACCAAGTTAAAAAATACTAAAAAGTAAATAAAAACTACTTAAAACCAGCACCTACAATTAAATCTCCTTCATCAAACTAAAGTTGAAAAGTAGAGAAAGTTGTTTAATTACAGATAAAACCATAAAATATATAAATTTATATGTATGCTTTAATTAAATAAATGGCTTTGGCTAAACTCAGTTTAATTTTTAAATACTTACATTAAAAAAGTAAAATGTCTCCTACAAAAGTATAAAGTATGTACCTTCCAGCTGTAATGATTATTCTGAAAGCAAAACTTACCTGAATACTCTTTTCTTGCTGTTTAAACTTTCCACTGGATTCTTCCTTACCCCTAAGAAACTGATTATATTCTTTGTTGCGTTCAAGTCTTAACCTTTCCTTTAAATGAAAAAAGAAAAGAAAAGAAAAGAAAAAAATCAAAAGACAATTATTAACTTCAACTCTTCAACTTCAGGAAAAATTACCTTAGTGTAAAACCAAACTCCCACAAATCAGAGCTCTAACCCAGTTCAAAATAAACTAACAATTTTAAGGAGAGAAATAGTAGTAGTAGTAGTCATTGAAAGGCACACGAGAAGGAGAAAAGACCCGAACCCTTCAATGCAGTTCCCCACATCCTCTCTCTTGCCAAAGTAGAGCTACAGTATACATGCTTAAAGTTCAGATTAACATGAAAGGTCAGTGATGAAAAGGAGCAACTTCTGCTTCAGTTTAAAACAGATTCGTTGCACAGATCACCATGCTTGAAGACCTTGAGTCAAGCCCCATTTCCCACCTGCTGGGGGGGAGCTTCAAAATTAGTGAATCAGGTCTGCAGTTCTCTCTTTTTCTCTCTCCATGTAGAGCTATTCCTCCCACCTTAATTTCTATTTGCCTATTAAAAAATTCTAATTAAAAAAAAAGAGGAAAAATGGCAGCCAGGAGCAATAGATTTGTCATGCATGCACTGAGCCCCAGTGACAACCCTGGTGGTAATAAAAAATAAATAAATGAATAAATAAATAAATAGCAAAAACCTTTCCACTTCATACTACAGTAGTTATATCGTTTGAGTGACACTTTTCAAGGATTCAAGCCTTGTAAATCTATGGATTTCAGGTCTGCTTACCAATAAGTAATCCTAGACAATCTCTCCTAAAAGCATTCATAAATAAAGCACCCCCACTAGTAAGCAGATGAATGTGTTTATCAGGTGTGTCAATTCACACACTCAAAATTATTTAACTAGATTACCTTCCTTTATTCCAGCTGAGGGCTACCTGGCTAGCAATACTCCATCCCACTCCCAAAAGATCTGCTGTTAATAATGCCTTTTCCAAGATAAAAGAAATACTACTGGCGGCGGCACACTTGGTTAAGTGCACGTTAAATACGCAAGGACATGCGTTCTAGGCTCGAGTAGCTGCCTGCAGGGGGGAAGCTTCACGAGCGGTGAAGCAGTGCTGCAGGTTCTTCTCCTCATCGCTCCATGCCCCCCCATCGTAGTTTCTCTGTCTCTACCCAGTCAAAAAAAAAAAATCCTTGTTATATATTAAACATAAAAGATAAAAAATTACTTAACTATTATGTGGGAGTGTCTTGCTAAAATACAGACACTATTTAAGGAAACTTTTTTAGCCCCTAGTACCTCCCATATCATCAAAATAACATTTACTATGAAAGTACTAAGCAAACTAGTCATCTTTTGAAGCGTATCTACTATTTTCCATTTGGTCCATCTAATGATCCTGATGCAGCTTGGGAAGGGAGTTTCTATAAGAAGTGCACTGCACTCTAGCCCTACCACCTCTAAAAAGCATTAACATGTATTTGGGGGCCGCAGAAACAAATGCACATTCAAATAGTCCCAGGACCTCACCCAGCATAAAATCCAGCAGAGGAGCCAAGGAGGAGGCTCAGCAGTTAAGCACATGCCTTGCATGCATGAGCCCTGAGTTCAATCCCCAGCACATTAAAAACAAACAAACAAACAAATAAATAGAGCATAGATGGGAGAATAGTGCCATAGTTTCTCTTTCCCTCTTACTCATAAAATGAGTAAGTAAAGACATAAAATATATTCTCAGTAGAAACTCACATTCACTAATTTCATAGACAACTGAGTCACACAGCATAGTCTTTAATATTTTTTTTTTCCAGAACACTCCTCAGCTCTGACTAATTGAAGATGCCAAGAATTAAACCCAGACCTCTCTCATGCAAGTCCTATGTGCTACTGCTATACAATTCTCAGCCAACAGCATGGAGTGGGCAGCTCAGAAACCAATGCTAGGTAAATTGAACTCAGAATATTTAGAGATTGGATAGTGTGCATCCAGAAGAATGCACATGTTATAATGTGCAAGGATACAGGTTCAAGTCCCAAGGCCCCACCTGCAGTGGGGGAAGCATCATGAATGCTGAAGCACTGCTACAGGTGTCTCTCTCTCTCTCTCTCTCCCAATCTCCTCCATCCCTTTGAATGTTCTGTCTCTAATCAAAATAAACTAAGTAAAAACAAAAACCAGAATATTCAGAATACAGACATAATAAATTTAATGTTACATAGTTCTATATGTAATATTCAGAACATTTTAAATAGCATAACTAAAGCCTCCACAAATTTAAGAAAACAGATTCAAATATGAAATATGGGGGAGTTGGGTGGTAGTACAGTGGGTTAAGCACACGTGGCGCAAAGCAGAAGGACTGGCCTGAGGATCCTGGTTTGAGCCCCTGGCTCCCCACCCGCAGGGGAGTCACTTCACAGGTGGTGAAGCAGGTCTGCAGGTGTCTATCTTTCTTTCCCCCTGTCTTCCCCTCCTCTCTCCATTTCTCTCTGTCCTATCCAACAACAACAATAATAACTACAACAATAAAACAACAAGGGCAACAAAAGGAAATAAATAAGTAAAATTTAAAAAATATATGAAATATGACATTATCTTTTGCTTACATTTAAATTGGGAGGAGAGTGGCCAGGAAGGGCTCAGTAATTAGAGAACATGCGTCTCAGACCCCTGACTCAACTGACAGAACTAGAGATAGCAGAGGAAGCAGTGCTTGGGTGTCTCTCTCTTTCTCTCAAAATAAATACCATAAAGGAATTATATGTAAATCAATCAAAAACATGTTCTTTTATAATTGTGATGCCTCATAGTAAACTGCTACCCACAGTAGTTACTGCTACCCACCTACCTTGGCAGATAACCTTTCACCTATAGGAAGCGAAACTCCCAAAGTAGATGGATCTAGTTCACTTGTGGATAGAAAATTTTTCTGTATATAAAACATTAAAATATATGTTATATGACTTTTTATAAAATGATTTATAGATATCTTTACATTTTATATTGTAAACTACTTCTGCACAGCAAAAAGGTGAGATCAATTTTATGAAAAATCTATGAATTATATAGATTGTAATAATCAGTTTCTTCCAGTCAACATCTTTCTGAAAAGGTCTTTACTACTCACTTTCAATACACAAATACCTAGCAATATAAAAGGATAAAACGCTTGAGAAAAGAGAACTGTTCCCTAATTGATATAATCCTCCTAAACTCATACTCTTCACTCTGTCAGTAACCTATCACTCTTCTGGTAAAGCAAATTTAAACTTCCTCAAAAACATCTCTATGCAAAGTGGAGGTGATTATACTTAGTGAAGTAAAGAAGTAAAAGTCAACTGGTTTTGATTACTTGTGGAATATGGTTTTGCAATTGAACCATATAAACAAACAAAAATTGAATAAATAGGAGCAATCAAACTCTGCCAGACTTCAATAGAACTATGGGAACTAGTCAGGGGGGAAGCACAGAACCCTGGTGGTGCATGCAGTATGGAACTATACCCTCTGCAAAGTGGCCCTCTTGTAAATCACTAAGAAAAACTGAAAATATATAGATTCTATGCATATTGAAATAGTGCTCTTTTTTCTAATTTTCCTCAATCTATGTGAGTTTATGAATTCTACAGTATAGATTCTGGTATCTACTCTAATACCAGAAAATACAAACTATAAACATTGCTCAATTGTATGTTTTCATTTTTACCAATTAAACAACTAGGTTGTTACCAATTAAACAACTAGGTTGTTACGCATTAGGCTATATATAGTAGACAGAGCATTAGACTATGGGTCAAAGACTTAGGCTCTTTTCAGTTTTGTAATACTGAGCAGTGATGGTGGAGGACTTAAGTGGAGGGTTAAAATTTTATGCAGAAAACTGAGAAATGTTACCAATTACTGTATTTACTGCTGAATCCAAATCAACACCCCAAGAAAATAAAGAAGGAAGGAATTTATGTGGAAGGTCAGGGAGGCAGGCTGAAACATGAAAAAAAAATTTTTTTTAATTTATTTTTATGTGGCTGGGCGGTAGCGCAGCGGGCTAAGAGCACATGGCAAAAAGTGCAAAGACCAGGGATCCCAGTTTGAGCTCCCAGTTCCCCACCTGCAAGGGGGTCCCTTCGCAAGTGGTAAAGCAGGTCTGCAGGTCTCTATCTTTCTCTCCCCCTGTCTTCCTCTCCTCTCTCGATTTATCTCTGTCCTATCCAACAACAGCAGCTATAACAACAATAACAACAGCAACCACAAGGGCAAAAACAAGGGCAGCAAAATGGGGAAAATGGCCTGCAGGAGCAGTAGATTCGTAGTGCTGGCACCAAGCCCCAGTGATAACCCTGGAGTCAAAAAATATATATATTTTTTTATTACAGAGACAAAGAGAAATTGATAGGGGAGAGGGAGATAGAAAGGGATAAACAGAGAGACACCTGCAGCCCTGCTTCACTACTCATGAAGCTTTCCCCCTGCAGGTGAGAACCAGGGGTTTGAACCTGCATCCTTGTGCACTGTCATATGTGTGCTTAATCGGTGCATCATTGCCTGGCCCCCCAAAGATGAAAATCTTTACATGTTGTATTTTTATCTTGCAGGCAGGGAGGAAATGATGAACTACTTAAATATATAAGGTAAAATCATTCTAGAAAGGGGTATGGAAAATAAACTGGGAGACTAAGCAGTGGCATACCTGGCTGAATACACACATTTCAATGTACAGGGACCCATGTTCAAGCCCCCAACCCCCATTTGCAGGGGGAAAGCTTCACTAGTAGTAAAGTAGTGCTGTGGGTATCAGTCTCTCTCCATCTCTCATTCTCCCCTTCCTTCTCAATTTCTCTCTGACCTGTCAAAGAAAAATTTAAAAAACAAAAAAGAAAACAGATTGAGAATTAACACAATATTAAAAAAAAAAAAAGGGGGGGGAGTTGGGCGGTAGTGCAGTGGGTTAAGTGCAAGGACCGGTGTAAGGATCCCGGTTTGAGCCCCCAGCTCCCCACCTGCAGGGGAGTCGCTTCATAGGCAATGAAGCAAGTCTGCAGGTGTCTGTCTTTCTCTCCCCCTCTCTGTCTTCCCCTCCTCTCCCCATTTCTCTCTGTCTTATCTAACAACAACAACAACAATAACTACAATAATAAAAACAAGGGCAACAAAACGGAAAATAAATAAATAATTTTTAAAAAGGTTTAAAAAAAACCCTATAGTTAACCCTAAGAAATAGCTCAGTGGCAGAGGACACACCTTCCAAAAGTACAACCTTGGTATCAATGCCCAGTCCTACACAGGAGCACCAAGGATAGCAACAAAGATAAAATGGGTACTATGGATGATGGAGTACTTTGGTGTCTTCCCCTCTCATTACTCTTCCTGTCTACAAAAATATTTATTTAAAACACAAACACACACACACACACACACACACACACACACATACACACAAAAGCTGTAGGCGGCCCATGATGTGACTCAGCAGGTAAAGTACTAATCTATGTTTCAGATCCAGGGTTCGATCCTCAGTATCACAGGAGAACACCAAGAGAACTCTGTGAATGGAAGAGTGGTGCATTAGTGTTTGTTTTTCCTAGACAGAGACAGAGACAGAGACAGAGAAGAAGGAAAGAAGGGAGGGAGGGAAAGAGACTGGACTGGAGGTTGTCTCAGTAACATTATGCATACTTGAGGCCCTGGATTTAATTGCTGACACCACAATTGAAAAAAAAATTTGTTTGAATTGTTCATTTAAGATAGTAAAGAGACATGCAGAACTATCCTAAACAGACTATTAAGTTCCTTAAAGGCAGTTTAAAGAGGTGTAATATTTCACCACTATCACATTTAACCAGTTAAAAATCTACTTTCTCTAATCTGATCCTACTCTATCTATATCATTTCTTACTCTCAAAAAGAAGAAAAGGAAATACACCCTTCTCTACACCAGTCAAGGAGATAAAAATAAATGCCTCTAAACCTAACCAAAGAAGTGAAAGACTTGTATACTGAAAATTATGAGTCACTACTCAAAGAAATTGAAAAAGACACAAAGAAGTGGAAAGATATTCCATGTTCATGGGTTGGAAGAATTAACATCATCAAGATGAATATATTACCCAGAGCCATCTACAAATTTAATGCTATCCCCATCAAGATCCCAAGCACATTTTTTAGGAGAATAGAAAAAATGCTACAAATGTTTATCTGGAACCAGAAAAGACCTAGAATTGCCAAAACAATCTTGAGAAAAAAGAACAGAACCAGAGGCATCACACTGCCAGATCTCAAACTGTATTATAGGGCCATTGTCATCAAAACTGCTTGGTACTGGAACATGAACAGACACACTGACCAGTGGACTAGAATTGAGAGCCCAGAAATGAGGCCCCACACGAATGGACATCTAATCTTTGACAAAGGGGCCCAGACTATTACATGGGGAAAGCAGAGTCTCTTCAAATGGTGTTGGAAACAATGGGTTGAAACATGCAGAAGAATGAAACTGAACCACTGTATTTCACCAAATACAAAAGTCAATTCCAAGTGGATCAAGGACTTGGATGTTAGACCAGAAACTATCAGATACTTAAGAGGAAAATATTGGCAGAACTTTTTTCCGCATAAATTTTAAAGACATTTTCAATGAGACGAATCCAATTACAAGGAAGACTAAGGCAAGTATAAACCTATGGGACTACATCAAATTAAAAAGCTTCTTCACAGCAAAAGAAACCACTACCCAAACCAAGAGACCCCCTCACAGAATGGGAGAAGATCTTTACATGCCATACATCAGATAAGAGTTTAATAGCCAACATATATAAAGAGCTTGCCAGACTCAACAACAAGACAACAAATAACCCCATCCAAAAATGGGGGGAGGACTTGGACAGAATATTCACCACAGAAGAGATCCAAAAGGCCGAGAAACACATGAAAAAATGCTCCAAGTCTCTGATTGTCAGAGAAATGCAAATCAAGACAACAATGAGATATCACTTCACTCCTGTGAGAATGTCACACATCAGAAAAGGTAACAGCAGCAAATGCTGGAGAGGGTGTGCGGTCAAAGTTGGAACCCTCCTGCACTGTGGTGGGAATGTCAACTGGTCCAACCTCTGTGGAGAACAGTCTGGAGAACTCTCAGAAGGCTAGAAATGGACCTACCCTATGACCCTGCAATTCCCCTCCTGGGGATATATCCTAAGGAACCCAACACATCCATCCAAAAAGATCTGCGTACACATATGTTCTTGGCAGCACAATTTCTAATAGCCAAAACTTGGAAGCAACCCAGGTGTCCAACAACAGATGAATGGCTGAGCAAGTTGTGGTATATATACACAATGGAATACTACTCGGCTGTTAAAAATGGTGACTTCACTGTTTTCAGCCGATCTTAGATGGACCTTGAAAAAATCATGTTGAGTGAAATAAGTCAGAAACAGAAGGATGAATATGGGATGATCTCACTCTCAGGCAGAAGTTGAAAAACAAGATCAGAAAAGAAAACACAAGTAGAACCTGAAATGGAATTGGCATACGGCACCAAAGTAAAAGACTCTGGGGTGGGTGGGTGGGGAGAATATAGGTTCATTAAGGATGATAAATGATATAGTGTAGGTTGTATTGTTAAATGGAAAACTGGGGAATGTTATGCATGTACAAACTATTGTATTTACTGTTGAATGTAAAACATTAATTCCCCAATAAAGAAATAAATTTTAGGATTCGACTTCCAGAGGCGGAGCTACGAGCAGCAGATCGCTTTCTCTCCTCTCCTCTCCTCTCCTCTCCTCTCCTCTCCTGTCCTCTCCTCTCCTCTCCCAGATCAACTAGGAATACCAGAGACCACCCGGACCGAAACAAGACAGGACTAGAATGACCACAGAAACCCAGTAAATCACCCGTGAGTACAAACACGCGTGGCTGGTGACAGAGAGGAGAGAGGGGCCTAAGGAGAGATTAAGTGACTGCTAACAGTTCGACAGTTTGTCAGTGGAGACACCACCTCCAGTCTGCTCCACCAACAAGGGGACAGCTGAAGGGAGGAAAGGACTCCCCAGAGACTCACCAAGTGCAACTCTGAGTCTCCATTGCTACTACCCTCAGAATCTGGAGCAGCAACAGGGAGGGACACCAGGGGACAGAGATCTAACCGGGAAACTCAGGAGAAGACCTATACCTCGGTGGCATAGCTGAGGGGCTGTGAAAGTCTCTTTGCATAACCACTGGATTATCTCAGCCACACCCTGCTTTATCTCTTGGTCAGGAGTCAGTGATTAAGCTAAGAAGCCTACTGATAGTTTAAAAGCCCTCAGGATCCCATAGCCTACAGGGGAAAAAAAAAAAAAGGCTTTTACACCACTGAACTCCAACTCAGGGATTGAAAAAACTGTTAACTTATATAAAATGGTTAAAACAACAAGAAAAAATATTGGAGACTCGAACCAGGACAAGAGTCCAGCTAAAAGTCCTCCAGAGGGTGAAGCACAAAACAACGAGTTCAACATCCAAACATTAGCTAAAGAAATAATAACAGGAGTGAGTAAAGAATTTGAAAAAATTGTAATCAGAAATGCAGGAACAACAAATGAGAATATGGAAGAAAATTCTAATTATCTCATGGTTATTAGAGAGCTGAAAGCTGAAATCGCTGAGCTAAGAAGGCAACTAGCTGAACAAGCTAAAACAGTATCAGAGCAGGGCAACAAAATAGATGAACTCCAGAAAGCAGTAGAGGGCAGAGAGAATAGAATCAATGAGGCTGAAGACAGAATTAGCAAGATTGAGGATGAATTAGAGACAACTAAAAAAGAAGTAAGAGATCTCAAAAAGAGATTAAGAGATGCTGAAAACAACAACAGAGTCCTATGGGATGACTTCAAAAGAAACAATATACGCATTATTGGCTTACCAGAGGAAGAAAGAGAAGGGGAGGAAGAAAGCGTTCTCCAGGCCATAATAGCTGAAAATTTCTCTAGTCTAGACAACACCAAAGACATAAAGATTCAAGAAGCCCAGAGGGTCCCAAACAGAATTAACCCAGACCTAAAGACACCAAGACATGTCATACTTAGATTGGAAAGGAATAAGGATAAAGAAAGGATCCTCAAGGCTCCAAGAGAAAAACAAAGAGTCACCTACAAAGGAAAACCCATAAGATTAGCAGCAGACTTCTCCGTACAAACACTACAGGCCAGAAGAGAATGGCAAGATATGGGGGAAGCAGAGTCTCTTCAACAAATGGTGTTGGAAACAATGGGTTGAAACATGCAGAAGAATGAAACTGAATCACTGTATTTCACCAAATACAAAAGTCAATTCCAAGTGGATCAAGGACTTGGATGTTAGACCAGAAACTATCAGATACTTAGAGGAAAATATTGGAAGAACTTTTTTCCGCATAA
The DNA here is from genome assembly GCF_950295315.1 of Erinaceus europaeus. Classification (NCBI taxonomy): domain Eukaryota; kingdom Metazoa; phylum Chordata; class Mammalia; order Eulipotyphla; family Erinaceidae; genus Erinaceus; species Erinaceus europaeus. Next base: position 186,662,166 of record NC_080162.1, read on the forward strand.
ATTTTAAAGACATTTTCAATGAAACGAATCCAATTACAAGGAAGACTAAGGCAAGTATAAACCTATGGGACTACATCAAATTAAAAAGCTTCTTCACAGCAAAAGAAACCACTACCCAAACCAAGAGACCCCTCACAGAATGGGAGAAGATCTTTACATGCCATACATCAGATAAGAGTTTAATAGCCAACATATATAAAGAGCTTGCCAGACTCAACAACAAGACAACAAATAACCCCATCCAAAAATGGGGGGAGGACTTGGACAGAATATTCACCACAGAAGAGATCCAAAAGGCCGAGAAACACATGAAAAAATGCTCCAAGTCTCTGATTGTCAGAGAAATGCAAATCAAGACAACAATGAGATATCACTTCACTCCTGTGAGAATGTCACACATCAGAAAAGGTAACAGCAGCAAATGCTGGAGAGCGTGTGGGGTCAAAGGAACCCTCCTGCACTGTGGTGGGAATGTCAATTGGTCCAACCTCTGTGGAGAACAGTCTGGAGAACTCTCAGAAGGCTAGAAATGGACCTACCCTATGACCCTGCAATTCCCCTCCTGGGGATATATCCTAAGGAACCCAACACATCCATCCAAAAAGATCTGCGTACACATATGTTCTTGGCAGCACAATTTCTAATAGCCAAAACCTGGAAGCAACCCAGGTGTCCAACAACAGATGAGTGGCTGAGCAAGTTGTGGTATATATACACAATGGAATACTACTCAGCTGTAAAAAATGGTGACTTCACCGTTTTCAGCCGATCTTGGATGGACCTTGAAAAAATCATGTTGAGTGAAATAAGTTAGAAACACAAGGATGAATACGGGATGATCTCACTCTCAGGCCGAAGTTGAAAAACAAGATTAGAAAAGAAAACACAAGTCGAACCTGAAATGGAATTGGAGTATTACACCAAAGTAAAAGACTCTGGGGTGGGTGGGTGGGTGGGGAGAATACAGGTCCATGAAAAATGATGAATGAAATAGTGGGGGTTGTATTGTTAAATGGGAATCTGGGGAATGTTATGCATGTAAAAAAAAAAAAAAAAGAAGTAGAAACGCAAAGCAGAAATTGACTGAGTTTGGAGTATGGCACCAAAGTAAGAAAGCAGAAGTACACTAGAGTTTGCAGTGAGTACCTCCCTAATACTTCCTCTCCACTTTTCCAAGCTTTGGGTCCATGATTGCTCAACAATTTGTTTGGCTTTGTATGTTAACTCTCTTTTCAGTCACCAGGTTCCAGGTGTCATCAGGATGCCGGCCAGACTTCCCTGGATTGAAGACCCCACCAATATGTCCTGTAGCTCAGCTTCCCCAGAACCCCACCCTACTAGGGAAAGAGAGAGGCAGACTGGGAGTATGGACCGACCAGTCAACGCCCATGTTCAGCAGGGAAGCAATTACAGAAGCCAGACCTTCTACCTTCTGCAACCCACAATGACCCTGGGTCCATGCTCCCAGAGGGATAGAGAATGGGAAAGCTATTGGGGGAGGGGGTGGGATATGGAGATTCGGCGGTGGGAATTGTGTGGAGTTGTACCCCTCCTACCCTATGGTTTTGTTAATTAATCCTTTCTTAAATAAAAAAAAAAATTAAAAAAAAAAAAAGAGCTTGCCAAACTCAACAACAAGACAACAAATAACCGCATCCAAATGGGGGGAGGACATGGACAGAATATTCACCACAGAAGAGATCCAAAAGGCCGAGAAACACATGAGAAAATGTTCCAAGTCTTTAATTGTCAGAGAAATGCAAATAAAGACAACAAGATACCACTTCACACACAAAAAAAAAAGAAAGAAATTTTAAAAAATAATAAAATAAAAAATAAATTAATTAATTAAAAAAAAAAGAAAGAAAAGCTTCCTCTCCTCAGTTGGCCAAAATACCACATTTCTACATAATGCCTTACAAAATAATATCTTGAGTGTTGTTTTCGACGGGTTATGTTTGGCTTCACGGGCGGGTAACAGACGACCAGGGACTCATGGTTGAGCTGTAGGCAGTATCTGTTTATTCATGCACAATCTAAGATGAGGTAAGCTAAACTCAAGGTACTGTAAAACTCACAATGCTGTCTTTATATATACTTGCCAAGTAGGGTGGAAACAGGATGTGACATAGAGAGGGTGGAGAGAAAAGTAACTGGTGAAAATCAGAGTGTGACAAGGAGGGGGTGGAGCAGGCGAGAATCCTATCACTGAACCACCAATGCCCTGGAGGGAGGGTGGTGCTTGTTAACAGTGGTAATGTAAATAGAATAGTGTTAAGCAGGGGGGATTTAAACCAAATGAAACAGAAGGGGTCTCATGCATACCAACACTTGAGGACTCTCCTGATCATTAGGGACTTTTTGCTAGAGCTATCAGTTTCTGAATTGCATGAATATTAACTCTACCACTAGATTCTAAGTCCCTGAAAGACAGAATTCATACCCAATTCATCTTTACGTATGTTTAAAAATGTTGACTGCATGATGAATAGATGTATGAGATTTCTTTTAAAAGCAGTTTTGTAAAACAATGAAATTGTTTCTTTGCCAGTATAACATCACCATTAGTTAATTCTGCATTAGTTGTAATGCAAAAATACTAAGTATTCTAATCCTAAGAACAGATCATTCAAAAAGAAACATCTCAATATTTTATTAATCTGAATGTCAGTAGCATAATTTGAAGACTCAAAACTCATGCTGAATACAAAATAACAAGCACTGCAGAGCACTTATAAAGAAGACATAGAAAGCAACAAAAGCAAATGCAAAGCAGAAATCAAAAAGAATGCTTGAATTAATTTCAAAGAAGAATATAAGGACTGTCATGTTGCTAAAAACAAAGATATAAAATGGTATCAATCAAAAGTCTCAAAATCACAAATGAAGTTATTCGTTTCATTGGTTTGAGAGCAGCCATATCAGGAATGCAAATGACTACAAGCTAGTAGATCTAAAAGAAACAAAGCAAAAGGAGAGTATTTTGCGGGCAACCCTACCTTGCTTTTTGCTTGTGTAATACCCTAAAGCCAAGGAAAACAGATCATTGATAAAGTGCACTCAAAGTTCTTTTTCTAAGTGTACAAATACATAAAAGACACTTAGACATTTGGAACAGACATAAAGTAATAAAGAACTAAAGCCTGTTTTTTGGAATGACTACAAATAATATTACTGTTTAAAATAACTTTATACACTGTAAAGCAAAACAGTATCACAACATTAACAATAGATATTTAACCATTAAATAATTAAACCAAAAAACATTTGCAACTAGAGTAGGGTTATACATGTACATAGATTAAGTCATAAAGCAATGACCTCAGTGGCTTAAGAAATATCATGAAAGTTGTCCAGGTGGTGGCACGGCAGATAAAGCATTGGACTCTCAAGTATGAGGCCATGAGTTCAGTCCCTGACGGCACCTGTACCAGAGTGACGTTCTTTCTCTCTCTCCCTCTATCTTCCTCATTCATAAATAAATATTAAAAAAATAATAATAAAGAAATATCATGAAAGCAGTTTCACGGGGCCAGTGAGACAGCACAGCCTGGTACAGCACAGGACACGCATGCTGCCTGAGGCCCCAAAGAAAAGAGGTTCAACCCCCTGAAACACCAAAAAGCCAGAGCAGAGCAGGGCTCTAGTGTGCATATGTCTCTGTCCCTGTCTCTCTCTCTCCCATTCCCACACCCAATCTCATTTACTCTCTCATAAAATTAATGTATCTTGATTATATTTTTAAACAAAGCTTTTCATATGACTGGAGAAAAAATTAACAACTAAAATTCTGCAGGTCATTTTAATACATGGTTGGGATGTACAGAAAGCTATGAAGCATAACTGGGCTATTTTAAGCCATGAGAACTTTACAGAAAATATGAACAAGTAGAATTTACATTACAATAACCCCCCCCCCAAAAAAAAAAGAAAGCATTTAAAGACCAAAACTACAAGCCCATGCTCTCCTGTAGAGGTTAAGCGTCTACTATCGGTGGCAACAGCTCTCAGAGCGCCATTCACGCGATCAATGTCGTTTCACACATGCCAACAAACTTTGACTATTACCATTCATTGTTAGATACCACTGACAACCTAAAAACTAACACAATGACTAAAACCTTGGGAAGACAACTTAGGAGAGTAATTCTGAAGAGCTTATAAGATCTAATTAATTAACAGAACTCATTACCTGAGAAAGATAACGTCTATAATCTTGCCGTAATTCTTCCTTTAGTTTATGTTTCTTCCGTTCATAATCTTCCCCAAGTGGCAAACTTAATCCATAATCAATTCCTAGAAAGAAAACAACTTCTCAAGTGGCTCAAATTTCAAACTAACTACAATTTCAATATAATCCTTATATCCATAGATAGAAGGAAACAGTCATGTTGACTCTGACCCTGGACATTAACATTTGATTTTTTTTTTTTCCCTCCAGGGTTATCGCTGGGCTTGGTGCCTGCACCATGAATCCACCGCTCCTGGCCATTTTTTCCCCCTTTTGTTGCCCTTGTTGTTGTAGCCTCGTTGTGGTTATTATTATTACCATTGTTGATGTTGTTCATTGTTGGATAGGACAGAGAGAAATGGAGAGAGGAGGGGAAGACAGAGAGGGGGAGAGAAAGACAGACACCTGCACATCCGCTTCACCACCTGTGAAGTGACTCCCCTGCAGGTGGGAAGCTGGGGGCTCGAACTGAGATCCTTACGCCGGTCCTTACACTCTGCGCCACGTGCACCCAATCCACTGCGCCACCGCCCGACCACCTAACATTTAATTTTTTTAAATGTGGGTCAGAGGATGGTTCAGCATGACAGCACCTGAGTTCAATCCCTTGTACCACACGAGGGCACCAAAGAGAAAACAAGTGGAATGAAAGCCATAGAAGATGGGCAGTTCTTTGGTCCTGTACCCACCCCTCTCTCTCAGAAAAACAAGAAATGGCAACTTTCCTTAGCAACTGTACTTGTAGAGATACTTTGAGAGGCAGTGGTTCCATAAAAAAAAAAAAAAAAAAAAAAAAAAAAAATTATCCCTCTCACCCACAAGTCTTACTACCCCATTTACCTGCCTAGAACAACCAACATTACTGTTTGTATCTTTTTCCACAGAATTTTAATTTACCACCAGCATTATCTAGGGGGCTCAATGCCTGCACAATTCTACCATCCCCAGTCCAGCAGTCAATTTTGTTTAAACTTTATTTGATAGAACAGAGAGAAACTGACAAGGACAGAGAGAGAGGGAGAGAGAGACAGAGAGACACCTATACAGCACTGCTTCACCACTCATGAAGCTTTCCCCCTGCAGATGGGCAATGTTTTTTTTCTCCTCTTTTCCCCTTTCTTCTAAACACAGGATGAACAGAGAAAGCAAGCGCTCCACAAGAGTCCTCCACAAGAGCGCATGAAGGGCTGAGAACTAATCCCAGGACTTTGACTTCAACACATACAAGTCTTGTACAGAACCTGATGAAACACCTCTCTGGTTACATTAATCTGATTTCCTAACATATATTTTCTGGAACAGCAGGTAGATCACCATATGATATGTGCCTTGCCAAGAGCACAGCCAAAAGAAAGTTCTGGTACTATGGTGTCTTCCCTTTCTATGTGACATATAAAGAATAGAAAAGTTAGCTCCAAGAATTGTGAAATCATATATGCACAAGGCCCCAGGTATGGGGGGAAAAAATGATTGCTGTAACGCATTTGATTAAAAAAAAAAAAAACTTTGAGTCATCAGGACTCAAATTACAATTCCTAAACACTTTAAAAATTAAGCAGCTGTGGGTCTGGGTGGTGGCACACCTGGTTGAGTGCATACATTACAGTACACAAGGACCCAGGTTCAAGACCCCAGCCCCCACCTGCAGGGGGGAACATTCATGAGTGGTAAAGCAGGGCTGCAGGTGTCTCTCTCTCCCTCTCTATCTTCCTCTCCCCCTCTCAATTCCTCTCTGTCTCTATCCAATAAATGATAAATAAATAAACAAATAAGCAAACAGCAGCTATGGTCCAGGAGGTGGCACACTGGATAAATAATTGGACTCTCAGGCATGAAGTGCTGAGTTTGATCCCAAGCATATGTCCCAAGTTATACTCTGTTCTGATTCTCTCACTCTTTAATAAATACATTGGGGGGGGAAACACAGCTAATGATTATGCAAGATTTTCATGCCTGAAGCACCAAAGGTCCCATAGTCAATTCCCAGCACCACCATAAACCAGAGCTTAGCAGTGCTCTAATCTCTCTGTGTATCTTTCTCTATATATCTCTCACACTAACAACAATAATAATAATAATAAATACTTTTTAAAATATTTATTTATTTATTTGTTCCCTTTTGATGTCCTTGTGGTTTTATTGTTGTCGTTATTATTGATGTCATTGTTGTTGGATAGGACAGAGAGAAATGGAGAGAGGAGGGGAAGACAGAGGGGGGAGAGAAAGATAGACACCTGCAGACCTGCTTCACTGCTTGTGAAGCGACTCCCCTGCAGGTGGGGAGCCGGGGGCTCAAACCAGGATCCTTACGCTTTGCGCCACGTGCACTTAACCTGCTGTACTATTGCCCGACTCCCAATAAATACTTTTTTTTTTAACTAAGTCTCAAAGGGACTCACTTGGTAGTACATATATGATATCATGAACAAGAACCCAGGGTCAAGCCCCCAGCCTCCACCTACAGGGAGAAGTTTCGCAAGCAGTGGAACAGTACTGTAGGTACCACTCGCTCACTCACTCTCTTGTTCTCCCCCCTTTCACCTGGCTCACCCTATACCAAAAAATAAATAAGGCCGGGCAGCAGCACACCAAGTTGAACACACACGTTACTATGCACAAAAACCAGGGTTCGATCTTCTAGTCCTCAACTTCATGTTCAATCTTCCAGTCCTCAACTTCAAGAAAGTTTCACCAGCAGTGAAGCAGTCCTGCAAGTATCTCTCCCTCCCGCTCTCCCTCTCTCTTTCCCTCTATTCCCTCCCCTTACTCCCAACTTCTCTGTCCTATCAAATAAAAGGGGAAAAAAAAAAAGAGAGAAAACAGTCGCTGGGAATGATGGGCTCATCATGGAGTCATCAAGCCTCAGTGATAATACTGATGGCAATTAACAATAATAATAAAAACCACTAACTACCGGGAAAATTAAACAATCAATTCTCAATTCAAACAAGTAGACACTAACGTTTACTGCTGTAAAATAGCAATGCAACATTTTGCATTTTGCGAATATTACTCGGCAATCAAGAGTCATGAGATTATACTATTTTGAGCAAAATGGGCAGAACTGGAAGTGACTATGCTAACTGAAATAAGTGAATGACAACCACTGGGAGGTTTCACTCACAAGTGAAATATACATAACTAAAGCGCATGAACTCGCACAAAGAAAGGTAGCCAACTCTTTCTGGGACACTGTGAGAAATGTTATCTGGGTGGGAGGAGGCGGCGGCCACAGAACTTTGGCAGAGGGTGCAGTGATTTACAGATACTTTATACGGGTGTGAAATTATACCTTGAAAATCTCAAAAATTTGGAAATCACTAGTAAAAAATGTAACACATCAACCATTTTTAAAAAGTTAATTTCATTCATTTATTTTGGATAGAGACAGAGAGAAATTGAGAAGGAAGTGGGAGACAGAAAATGAGACACCTGCAGCACTGCTTCACCACTCCTGAAGTTTCTTCCCTGTAAATGGGGACAGGGGGCTTGAACCTTGAGCATGGTGACATACACACTTGATCAGGAGAACCACCACCCAGTTCCTGTATTAACCATTTGCACGTGTGTAATTCAGTGGCACTGCATATATTTCAATGTTATACAACCAGCACTATCCATTCTCAAGAGTTTGCTATCAAGAAACTCTTGTTTGTTATAACAGAAACTCTTAAAAACAGATATTTATGTTTTTCAGAAAAAAATATATTTTTGAATAGCTTTCTTTTTTTTTAAATATGTTTTTTTTAAAGATTTTATTTTATTAATGAGAAAGATACGAAGAGAGAGAAAGAGCCAGACATTACTCTGGTACATGTGCTGCTGGGGATTGAACTCAGGACCTCATACTTGAGAGTCTAGTTTCTTAGCCATTGCACCACCTCCCGGACCACTTGAATAGCTTTCTTAAGTAAGAAAATCAAATAACATTTTTCAATGAGGACATTAGTGATGGCCAAACTATAAATACACTAAAATTACATGACTTAAAGGGATAAAATTAATGTTAAGTAATTTACATCTCAATAAAACTATTAAAATTAAAAACTATTAAAATCAAATTATGTTTTAATATATATTTATTTTCCCTTTTGTTGCCCTTGTTTTTTTATTGTTGTTGTAATTATTGTTGTTGTTATTGATGTCATTGTTGTTGGATAGGACAGAGAAATGGAGAGAGGAGGGGAAGACAGAGGGGGGAAGAGAGAAAAAGACACCTGCAGACCTACTTCACCACTTGTGAAGCGACTCCTCTGCAGGTGGGGAGCTAGGGGCTCAAACTGGGATCCTTGAGCTGGTCCTTCTGCTTTGCACCACTGTGCTTAACCTGCTGTGCTACCACCCGACCCCCAAATTATATATATTACAAATATTTTGATGGTAAAACACTGTATCAGAAAGAACAGATGTAAGATGTACATTTAGATTTCTGAAGTCCTTGCTCTTATGAGTTCAATTCTAAAATACTATAGTATTAAAATTTTTTCATTTCTTAACAAAATTTCCTGGACAGTGCGCTGCTTTGCCATGGGTGAGACCCAGGTTCAAGCCACTGTATTGAAGAAAACTATGGAGCAGTGGTCTCTTTCAAGCTGTCTCTCTGCTTGTCTTTTTAAAAAAAAAAAAATCAGTTATAAGGCATATAGATGAGATAGTGGACTGCAGTTTATAAATTGATTATGGATATCTCTATTTTTGGCACCTTACTACTAGTCATGACTTAAATAGTGGGAACATAAAGATGTGACATCATTGCTTTATTACATCACTAAATTATTGGTGTGGAGAGGTTAAAGCAGAAAAATATAGGGTCAGCAAAATAGCTCAGCCCAACTTTCTTTCCTTCCTTCTTTATTTTCTTTCTTTATAAGGGAAAGGCAATAAAAAGAGAGGGAGTGCATGAGAAAAGACACCACAGTACTACTCAGCTCTGCTTTGCCATGTGTGCCACCCAAGTTCAAGCTCAGCTCCTGACCACAAGAGAAAGCATCAATACAGTGGTCTCATTTACTTTCTCTCTCTCTCTCTCTCTCTCTCTCTCAGCCTCTACCTCCATCTGCTCCCCTCTTTCTGAAAAAGTCATCCCAGAGTGGTGAAGCCCCAGCAAAAAAAAAAAAAAATAGAAAAAGAAAAAAAATTAAATAGAATAATAATTGAATGACTACTGGTTCTTATAAATTCCACCTTTCTATATAAATACTGTGAGATAAAAAAGTCTTAGGAGAGCTGGACTCTCACATGCATGAGGACCTAGTGTCACAAAATAAAATAATGATCTAGGTCATTTCACATGCTTAGAATTTTAAATCATCCCACAAGGGCCTTCTCCTCATACAGAAATTCTAACTTTTTAAAATTATTTTTATTTATTGAAGACAAAGGCAGAAGTTGAGAGGCAATGGGAGATGAGAGGGAGACAGACAGACACCTGCAACTCTTGCTTCACCACCCCTGAAGTTCCCTAACCCAGATTCTTTTGCATGGAAGTGTGTGTATGTGCTTAGTCAGGTGCACCTGCCTGGCAAGGAAGGGAGTGAGGGAAAGGGAGGGAGAAGAAAGGGGGAGGAAGGGAGGAAGGGAGGGAAGGAAAAGAAGAGAGTGAGAAAGGAAGAAGTCTGCTCAGTGGTACAGAGCATGTGGAGATGTTGGTCAAGAAAAACAACTAGTCACCAAAGTTACATATCTCCAGTGACACAGGGTCACAAGGGGTGCTTTATTATGTCAAAGAGGAAGACAACAACGTGCAAGGGTGGCATCTCCCAGCATGCTTGGCTTCCCTATTTAGGAGTGACTGATAGCCTTCTGAAAAGTGGTATGTTTCCGATAACTTTTCTACAGTTTTCCAATTCTGTTTGATGGATTCATGTGGAAGAAAAGGATGAAAAATGTGATTCATTTTTATCTATAAAATATTATTACTGCTAAACCCAATTTTATTTGTCAAGAATACTATTGATTCAAATATTATTTATGATCATTTCTTTTTTCCTGGTCATCACTGAGGGTCTTACCACTCTAGGTGATCTTTTTTCCAGATAGACAGAGAATGATCACAGCACCTAAGTTTCCTTCAGTATGGTGGGAGCAGGGCTGAAATCTAGATTGTGTGCTGGTGACAATTAATTAAAACTCAAAAGTATAAAATGCCTTCCAGATTACTTACGTTTTTATTAATGTCTAGTCAGCAGAAAACACTGTTTAATTCTTCTGTCCAGTACCAACATTTTATGAAATTAGAGGTAGGTCACAGAAAATGAAGAAGCATGGAATGATTTTAAAATTCCATTCATTTTAAACTGTGCATTAGCGGTGGCATCTCTATTGTCTTAATTAGCTACAAAGCACAGTGAGACTTACTTCAGACCAGCTGTCTGCTGGTGCTCCTAGTGGCAAGTAAAGCATTAAGTGTCATTTTATGGTCATTTTAAGTGATGTCACTTCACTAAGTACAACATCAGTGACTACTAGTTAATATGTTTCAGAACTACAGCAATTAGAAATAATTGGTTTTTATAGTGGCTATAAGTCTAATAAAATATTTTAAACTACAAAAAATATAATTTTAATTAATTGAGCTTCTAAAAAAGCACTAGTAACAAACACTATATAAAACAAGGTATTACCATAAGGTAACATTATGTAAAAATAAAAAATTGTAGAAAATAGCAATGGGCTTTTTCTTTTCTCACTTTGGCCATGAAGGTTATTGCCAGGGCTTGATGTCTGCATTTCTATCACTCAGAGTGGCCTTTTTTTTTTAATTGCCACCAATTTAAAAAGGGTTATCGTTAGACCACAGCAGTAGTCACAAAGCTTCCCCCGGCAGGTGTTCCCAATGGCACGTCATGCACAGTAATGTGGGAAAGAGAAGACAGCACTAGAGCTTCCCTGTGCCGTCACAAAAATCCTCACATGGGGACAGGGCTCAAACTTGGGAATGCGCACAGCAAGGCAGCTACCCTAGGAGGTAAGCTGTTTGATCAAAACTACTGTAATTTCACACTCTAGAAACACTAAGTTTTCCAACTTGGTTTATTTAAATCTGTAATGGCTATCCAGGTTCCTTTTCTTTCTTTTTTTTTTAAAGAATTTATTTATTTATGAGAAAGATAGGCAGAGAGAGAAAGAACCAGACATCACTCTGGTACATGTGCTGCCAGGGATTGAACTAAGGACCTCACGGTTGAGAATCCAGTGCTTTATCCATGGTGCCACCTCCCGGACCACGTTCCTTTAATTTCTTACATGAATCAGTTTACCTATCCACCACTACTGCACTGACATTTGAGGGACACTGACAACTTTTCACCTTCATGTTTATTTATGTATTAACGGGACTGAGGGAATAACATTACTCTGGCACATACAATGCTGGAGAGCAAACTAGGGGCCACATGTTTGACAGTCAAATGTTAATTTATCCACTGATTCACATCCCATGAACAAAAGAAGCTGACTTTTTTCTGTTGTTGTTATCACTGAGGCTTCAGCAGTCTGGGGTGACTTTTTCAGTTAGAGACAGAGACAAAGAGGCAGAGATAAAACGAAAGGGACCACAGCATCAAAGCTTCCTTCAGTGAGGTAGGGGCTGGGCTCAAACCTGGGTTACACACACAGCAAAGTACACTATCCAAGTGAGCCATTTTACCAAGCCAGAAGTCGACATCTTGATTATATTAAATCTTAGAACCCATGAAATAGTATCTCCTTTATTTAAACTTTGAAATGTTCTCGGCAATGTTTTATATAGATCTTGCACATATTTTATTAGATTCATCCATATTTGATATTTCTAACATAATTGTAAATAATTTTCCAAATAATCTTCCCAGAAATGTTCTGCTAACATTTAGAAATACTATCGGGCTGAAGAGATAGCATAATGGTTATGCAGAAAGACTTTCATGCTAAAGGGTTCGATCCCCAGCACCACCATACGCCAGAGCTGAGCAGAGCTCGGGTATTTATTTATTTATTTAACCAGAGCACTGATGAGCTCTGGTTTATGGTGGTGTGGGGGACTGAACCTGGGACTTTAGAGCCTCAGTCTGTTTGCATAACCATTATGCTATCTACCTCCACCCATGCTCAGGTATTTATAAAAGAAAAAAAAAAAGCATCAGAAATACTATTAATTTAGGCAGCTTAGTAGCTGGTGGCCATGTCAGATTGATTACTAATTTAATAATTTGTAGGTATTTTTTGGATTTTCTACCTAAACTATGAAGTATTCTATAAGTAAAGATACTTTCATTTACTCCTTTCCAAACTTATTACATCATATCTTGCTATACTGCACTGCGAAGTTCTAGTACAACACTAAAATTGAGTGCTCGTATGGCATAGAATTAGTCAAGTTATAGATGATTTATTAATCACTCAGTGTGAATCCAAAATAATGTGTTGCAGCTGGTGTAATAACTCAACTCACTAAGCAAATCACTTTCAAACCTGAGATCTTGGTTTGAGCCTGCTTTGCCACATATCCTGGAGTGGTTCTTGTTCATTTGCTCTGTCTCTCTCTGTCTCTCTGTTTGTCTGTCTCTCTCTCGTTACATCTCATATGAAACTAGATTCAGTGCCCAGCACCACCATAACCTAGCTAAGCAGTACTGCAGTGTCTTTCTCTCTGTGTATCTTTCTCTCTTGTCTCTTTTTCTGAGGAACTCCTGCTTGAAAATTAAACACCTTATAAACTGTATTTCCTCTCAGGCTGCTCCACATGTAGCATCTCAAAAATCAAAACAAAACCAAAAAAAAGTCACAAAGATTCCAAAAGGAATATATATTTTTTAATTTGTTTTTTCCTCCTTTCGTTGCCCTTGTTGTTTTATTCTTGTTGCAGTTATTGTTGTTATTGATGTTGTCGTTGTTGGATAGGACAGAGAGAAATGGAGAGAGGTGTGGAAGAGAAAGACAGACACCGGCAGACCTGCTTCACCACCTGTGAAGTGACCCCCGGCAGGTAGGGAGCCAGGGGCTCGAATCCAGATCCTTACGTGGGTCCTTGCGCTTCGGCATCATGGTACTTAACCCGCTGCACTACCACCCGACCCCCAAATATTTTTTTTGAGACAACACTGCTTCACAACATTCTGTTAAGAATATCTTAACTTAGCACAACTAATGACATACCTAAGGAACCCCTGGTTTGCTGACTGTTGGGTGGGATATTTTCCTTAGCCATGGAAATCAGTATTTTACTGCTTTCGGAAAGTTTCTCAGATGCCTTTCCCTGAAAGAGACATATTATTTATCAAAAAAAAAAAAGGAGAAAATACAAAGTACAGAACTTATCAGTATTTTTATTTGACAACTAGACAAAATTATCATCACAGCATGTAACATTTACAACATTTGAAAAAGCAATAAATGTATTTAATACTATAATAAATATTCTGATATTTAGTTCATTATCAACCAATACTCAGTTTCTCTACCAGGTATCATCTCAGGGAGAGAAATACATAGGTTAAAAAAAAATACAGTAAAATCTCTGTCATGGGACAAGGGGGCTGTGCGCACAGAAGAGCAAATACAAGGATCAAGGTTCAAGCCCCTAGTACCGTCCTACAATAAGTAAACTTCACAAGCAGTGAAGCAGTGCTGCAGGTGTCTATCCTCTCCCTTGCCCCCAAATTTCATTCTGTATCTATCTATCAACCACAAAAAAGGGGGGGGGATGAGTTGAGGGGTAACAGGCACCAGAAGTGGTGGATGCGGGCAGGCTCCCAGCAATAACCCTCATGGCTGGGAGTCGGGTGGTAGTGCAGTAGGTTAATCGCATGTGGTGCAAAGTGCAAGGACTGGCATAATGATCCCGGTTCAAGGCCCTGGCTCCCCACCTGCAGGGAGGTCACTTCACAAGCTCCCCCTCTGCCTTCCCCTCCTCTTTTAATTTCTCTCTGTCCTAATAACTCTCATGGCAGCTAAAATAAATAAATAAATAAATATAAAAATAGAAGTAAAAACAAAAAAGCTCTGTCAATACAAAACTAAAAAACTAGACTGGGTGGTGGTGCATCTGGTTGAGTGCAATGCTAAAGGACCCAGGTTCGAGACTGCAGGGGGAATCTTCATGAGTGGTAAAGCAGAGCTGCAGGTGTCTCTCTGTCTCTCTCCCTCTCTATCACCTCCCTCCCTCTTGATTTCTGGCTATCTCTATCTTATTAAAGATAATTTTAAAAAACTTTTTTAAAAAAGAAGTAATTTAATAATAATAAACTAAGACACTACTGAGGAGACAAATAATAAACATAATGTGTAATTAGATTATATAATATCTAAAAAGTGATAGGTAAAGACTATGGAAAAAAACACAAGTGTGGGGAGATATAGGGGGTGGTACACCCACGTTACCATGCTACCATGCACAAAGACCCAGGGTTGGGCACCCATTCCCCACATGCAGGGGAGAAGCATTACAAGTGGCCAAGCAAGTCTGCAGGTGTCTCTCATTCCCTCTCTATCTCCCCATCTGTCCTTAATTTCCCTCCGTCCTATCAAATAAAATAAAATAGGTAAAGGGAGACACTACAGCATCTCATTGAGCATGTGCTAGTTGAATTAAGATTGAAAGATATTTATGTACTTCTCAGTATCAACAACAAGCAAAAAGCTATATTGAAAGCTATGTAGTAACACTTTCAAAGCACTTAACATTAAGTACTAGAAAGTGGATGTAAATGTATCTGTCCTCCCTATAAAAATAATTCTGGACATATTTATAATAAGAACATATCTCAAAAAGATTGTGATTGCCTTCATGTTGTAGTTCCCATGCCTGTACGGGGGGCCTGATGCAGAAGCATACTGTCTACGTTGTGAATGTAAATATTAGGAAAGGAGCTCTGTTATGATCAAGGTTACTATTAAAATTTATCTCTCCAAAAACAAAACAAAACAAAAAGAAAGTGGTAACGAGCTCAGGTTCCAATCCTGAAGTCACACAACATATACCTGGACATATTACTCAATGTCTTTGAGTCTCACTTTCTGATCTGCAAAACAAAAACAAAAATCCTACCTCCTTCACAGGGACATCATAATTAAGTGAGATAATTGATGTAAAGCCTTTGGCACAACTGATTCACAGAATTACAATAGGGGAGTCAGGCAGTAGCGCAGCGGGTTAAATGCACATGGCACAAAGTGTTAGGACCGGCATAAGGATCAGGGTTCCAGCTGCTGGCTCCCCACCTGCAGGGGGTTCGCTTCACGGGCGGTGAAGCAGATCTGTAAGTGTCTATCTTTCTCTCCCCCTCTCTCCATTTCTCTCTATCCTATCCAATAACGACGACATCAATAACAACAATAACTACAACAACAATAAAAACAACAAGGGCAACTAAAGGGAAAAATATAATTTTTTTTTTTAATTACAATAGGAAGGCAACCTTGAATGATGGTTAAGAGACTAAGCACTGCAGTAAGACTGCCAGAAATCAAACCCTGGTTGATACAGCTGGTCCTAAGTGACCTACACATTCATCTACAACTCTGACCAGTGGGTACTGTGGAAATATGCGTACAGCGGACATGGAGGTCACGGCACAGCAGAAAGTGGCAGCAAAGCACTCAGCTTCAAGCATCTCATCTCCCATCACCTCTCAGTGTCAGTCTCACTGCCCCAATCTTTCATCTGTTTTTTACTTAGTTATGTCCTCTGTTTTTATTATAGCACACTACTGAGTTAACATTTTAAATGCACTTAAAATGTTATCAATGATGCAAAGGTGGTGGTGGTAAATGCATCTCCAGTATAGTGTATTATGCTGGAAATACCAGTAAGGGCCACTTCCTCTTTTAGTGACAAGTTCATTTATCCATTGGGTTTCAGGAACAGAAACTGGACACTAGGTGAGGACTACCTAAAATTCTATCACCTTACTCTCATTACTCAACGCCTAGGCCTCCCTTTGCTCATTTGGAAAATGACAATAACTGTTTTTACTTAAAAAATTTATGTGAGATATAAATAGAAATGGTATCTCTTAAAACCATGCCTCATTAATAGTTGTTGCACAGAAATGTTAACTTTGTAAGAAAAACTCCTATATAATCGCGATGCTCATCTCAACAAAGATGCCTAGTGAGCCAACACTGTCTATAAGAAACCAATGTATACGACTACTCTCAGCATGATGAACCATGAGACACAGATTAAACCACATCCTATATCTTCCTATTAGCATACACATGCTGAGCTTTTGACAGAAGATGCCAATGTGTCTTGATTATTATGTCGTACCTTGGCCCTAGCACAATGCTTAAACCAGTCTTAGTAAATATTAGCTAAGTGGATGAAGCGGTTTTTTTACCAGAACTAGAAAGCTTTAATCTCCTTGTATCAGACACTACTTTCAGAAATACTATGAAGTAAAAATGTATGCACTGGAAGACAAATGAACAAAATAAAAGAAACCCAGTGAACTTTTGTAGATTTCCAAAAATGTCCAATAAATTGATTCAACTGAACTTTTTCAGACAGAATGAGAAACCCAGTCAAGAATCTCAGAGTTAGAATAATTACATGTCCTAAGCAAAGTACAATACAGAATATTATTACTCGTATAATAGGATAAGGCGAATCTTCAAATACAATTTAATAAAATGTCTTAGGGGGGAAAAATGATTAATTCTACCTTCATTTCCATGTAAGGTGGATCACGTTCCAATTCTGCTTTGTCTCTGGCCAATTTAGCTTTTTGCTCTTCAATAAATTCATCCAAATTATCAGCCATTTTGCAGATTCTAGACAAAAAAAAAACAAAACAGTAAAATGAGAACAGTTATATTACTGTATGTTTCAGCTAATTATTAACATGCAGGTTTAGTCCACATTTAGTATACATTACCAAATTCAGAATTTCAAACAAGTTTTAATAGAACATACCAGGCTGCTGCTTCTCCCCACCCACATCTCCCCAAAGAAACCTGGACTGCACCTCAATATATGTGAAAAGAAATTAAAAACCATCCCTACACACATAGACACCAAAAACAAAGCCTAAAAGTTGAAGTAAAAGCACTTTTTTTGGGAGTTGGGCGGTAGTGCAGTGGGTTAAGTGCAGGTGGCGCAAAGCGCAAGGACCGGCGTAAGGATCCCACTTTGAGCCCCCGGCTCCCCACCTGCAGGGAAGTCGCTTCACAGGCGGTGAAGCAGGTCTGCAGGTGTCTATCTTTCTCTCCCCCTCTGTCTTCCCCTCCTCTCTCCATTTCTCTGTCCTATCTAACAACAATGACATCAGTAACAACAATAATATCTACTACAACAAGGGCAACAAAAGGGAAAATAAATAATTTTTTTTTTTTAAAAAAAGCACTTTTTTTTTTTTCCGGTGAGGGGTTCTGGAACTGTTTGGCCTTGGAGGAAGTGGACCAAGTGCAGTGCAGACTTTACCACACACAAGGGCCGAGGCTTGAGTCCCAGGCCACCACCTGAGAGATCCTGCACCAGGGAAAGCTCCATAAGCACAGGAACAGTCTCTCCTACCTCTCTCTCCCTCTTCCTGTCTTGATACAAATGAATGAATCAAAAGTCTTCCAGTAGCAAATTCATGTTAGCATACAGCAATAGCTAACCTTAACCTTGGGGAAAAAATAATAATAAATAAGCACAAACAATAAGGGAACTTTCAAGTTTAGAAAACAGAACAAGGGGCTGGGCAGTAGCGCAGCAGGTGAAGCGCACATGGTGCAAAGTGCAGGGACCGGCGTAAGGATCCCAGTACGAGCCCCCGGCTTCCCACCTGCAGGGGAGTCACTTCACAGGTGGTGAGGCAGGTCTGCAGGTGTCTATCTTTCTCTCCTCCCCTCTGGCTTCCCCTCCTCTCTCCATTTTTCTCTGTCCTATCCAACAACAATGGCTGTAACAGTAACAACTACTACAAGGGCAACAACAAAGGCAACAAAATAGGGGAAATAGCCTGCAATTACAGCAGGTTTGCAGTGCTGGCACTGAGCCCCAGTGATAACCCTAGAGGCAAAAAAAAAGAAAGAAAACAGAAAGAACAGAGAACAGACTGTGCCCTCTACCCACTCCCTCCTAAAAATGGCTCATCCTTTGTGCACACAGGTTCATCCTCCCAGTTTTTGTTTTTGTTTTCTGGGTTTTTTTTTTAATATCTTTATTATTTTCTGGATAGAGACAGCCAGAGATCAAGAGGGAAGGGGGATATAGAGAGGGAGAGCGACAGAGACACCTGCAGTCCTGCTTCACCACTCACAAAGCTTTCCCCGGACAGGTGGGGACTGGGGGCTCAAACTTGAGTCCTCGCACACTGTAACATGTGCGCTCAACCAGGTGCCCCCAAAAGTTCATTCTCTCCTTGCATGTACACATAATTTTCTATTATTTAGAGAAATTACATATATCATGACCCTTTACCCCTATAGACTTCAGTGTATATTACTAATTGATATCTGAAGCTAGAGATAGCTCACCCAGTAGAATGCACGCCTTCCATGCATGAGACTCTTGAGTTCAAGCCCTAGCACAACATGGGGGCACCACGGACAGGCTTAGTGGAGTTCCACAAATAGAGTAGTACTTGGATGTTTTTATTTTCTCTCTCTCTAAAAGAAGAAACAAAGAATGACATATTAGACCAAGGAGAATACTCAGTGATAGCAGGGTAACTATTTGAGGTCCCGAATTTATTTTGATGTCCACATGAAACAGAGAAGTATATCATTCTCTTAAATAGCTTCAGTAATTATCAGTAACCTTGCTTAAATATGACCTAATGTCCAAATTCCATCTTGTCACTATGTCTACAACACAGATCTCCTGCTCTCCAGCTCAAGCCCCAGTCTAGGTCAGGTATTACATTTCATTGCTGTCTCTTTAGCCATCTCTAATTCAGAACATTTTCACTTTTCTTTGTTATACTGATGTTGTATTGAAAGGACATCCGATGTTGGCTGAGGAAGATAGCATTAACTGTGATACAAAAGACTTTCATGCCCAAGGCTCTAAAGATCCACATTCAATCCCCTCATCACTATCATAAGCCAAAGCCATGCAATGCTCTGGTCTCTCTGTATTTCCTCTCTGTATCTCTCTCTCTTTTAATTTCCTTATCTTTATTGAGTAGAGCTATATCAGAAATCAAGAGGGGAGTGGGAGACAGAGAAGGAGTGACAGAAAGACACCTGCAACACTGCTTCACCACTCACAAAGCTTTCCCTCTGCGGGGACTCAAACCTAGGTCCTTATGCATTGTAACATGTGTGTTCAACTAGGTGTGTGCCATCACTCAGCCCTTTTATCTGTCTCTCTCTCCTTAAAAAAATAATACTTTTTTTTTTTGCCTCCAAGGTAGTCGCTGGGGCTCAATGCCAGCAGAATGAATCCACTGCTCCTGATGGCCACGTTGTTGCTGCTGCTGCTGTTGTTGGATAGGACAGAGAGAAATCCAGAGTAGGGGGAGACAGAGAGGGAGAGACAGACACCTACAGACCTGCTTCACCACTTGATGAAGCGACCAGGGGCTCGAACCAAAATCCTTGCGCTTCACATCATGTGTGCTTAACCAGGTCCCATAAAATACTTTTAAAGTACTAATTCTGGGTTTGTGCATTCTCAGAAGCAAAACCAGTAACAGACACACAAAGTCCATTTGCATATATGTGTATATGTGTACACCTATCACTTATCACTGGGGCTCGGTGCCTGTATGATGGTGAATCCATGGCTCCTACAAGCCATTTCTTCTGTTTTTTTCTTTTTTAAATTTTTTTTTACATTTATTTATTTTCTCTTTTGTTGCCCTTGTTGTTTATCATTGTTGTTATTGTTGGATAGGACTGAGAGAAATGGAGAGAGGAGGGGAGAAAGACAGACACCTGCAGACCTGCTTCACCACCTGTGACGCGACTCCCCTGCAGGTGGGGAGCCAGGGGCTCGAACCTGGATTCTTATGCTGGTCCTTGCGCTTTGTGCCACCTGTGCTTAACCCGCTGAACTACGCCCAACTCCCTTTTCTTTTTAAGAGAAACGGAGAGAAGATGGCAGAGGAGAGACACCTGCAGTACCTGGTTCTTGCACATAGTGTGTACTTAGCCAGGGGTGCCACCGACTAGCCCCAGATTTCTTTAATTACTAAGATAGAAAGTAAGAAACAGGAAGAGATAGATAGAAAAAGAGAGGAGAGACACCACAGCACTACTCCACCACCCAGGAACACCACCCTTGCACAGGTGTCCTATGTGGTGGCCAGGGGCTCAAATCTGGGTCCTCACACATGGGATAACCTACCAGGTGAGCCTCTCCCAAGCCCAGAAATAACATTTTCTTACCACTTGGTCATGACATTATCTGACTTCTACCCGACTGCTCCTTGTAACCACTAAGCTGTCTTTTGGAAGAGACTGTAAGACCATCGAATAGCTTTTCCTTTCTAATGTTACTTGGGTGGTCTTACTTTTGAAGACTCATTTCCTAGGGACAGAAACTAGAGCAACACTCCATCCAGTACACGCACCCAAGGACTGAAGTAGGAGCCTCAAGTAGGCAAGTCTCGTGCTCTGGCAGCTGACTTCTTCCCCTCTTTCTCTCTCTCTCAACTTTATTTTATTTTATAGAACAGAAAATGAAAGGGCGAGAGGGATGGAGACAGAGACACCTGCATCACTGTTTCGCCACTTGTGAAGCTTTCCCCTGCCGGTAGGGATACAGGGGCGCGGGGATGTGGGCTCGAACACAAGTCCTTGTGCACTTAATGAAGTGCACCGCTACCCAGCCCCTCGGCTGAATTATTTCCCATGTTACCAGACTATCAAGCATCTTCTTTTGATTGAAATTTTATAGAATTAGTACGAACTGATGAGACTTGAAACAATCTTGGACTCTGGAAGGCTGCAAATGCTAATTTTCTAACTCTATTCTGCATGTTTATTTACCATCTGGCATTCATCATTCTCTGAAGTCTCTGCTTCATCTGCATTTTTTACTTATTTTCAGGATGAACTTAAGAATACTTTACAATAAGCCTTGAAATTGTTTTCAAATTTATAGCCTGTTTTCTGCCTCCGGTTTTTCCTATCAGCTGAGAGAAGGGATGTTTGACAGCTTGTTGCTTGGACAACATTCATAATGTTTTCTGTTTGAATATGATCAAGGAATGTTTCTGGTTTTCCCTTGAGCCATTAAGGCCTTGTCTGCTGTTGATGTTCTACGTAAATGTTTACTTCAACAGAATACCAAACCTAAGCAATAGTACCGGTCAGTTTCCAGCTACACCAATGCCATCTTCTACACATCATAGCCACTTTTTTTTTTTAACCAAAGTACTACTTAAGTCTGGTTTGTGGTGGTGCTTGCGATTGAACTCGGAACTTTTGGTACCTCAGATATAAAAGTCTTTTTCTATAACCTCTGTGCTATCTCCCCAGTCCTAGCCACTTCTTAATCCCAAAAGTGGTAACTCAAATAAAACTACAAAACTGTTCAAGAATTCAAAAGGGAAAAAGTATATACAGACATATGTACATACATACATACACACACACACATCAGGGAGATAGAAAGGTAGATGGTTGAACAGAGATCTCTGGTTGGCCACATGCCTTGCCATTTGCATAGCACAACTGAGTTCCAGTACTACACGAGTACCACAGCACCTGGGGAAGCTACAGTACCTCTCTAAGTTGGCCCAAGAGCAATGAAACCACACGAGACTGGACACTGCAAAAATACAATTAAATTACAGGAAAAAAAACCTTAGTAGAAAATGGAATTTTTTTATTGCCACCAGGGTCATCGCTACGGATGGATGCCAACACTAAAAATCCACTGCTCCCTGTGGCCATCTCCTTTCTGTTTTTCTTTCTTTTTTCTAACTTTTACTAGACAGGACAGAGAGAAATCGAGAGAGGATGGAAAGACAGAGGGAAAGACATCTGAAGACCTGCTTCACTGCTTGCAAATTGGACCCCCTACAAGTGGGGAGTGGGGGCTCAAACCCAGGTCCTTACATGTACTGTGTATGCTTAACCGAATGCACCATTACCCAGCCCCTGTGAATAGAATTTTTAATTTTTTTTTTCTCGTTTTGTTTTCTTCCTTTCTTTTTAAACCAGAGTACTGCTCAATTCTCACTTATGGGGGTGCTATGGGTTGAACCTAGGACCTTTGCTGCCTCAGGCATGAAAAGTCTTTTTACATAACCACTATGCTCTCTCTCCAGCCAATAGTTTTCAAATTATTTTTGGGGTGGTCTGGGAGGTGGCACAGTGGATAAAGCATTGGACCCTCAAGCATGAGGTCCTGAGTTCAACCCCGGCAGCACATGTACCAGGGTGATGTCTGGTTCTTTCTCTCCTCCTATCTTTCTCATTAGTAAATAAGTAAAATCTTTTTTAAAAAATTATTTTGGGGGGCTGCAAAGGATCAAACCCAAGACCTCACACATGAGGACTATGCACTCTATCGTTGAACTACACCACTGGCCTCCAATGTAAAATTTTACCTTTCTTCACCATACACTGTAAATTACCTACAGTCTTTCTGAGATTCTAGTGTCAGGCTTGTTTGTTTTGGTGTGTGTGTGTGTTCCCCCACCCCCAGAGTTGAATTTATAGTAAGCGGATATAAACAGTTCAGGAAGTTTAACTGAAAGGCCTGATTTGAAACCCAACTCCATTAACTGCCTTCAGTGAATGACCTCCGTATGCTCCTTAAACTTTCTCTGTCAGTTACTATGAAGAAAAGCAAATGTTGCACATAAAAATCCAAGGCCCATGGCAGAAGGTAGAAAGCACAAGTTATGCAAAGTGACTCTCATGCCTGAGGCTCCAAAGCCCCAGGGGTTCAATCCCCTGTACCACCATAAGCCAGAGCTGAGCAGTGCTCTGGCAAAAATAAATTAAAAAAAAAAATGAAGGCCCACCTGATATAGCCTACCTTCCCCTTCTCTCTGAACTTCTACCTGTAGCCAAGATAAATAAAAACATTAAAAAAAAAAAAGAAAAAAAGAGACCAGGGGCCAGGTGGTGGCACTCCTGGGTAAGCACACACATTACAGTGCACAAGGATGTAGGTTCAAGCCCCTGGCCCCCACCTGCAGGGGGATAGCTTCACAAGTGGTGAAGTAGGGCTTCAGGTGTCTCTCTGTCTCTCTTCCTGTCTCCCTCTCCCCTCTCAATTTCTGTCTCTACTCAGTAATAAGTAAATAAAAATATTTTTTAAAAAGAGAAAGAAATCAGGTGGGCAACAAATGCACAAATATTCCATCCTTACCTAGGGACTTAACTAAAATCTTTGTTATTAAAAAAAAAGAGAGAGAGAGAGAGAAACCAGTAAATCACAGTAATTTTATTAATTCTTATGTAATCACAGTATTTGTATAAACGAGTATAATACAGAACTTACCTACTTTTTAGCAAAACACAAAATATTTTTTAAAGATTTTATTTGTATTTATTAACACGAAATGGGGGGGGGGGGCGCAGGATGAACCAGAGCATCTCTGGCATGTGGAATACCAGGGATTGAACTTAGGACCTCATGCCTCCAAGTTCAATGTTCTACTCACCGTCGTCGTAGCACCTCCTGCCCCCTCCTCCCCTCTCCGGCACCAAGTTTGCCCCTGCATGATGAACCCGCTGCTCCCGAAGCCATTCTTCTCCCGCTCCCCACTTCATTATTTTCTTACTTTTTTCTTTTTGGTAGAAATTGAGAGAGAAGGGGAGAGGGGAGAGGGGGAGGGGAGAGAAACCTGCAGCACTGCTCACTGCTCAGGAAGTTTCTCCCTACCACGCCCCTACAGGGGAGGGGACCAAGGGCCCGAAGCCAGGTCCTTGCTGACGGCAGTGTGCGCTATACCAGCTGTGCCACCGCCTGGTCCCTAACCTATTTTTTAAAAGCCTCCAGTCATATCATAACCCAGATTTGAGCCTGCTCCTGTACTGGAGGAAGCTTCAGTCTATGGTATCTTTCCTTTTCTACCTGACTCTTTGTATCTGAAATGTTACTTTCAGTGTGATCCAAGAGGTGGTGCAGTGAATAAAATACTGGACATCCAAGTATGAAGTCCCAAGTTTGATCCCCAGTGACATGTGCCAGACTGATGCTCTGGTTCTCTCTCATCTCCCTCAATTAAAAATAAGTTGCAGGGGACAAGGTCATGGTGCACCTGGTTGAGCGCGCACATGTTACGATGCTTAAGGGCCCGGGTTCAAGGCTCCAGCCCCAACCTTCAAAGGGAAATCTTCACCAGTGGTGAAGCAGGGCTACGAGTGTCTCTCTCTTTTCCTTTCTATCTCCCCCACCCTTCTCAATTTCTCTGTCTCTATCTGATAATAAATAAATAAATATATTTGTAAAAGAGATTAAATAATTAAAATAATAGTAATTTCTTTCGTCAAGCCAGAAAGATAGCATAATGGCTAAAAACACTTTCTTTTTAAAATAATCTTTTAAAATATTTATCATTAACTTGATAGGACAGAGAGAAGTTGAGAGGAGAAGGAGAGGTAGAACAAGAGGGAAGGAGGGGTGGGGGGAAGAAGGGAGGGGCCTGCAGCACTGCTTCAACAGTCCTGAAGCTTCCCCTCTGCAGGTGAAGACCAGGGGTTTGAACCTGAGTCCTTGTTAATGGTAACTGTGATAAGCTGAGTTAGCCACCACCAGAAAACCCTACAAAAAAGACTTTCATACCTAAGGCTTCAAGGTCACAGGCTGAATCGCCAGCACCACCACAAGCCAGAGCCCAGAAGTGCTCTGGTAAAAAATAAAAATAGTAATTCAGTCTTGGGGCCTGATGGTGACTTACCAGGTAGAGTGCACAGGTTACTAGGCGCTAGGACACAGTTTCAAAGACCCAGTCTCCGCCTGCAGAGAGAAACTTCACTACCCATGGAGCTGCTGGTATCTTAACTGTCTCTGTGTCGCTGTCTATTAGAAAAAAAAAAAATACACACACACACACACACACACACACACACACACACACGGAGCTGGGCAGTGACGCAGCGGGTTAAGTGCACAGGGCGGAAAGCGCAAAGACTGGCATCAGATCCTGGCTGGAGCCCTCGGCTTCCCACCTGTAGGGGAGTCACTTCACAGGCAGTGAAGCAGGTCTGCAGGTGTCTATCTTTCTCTGCCCTTCTCTGTCTTCCCCTGCTCTCTCCATTTCTCTTTGTCCTATCCAACATCATCAATAACAACAATAATAAGGATAAACAACAAGGGCAACAAAAAATAAATAGAAAAGAAAAACATAAATAAAAATGCCACCAGGAGCGGGAGTCCTCACACAGGCACCACTCCTCAGTGATGACCCTGGTGGGGGAGGGAGGTCTATTCTTCCTGAAAATCCAAGCTTAACTTTTAGAAATCTCTTTATTGGAAAAAAAAAAAAAAATAGTGGTTTATAAGGCAGTTATTAAAGTTTCTCTTTTTAAATTTTTTTTATATTTATTTATTCCCTTTTGTTGCTCTTGTTTTATTGTTGTAGTTATTGATGTCGTCGTTGTTGGCTAGGACAGAAAGAAATGGAGAGAGGAGGGGAAGACAGAGAGGGGGAGAGAAAGATAGACACCTGCAGACCTGCACTACCCCACTTTCCTTAAACTTCTTAGTCCTATATTCCTGAAAGCTATCCTCTCTAAGAAGCTCTGGTGATAACAGAACAAGAAATCTGTACTTTAGCTTTCAGGCTCAGGCAAAAATTACTAATGTCAAGGGCCCCTTGGAACATACCTAAATTAGACTTCCTAGCATCTTCCCACATGAAGACCCCTAATTTCATCTGCTCTATTCCTACCTTTGGGTTCCTGCTTATTAATCATTTTGTCTTGCTTTATATCTTACAACCTTTTAGCCACCAAGTTGCAGATGCTACCATGATGCCAACCTGACCTCCCTGTGCAGACGGCCCCACCTCCCCAGAGCCCCGCCCCACTAGGGAAAGGCAGAAACAGGCTGGCGATATGGATCCACCTGCCAACACCCATGTCCGTGTAACACCCATGTGCAGAAGCAGTTACAGAAGCCAGACCTTCCACCTTCTGCATCCCATAAAGAATCCTGGTCCCTAGTCCCAGAGGGAGAGAGAACAGGGAACCTTCCAGTGGAGGGGACAGGGCACGGGACTCTGGTGGTGGGAATTGTACCCCTGTTATCTTACAATCTTGTTAATCATTACCAAATCACTAATTTAAAAGATTAAAGACAGGTAATATCATAGTAAAAGAAAAAGAAAAGGGAGTCGGGCGGTAGCGCAGCGGATTAAGCGCATGTGGTGCGAAGTGCAAGGACCAGGCATCAAGATCCCGGTTCGAATCCCTGCAGGGGAGTCGCTTCACAGGCGGTGAAGCCGGTCTGCTGGTGTCTATCTTTCTCTCCTCCTCTCTGTCTTCCCCTCCTCTCTCCATTTCTCTCTGTCCTATCCAACAACCACATCAATAACAACAACAATAATAACTACAGCAATAAAAAAACAAAGGCAACCAAAAGAAAAATAAATATTTAAAAAACTTTTAAATATTAAGAAAAAGAAAAAAGGTCAAATAAATATTTTTAAAAATCAAATATATTTAAAAAAAAAAAGAAAAAGAAAAAAAGAACACACACACACAAGTTCCCTCCGCGAGTGCTTCCTGAAAACTTTGATTCAAACGTCGGATTAACAATCCCCCAAATCAAGACAGTTCAAGAGGTTCAAACTCGGCGGAGAGGGAAAAAGCCGAGGGGGGGACTGGGAGAGGAGGATGGGAGATGCGATCAGAAAAAAGCTTCCGCTTCAGCGGGCAGCGGCGAGGAAAACAAGCCGCATTTGCAGAGCCAGAGGCGGGGAGCGGCGCGGGTTAATCAGCAGCCGGCGCCCTGGGTGGCCGCCCCCGCGGGAAGCGTCACCGCGTTGTCAGGCAACCGGGTCCCCAGGGCTCCGCGGGCCGTCCCGACCCCGTAACCACGGCAACTCGGAGACCCCCCTCCCCTCCGGCCCCCGCCAGCCACAGCGAGCCCCCACTTCCACGGCAACCGAGCACGCAAGTGAAACTCCACCCGGGACCCCAGATTCCCGCCGACCACACCCGCCCCCAGCCCGGCGGACACAAGGCTCCGCCCAGACCCGCGGACCCGCCCCCCGCTCACCGGGCGCCGCCGCACGGTCCCCCCAGTCTCTCTGCCGCCACCACCACCCCCATCAACACACAGCTGTGCGCCAACCCGGGAACCCCCCCCCCGCCACCCCAACTCCGCCACACCCTGTCCGCTCCACTCCCCACCCCACCGTGGCCTGCGAGCGCTTACTCTGCAGCGCCGGCTCGCGTCGCGGGAGCCAGCCCTCCACGGCGCACAGAAGCGGCCGCCGCGGCTCCCCCCGCAGCCCGTGTGACAAGTTACAGCCCGGACTCCGCCTCTTAGGCCCAGCCCTCCGCCCCGCCCCACGCCAACCGCCGAGCGCGGCTCCGCCTCCAATGAGGGCGAAGGAGGGGGGAAACCCAGAGGCCACTCGGCCCACAGCGCCCCCTGCCTTCGCGGAGGCCGCACAGCCGCTGGGCGGTTCACATGGCTCCCCAACACAGGGCTGCATTCTGCACCACCTTGGTCTCCTTCTTACTGGTCCTGGAAGCGGCTTAATCCTGGGAATGCCTTTCCAGCCAAAATTCCAGCCCCGCTGTGTTGGGAGCCAAATCAACCTGGAAAGACAAAAAAAAAAAAAAAAAAGTGGGTATCACTGAAAGAAACTATTGACATTGTGGTCCAGGAGGTGGTGCAGTGGCTAAGGCACTAACTAGACTGTCAAGCATGAGGTCCTGAGTTTGATACCTGGCAGCACATGTACCAGAGTGATGGCTGGTTCTTTCTCTCCTATCTTTCTCATGAATAAATAAATAAATTCTTTAAAATAAGAAACTATTGACATATCTCCCCCCCTACTTTTTTTTTTAACTGAAGGAGTTAATGCTTTACAGAGCTATCATTGACATAGTAGGCCTCCAGAGATTTCTTCCTATCTTCCGTCCCCAGAGCCCTTTGCTTTGGTGCAATGCACCATGTCCAGTCCACGTTTCACTTTCAGCTCTCCCTCCCCAAAGTCCTTTGCTGGCATAGTTTTTCTTTCCAAGGCATCACTGCTGTCCCCAAATTCTGATTAACATTTTGACTTGTGCTTCTGCTATCAATTTCAGCATATTATTCACTTCACCCCAGTATTGAATGGCTGTATGCTACCACTAAAAAAAAGGCTCTGTAGCTTCCCAGGAATGTAGAACTAAGGGTCCAGTCCTTTGTCCTGAATTACTTTGTGTTTTAGGTCATTTAACACTGGTCTAAAAAATTAGAAAACTTAAGGATAGAGCGCGCACATAGAAATGTACAAGACTTGCCACACCCACACCCACAAAGTCCAATATCACACTCAAGATATCCCTCTACCCATCACTCCATTTATTTAAAGAACCCGGAAAAGGTTGAGTACAGACCAGATTATGGAGTTATGATGATTCCCGAGGGGAAAAGAGGAGCAAAGATAGATTGTCCAGAATTTAGACACTTCCACCTGCTCTGCGTATCAGAGTGATACCCTGGTTTTTTGCTTTCCCATAATGACTTTTTTTTTAAAAGAAAAATGTGTATATAATTCAATATCGGGGCCGGGTGATTGAGCCCATATGTTACAGTGTGCAAGGAAGGACCCGGGTTCAAGCCCCTGGCCCCCACCTGCAGGGGGAAAGCTTCACAAGTGGTGAAGCAGGGCCGCAGGTATCTCCCTTCTCTCTCAATTTCTGCCTGTCTCTATCCAATAAATAAATAAAGATAATTTAAAAAATATATTTTTAGATAACTCAGTATCTATGCTAGGTCTTAGGGATAAAACACAGGTGACAGATCTGGTAATTTGGAATTTAAAAATCTAGTGAAAGTGAGGGAGAGAAAGGTGAATACCTAACGCATTGTATTAAATGTTGGAGAAAAACAAATAGGTTGCTGAGGCTAATCCAGTCTTGGGGGAAATAAATTCAAAGAGAAATACTGGAGACTGGGTTGTAACCCATCCTAAGTATACTAATAGTCATAAGTATGTCAGTGTTCACAAACATGCCAAAAAAGCACAATCGCAATAATCCGTGAGCGCCCAGAACCGCCTCTAAATGCTGGAGAACCTTTATGCATAATGCTTAACCACCGCGACCCCGCAGGATTTTAAGCTGGTGCCGCTAAGCGGAAGTAAAATGCCATATTTACGTTTCCGTTTCTCCATAGTTAGGTGATGCACCCAGTAATCACGTGGCGGGAGCCGAGCCTGCGCAGTAGGAACAAAGAAGGTCAATTCCTGTTTCTGGCAAACCGTTAACATGCCCGTCTTCCGGTGAGGAGGGCGATACCATTCCTACATACATTCACTATATGTATCCTAATTCACAGTTATATAATTCTCCGCCATACTATGCCCTCATGGCAGCCTCAAGGATCTTTCTATGTCCAACTGCAACGTAACTGCTGTTTGTAACGGGAACATCAGTAGAGGGCCCCGTCATCTCTGTATGGTCTGTACCCAATTGACTTCCGGTTCTAGGTGTCATGGCCGCCAAGACAACCTAGTACGAACCTGGCGTCTGTGGTGGGGAGGGTCGGAGGCCCACACCCAGAATCGTGTCGGGGTAAAGTTGTGTCTCGGCTGTAGAAGTGACAGTTTCTCCAATTGCTCGGTGATGGCGGCGTCCGGGAGTAGCATGGCCCAGAAAACTTGGGAATTGGCCAACAATATGCAGGAAGCCCAGAGTATCGATGAAATCTACAAATACGACAAGAAACAGCAACAAGAAATCCTGGCGGCGAAGCCCTGGACTAAGGAGTGAGGAGGTCCCTGGCGAGACACAGGGGAGGGGAGGGATTGCGGGAGCTGAAGAGAACGGGGGAGTGGAAGTTGAAAGGCGTGGAGAGTTTTATGGGGTTTTTTGGTGTGTATGCCAGGAGGAGAATCACTATGTTCCTAAGAGAGTTTGCTCCCGGTTTTATCCTCTTTAAGTTCCTCCACAGAGGTTTGCTTCCACTCCCTCTTTGTGTCTCTTTAATCCATTTGTTGATGGAAGGCTAGAAGGACTGCTGGTGATTTGAATGGTCACTTCTGTGGAGTCTGTACATTGCACACACTTGGGGGTGGGTGCGGGGCGGCCCTTGTGCTGGCCCCAGACTGGAAACTGCAGCCGTTTCCAGAAATTGAACCCGCTCTGGGGTCTCTAAATAGCTGTGAGTCATCGTTTAGACATCTGTGTATTTGCTGGTCTGGCGGTGGTTTATTACAGAGGCCCACAGCGGTTCTACCCAGTCTCCCACACTGTTATTCTACTAGCTTACATAAACCAGAAATTCTCTCAGTAGAGTTTTAAATCTCTTGGGTCTTTGCAGTGTCCACCCATCCTGGAGAAACTGATTCTCTTAGAGAATGAAGAGAACGCAATCTCTAATGGTTAGAAAAGAGAGAGAGTAATAAAAAACATGCTTTATCTGCCTTGCAGTTTTGTTTTTACTAGGCGAACTTTTTTTAAAAAAATTTTTACATACACCCCCCCCCTTTTCTTTTTTAACCAGAGCACCCAGTTGTTGTTGTTGTTGTTGTTTTCAAATAAGATAGTACGCAGACATATCAACTTAATTCTTAATCTCACTGAAGCACTTAACTTCAAGAGTGCGAAGATCATATCTCACAGGTGTCACTAATTAGTAAGATGCCCTTGGGAACATTTTCGTAACCATTTTTTAATTTGTAGAATGGAAGTCAGATCTAGTTACTAGTAATGTTATAGAGACTAGGTGACGTAATATATACAACACATGCATTAGAAATACAGTAGTTCCCCCCCCCCCCCGCAGTAAGTGGAAAAGTAGTCATAATTCATCATATGTGAGCACACATCTTAAGTTTGCTCAGGACTGCTACTCTAGAATGAACTGGTTATTTTGCCCGGTTCTTTACTTGCTACATTAACAATCTATGTGTTTTAGGTTGATGGAGCCCATTAAATATTTGGCAACTATCAGGTAGCCTCAGTGACTGTGGTCTAATCATATTAAATCTATCTTGGGCTGTAGCATTGTGATAGAAATCAACTACACAGATGGCAAACTGAAATAGTGATCATAGTAGAACTGACGATAATAGTGCTACATTTTCAATCTTGAGCTTGAGTTCATAGAATCTTTAACCTTCAGTATACTTCTTTAGAGTACTACAGGAGATAAATTAACATTTTTAAAGATTTATTTATGTGTTTGAACACCAGCGTACTGGGTTAAGCACACATAGTAAGAAGAGCAAGGATCAAGGTTTGAGCCCCCAGTTCTCCACTTGTGGGGGGGGTCACTTCACAAGCAGTGAAGCAGGTATGCTGCAGTGTCTGTCTTTCTCTCCCCCCTCTCTATCTCCCCTCTCCCTCAATTTCTCTCTGTCCTATCCAGTAAAACAGAAAAAATGGCCAACAGAAGAAGTGGATTTGTAGTGCAGGCATCGAACCCCAGCAATAACCCTGGAGGCAAAAAAAAAAAAAAAAGATTTATTTATCACAAGAGAAAGAGCCAGGGTATCACTCTGGCATATCAGTGCCAAGGGGGCAGGGATTGAACCTTTAATCTTTAGTACTTCAGGCATGAAAGCCTCTTTGCATAACTATGATACTATCTCCCCAGCCCAGGATCTGTACATTTAAGTTCAGTGCAAAACTTAATAACAACTTATACTTATTAAGGAGTTAGCATGTGTCAGACAATAAGCTAAGCATTTAATATGTGTTATGTCACCTGTATGCCATTTCTTAACAGTGAAATATCCGTACATACAGGTAGGGAAACTGAAGCACAGACATCCAGCGGAAATCTCAAGGTCGTAGCTCAAACTTGGTATTGCATGATTCAGACCTAGGCAGATGTGTGTCAGAGCCAACATTAAGTCAGAAGGTGCAGCCTAGGAGTAATTAGGCATTGGGGTCCAGTAGTGTTGCACCTAGGCTAATAAGTTACAAGGGACTCTAGTTCAAATCCCTGGCCCCCAGCTGCAGAGAGGAAGCTTCACAAATGGTGAAGCAGTGCTGCAGATGCCTCTTTTTATTCCTATTTTTCTCTGCCTCTATCCAATAAATAAAAAATATTTTTAATATTTAATTTTTAACCTTTTATTTATTGCATATGAGAGAGTTTCACATGAGGGAGAGTCAAAGTCAGTGCACCACTCCAGTACATGTGGTGCTGGGATAAAACTAGGAACTGCAGGCATGAAAGACATGTTCTCCCAGTTAACCTACTTCCCCAGGTACCTTTTTTTTTTTTTTTCCACACCAGAGCACTGTTCATCTCTGGCTTATGGTGATGCAGGGGATTGAACCTGGGACTTTGGAGCCTCAGGCATGAAAGTCTCTTTGCATAACCATATCTGCCCCTGCCCCATATTTATTTACTTATTTTTTGCCTCCAGGGTTATTGTTGGGACTCAGAACCTGCACTATGAATCCACTGCTCCTGGAGGCCATTTTTCCCATTTTGTTGCCCTTATTACACTTGTTGTCATTATTATTGTTGTCATTGCTGCTGTTGTTGTTGGATAGGACAGAGAGAAATCAAGATAGGAGGGGGAGACACACAGAGAGAGAAAGACCTGCAGACCTGCTTCACAGCCCATGAAATGATCCCCCTGCAGGTGGGGAGCCAGGGGCTCCAACTGGGATCCTTACGCCTGTCCTTGTGCCTCGCGTCATGTGCACTGAATCCACTGCATTACCGCGCCCGCCCCCCCCCCCCCCCCCCGTACCTATTTATTTTTTTAATGAGAGAGAAAAAGAAATACCAAGGACTGCTCAACTCTGGCTTCAGATAATTGAGCCTGTAACTTGTTAATTTTATGTTTTGGACATGTGTTACCCAAAATTATCTTTCACTTAAAAACAGCATATGCTATAGTTTTTCTGTATACCATTCTTTTATTATATGTATTGTCCTCTTTCCTTTTTTTTTTTTTTAATTGATGTCACACTGGCTTACAAGATGGCATATATCTTAGGACTACAATGGTGGTGCTGGGGATTGAGTCTGGGACTTCAGAGCTTCAGGCATGAAAGTTGTTTGTATAGCCATTATACTGCCTCCCCAGCCTAATAAGTAAAATATTTTAAAAAGAATAGATACATCCAGCCATAATTAATGAATGGAGAAAATGTCTTGAACTTGCCATGTGACTGACTCTCTTTCTGCTCAGTTTTCCCCTTTCCTTACAGAGAAATACCTTCCAGTACCATGATGTGTATTTTATCCCCTATAGAAAATTCTTCTCTTTCCTATTTTTTGTTTTCTTTCCTACATTCTATACTTTTTTTTAAAAAAAGATTTACTGTTTTTGTTTTGTTTTTTGAGAGAGGTAAGAGAGACCAGAGCACTGCTCAGCTCTCGCATAAGTGGGTGCCAGGGGTCGAACCTGCAGTCTTTGGGCCGAAGTCCTGCAGGTCTGTGCCCTTGAGAGGTGTGTTAAATGTAGGGACCCCATTCTGAACTACTGCTCCCCTTCTGTCACTGTAAATCCTCCAGTGCGGATTTATTATAATCACAACAAGTCTTCGGAAAGTTTCCTTTTTATAAAAAAATTTTTTTTTCTATGACCTTAATTTTTTTTCCTTTGGCTGAAGGGGCCTCATGTATATGTGATTTTACAGCTCCTCAACCAACATTTCTTAATTCTTTTTCATTTCATATGTATATATATATATATATAGAGAGAGAGAGAGAGAGAGACAGAGAGACAGAGAGAGAGGGAGAACGAGCAAGCACAGAAGAGACGCCGAGCACCACTTGTGGATTAGCAGTGCCGTTGTGCTCCCTTATGCTGCTGAGGCTCAGATGGAGGCTTTGGGCACAATAGAGTGGCTAGAGCTTGTGCTTTACTGACGCAGCTGTCTCTCAGCTCTTAATGTCTAATTTTTGTTTGAACCATGCTTTTGTTTTGTAGTCACCACTACTTTAAGTACTGTAAAATCTCAGCATTGGCCTTACTGAAAATGGTGATGCATGCCAGATCTGGAGGCAACTTGGAAGTGATGGGTCTGATGCTGGGAAAGGTGGATGGTGAAACCATGATCATTATGGACAGTTTTGCTTTGCCTGTAGAGGGCACTGAAACCCGAGTAAACGCTCAGGCCGCCGCGTATGAGTACATGGCTGCGTATATAGAAAACGCCAAACAGGTAAAATGCTTTAGATTTTAGTCACTACAGGTTAAGGTTCTCATGGTGACTTCTGAGTTTCTGAATTTAAGATTATTCTCTTGACATTGATATTTATATACCTCGAATATTGTCAGTGACATATACAAAATGTGTGTGCGTATATGTATGTATATATATTTGCATATATATATATTTGCATGGATATTTCTTTAAATATTCACATTCAGAAGAGTCCTCATGACAGAAAAGAATTTGACTGTGTGTGTGAAATGATGTCAACTAAACTTTTTGTGATGATTATTTTCCAAAATACACATAAATCATGTGCACTTGAATATAATTTAGTGTTGTATGCCAATTATACCTTTTTAAAATATATATATATTTTTTTATTTATTTATTCATGAGAAATGATAGGAGAGAGAAAGAACCAGACATCACTCTGGTACATGTACTGCCAGGAATTGAAACTTGGGACCTCATGCTTGAGAGTCCAAAGCCTTACCCACTGCCCACTTCTCAGACCACTGTCAATTATATCTCAATAAAAACCTTAACATCTAAAAATTGTCACACTCACCAGGTGTGTGTGTGCTTACTGACAAAAGAATAGAAACAAATTAAATGCTCCTGAATAGAAAAATACTTCAGTAAATTATTATTTTTTAATATTTGTTTATTCCTTTTTGTTGCCCTTGTTTTATTGTTGTAGTTGTTATTATTGATGTTGTTGTTGGATAGGACAGAGAGAAATGGAGAGAGGAGGGGAAGACAGAGGGGATAAGAAAGAGACACCTGCAGACCTGCTTCACTGCTTGTGAAGTGACCCCTGCAGCTGGAGAGCTGGGGGCTCGAACTGTGCATCCTTAGGCCGGTCCTTGTGCTTTGTGCCACTGAGCTACCGCCCGACTCCCAGTAAATTATTTAATATAGGTTTCCTCCGCTGTCCAGAAGTAGAATGTCCCTATTTCATGTGATTTGGTAGAGTTTGGGGGTGCTTTTTTTTTTTTATATAAGTTAATTATGGCGCTAGGAAATATTACTACTAATAGATTTTTTTTTCTTTAATGATAATGGTAGTGATCTATCAGATCACACCAAATGGGAACATTCTGCTTTAAAATAGTGGAGGGAAAATGTGTCCTTATAAAGAAGTGCTAGCCAATCCCTAAAAATAAGTAAATATATATAAATAGTTATGGAACAAACTTCAGAATATTTTCTTGAGTAGAAAAGCAAAATATATAACACTTTGTATGTAGTGTGCTTTTATTAATTAGTGTTTATGTAGAGAATATTCAATATGCAAGGAGTTTCTTTGGAATGGCATATTAATGATTGACAAGAGTGGTATTGTCAGAGAAACGGAATAATTGAGGGGATGGTGAAAAGACTAATACTGATATTGCCTGTACTAATGTAGCCTGTACCTTGCTAATTTTATGTTTTGGGCATGTGTTACCCAAAGTTATCTTTCACTTAAAAACAGCATATGCTATAGTATTTCTGTATACCATTCCTTTATTATATGTATTGTTCTCTTTTTTTTTTTTTAATTGTCACATTGGCTTACAAGATGGCATTTATCTTGGGAAATCATTGCTGTATCTATTCAGTATATGTTCTTACCACACCTGCCCACTCTTGCTCTTTTTATGTTAGGTTGGCCGCCTTGAAAATGCAATTGGCTGGTATCATAGCCACCCTGGTTATGGCTGCTGGCTTTCTGGGATTGATGTTAGTACTCAGATGCTCAACCAGCAGTTCCAGGAACCATTCGTGGCAGTAGTTGTAAGTATTTTTTAAAGCTAGCTTTAAGTTCTTCATGAAG
This sequence comes from Erinaceus europaeus, assembly GCF_950295315.1. Taxonomy (NCBI): domain Eukaryota; kingdom Metazoa; phylum Chordata; class Mammalia; order Eulipotyphla; family Erinaceidae; genus Erinaceus; species Erinaceus europaeus. Next base: position 186,698,387 of record NC_080162.1, read on the forward strand.
AAGTACTACAGCAAGTACAAGAAAGAAAAACTGGGGGCGTGGGGGGCCAAGTTCTTATGCCCATCTCCCTATGTTTGAATTTAAATTCTACCTCTTGTGAGCCTGGAAGTGGAACAGCAGTGGAACTCTGGGTTTGCAAGCATGGGGTCCTTGCTTCAATCCCTGGTGCCAAATATGCCAGAATGCTGCTCAGTCCTCTGGCCTGCCTCTGCTTCCCTCCCCCTGCCACCCCCCAAATATGTGTGTGTGCTGCGAAATAAACAAGTCATTAAAAATAAATAAGATCTACCTCTTGGTTGGGACTTGACCAAGTTAGTTGAATTTTCTGTGTTTTTTTTCCCCCACTATGTAAATTAAGGGTGATTATAGTACCTGTGTCTCTGAAGATTTATATTTGAGAGAGCAAAGCAGCACTCTGACATAAGCAGTGTCACACAGGCAAGGCATGCGCTGTACCCACAAAGCTGCTTCCCTGGCTGCTATTCCAAGTTACAGTACAAGTTCCTCTGAGAGAGAAGAACATTGTTCATCTAGCAAAATGAAAAACGATTACTTTTAGAGAGAAAATATTTGAATTTTGTATATATATATATATATATATATATATATATTTTTTTTTTTTACCAGAGCACTGCTCAGCTGTGGCTTACAGCAGTGTGGAGGATTGAACCTAGGACTTGAGTGCCTCAGACATGAAAGTCTCTTTGCATAGCCATTATGCTATACCCCCACCCTGAATTATATTCTTAATGGCATAATAACTAAATCTAAACTCTTAATTTGTAAATTAATAAACTGAGGCATTTCTGTTCTTACCCATTTTTTTTTTATCTTTTTAATATCTTTATTCACTTAATGGATAGAGACAGCCAGAAATTGAGGGGGGAAGATAGAGACAGAGAGAGACACACTTGCAGCCTTACTTCACCACTTGCAAAGCTTTCCCCCTGCAGGTGGAGGGAGGCGGGACTCAAACCTAGGTCCTTGCACATGGTAATATGTGCACTTAACCAGGTGTGCCACCTCTAGCCCCTCTCCTTACCCATTTTATTAAACTCATTTTTTAATTTTATTTTTTACCTAACATTTGGGTATTACTTTATGTATATATACATATATATACATATTTATGTATTTCTATGTATTAGATAGAAACAGGAAGAAATTCAGGGGGAAATAAGAGTGACAGAGAGACCCCCTACAGCGCTATTTCATTGCTTGTGAAATGCCCCCCCTCCGTAGGGACCAGGGGCTTTAACCCATGTCCTTGCACATTATGTAACGTGCACTCTACCAGCTGTGCCACTGCCCAGCCCATGGCTATTTTAAATAGTGTGTTTGTGTGTTTGTGTGTGTGTGTGTGTGTGTGTATGTGGTGTCATGTACATTTGCATCCTAGGCTTGTAGTTACACAAATGGGAGAATATAATGATGTCTAGTAATCATAGCAACTGTATCTTTCTTATAGATTGATCCAACAAGAACAATATCTGCAGGGAAAGTCAACCTTGGGGCTTTTAGGACATACCCAAAGGTAATTTTTCAAATTATAAATCTTTAACTTTTAAAACTCCAGACATTTGACTTATCTTTTCATGTTTTTGTGATTAATAGTAGGTTGCAAGACTGTAAGATTACAGAGTACAGTACCACAGCACACGCACCATCAGATTTCCCTGTCTCCAGCCTCCCACCTTCCGAAGAAAACTACCACAGTCCTCAGAAATCTTAGAAACTGTTTGCTGCCTTCTGTTGTTTTGTTTGGTTGTGGCTTTTTTTCTCTCAAGTTCATGTGTGTGTATCAGATCTCTAGATTCCACATATAAGTGAAACTATCCATTAGTTTTGACTTATTAGTGATTTAATATTGATTTACAAAATTATGAGATAACAGGAGTATAATTCCACACAGTTCCCATCATCAGAGTTCTGTGTCATTCCTGTTCCCTACATTGAGAACTGCAGTAGTTCTCCCAAGGTCATGGATCTGGGTGACTATTATCTCTATGACTATCTGTTTGTATACATCTGCCCACTTATTCTATGGTTTTGCCTTCTCTTCCTTTCTAAGTCACACCTATACTTATTACTACTTCTAAAAGTCCTTTTTTCCTCTTCTCTCTTGGGGTCCTGATGGAACTGGAGTTCAGAACCCTCTTCCCCTAACATTTCTCCCCCTCTGAGAGTACGGACCAAAGTTCTTTATGGGGGTCAAAAGATAGGAGTTCTGGCTTCTATAATTACTTATCTGATAGGCATAGGTATTAGCAGGTCAATCCATTACCTCCAGCCTATTTTTTTGTTTGTTTGTTTTTTTGCCTCCAGGGTTATTGCTGGGGCTCAGTGCCTGCACCATGAATCCACTGCTCCTGGAGGCCTTTTTTTTTTCTTCCCCTTTTGTTGTCCTTGTTGTAACCTTATTGTGGTTGTTGTTGTTGGATAGGATGGAGGGAGATGGGGAAGACAGAGAGGGGGAGAGAAAGACACCTGCAGACCTGCTTCAGCACTTGTGAAGCGACTCCCCTGCAGGTGGAAGCCGGGGTCCCGTGCACTTAACCCACTGCACTACCGCCTGGTCATCGTCATGTGTCTCCCCCCCACCACCACCAGCTTATTTCTGTCTTTCCCTAGTGGGGTAGGGCTCTGAAGAGGTGAGGTTTTGAATTATTTTTAATGATGTGTTATGGTTTCCCCTGTATCATGTGTTACGATTTATCCTAAAATAATAAAAAAATATGGGAGTCGGGTAGTAGCGCAGCGGGTTAAGCACATGTGTAGCAAAGCGCAAGGACTGGCGTAAGGATCCCGGTTCGAGCCCCCGGCTCCCCACCTCCAGGGGAGTCGCTTCACAGGCAGTGAAGCAGGTCTGCAGGTGTCTGTCTTTCTCTTCCCCTCTCTGTCTTCCCCTCCTCTCTCCATTTCTCTCTGTCCTATCCAACAACGACACCAACTACAACAATAAAACAAGAGCAACAAAAGGAAATAAATATGTTAAAATAAATAAGTAAATAATCTTTACAAAATAGCTACCACAGATAGTCTTTAGAATCTATTTGTGTCATATTGTCCTTATTTGCTAGTTGGTATCTATGTACTTGTGATAGTCTGACAGATACTAGAGAAACAAGGCTAAATATATCTTTTCTTCCCTGGGGAGAACAGGTGGACTGAAATAAGTATTAGTGTGTACATTACCTAAGGATGAGACAAATGCCTTTCTAAGCAAACCCAACCTGCAAGTTAAAAAAGGATAGAAGCAATAATTTTTTAAATATAATATCTATATTTAATATTTGGCTTTCCAAAATTAGTGTCCTTTCTATAAATAGAAAACATGTTTGTTTATTTGTTTAGGGTTACAAACCTCCTGATGAAGGACCTTCTGAATACCAAACCATCCCACTTAATAAAATAGAAGACTTTGGTGTACACTGCAAACAGTGAGTAACTTAAACATGTATTTTAAGCCAAAAATCTAGAAACCCTTAATTTTATAGCTGAGCAAAAGTTCAGATGAGATGTACTTCATAATGCCTTTTAAAATAATAGCAAGAACATCTGAATTTTTCATGAATAATGCTTGCTTCTCAACCAACCATAAATGTTTTATCAACACACAGTTTATTAGACCATTAATGATATTAATAACTGAGAGAAGTTGTATTTCTGGATTGGCTTATGACAGCATGTTTATATATGTGACTGTATCCAATTTCTATTTAGCACCACCATAGGCCAGAGCTGAGCAGTGCTCTGGTAAAAATAAAAAATTGTTCCAAAAGTTAAAATTATATGACCCCCCACTGAATGGCATTTCTTTAAGGAGGTGAGCCTTGAAAGTCTATGAACACGTCTCAGTTCTAAAAGCATTAGGAAAACAATGAAGATAGTCTTCTTCTAAATGTTCCTCACCACCTTTTTATCATTTTGACTTAAGCTACCATTCCTTACCAAAACACTGGCTACCTAACTAGTGTTCCTGCTTATTTCCACCCGTTAAAGATCTTTTCGTCAGCTAAAACCTGTTTCTCTTTCTCAGAATGACTTCTCATCTCACAGATAAGATCCATAGTCTTTTATAATGAACTAAGCTGTCTGAGCTCATCTTTTTACCATTGAACCTTTTTTCTGTCATATCTCCTAGTAGTAATCATTTTATGCCTGTCAGAAGTACAAGGCAGGCTTCAACCTCATGACCTTTGCACTTTCTCTTCACTCCATCGGAACAGTCTTGCTTCTGTGTGGCTCTCTGTCAGCTTCAAGGAATACCTTGACTAAAGTTGTGCTGCTACTTCTTTCTTCCTTTCTTTCTTTCTTTCTTTCAATATTTTATTTATTTATTTATTTATTCCCTTTTGTTGCCCTTGTTGTTTTATTGTAGTTATTGTTGTTGTTGTTGGATAGGACAGAGAGAAATGGAGAGAGGAGGGGAAGACAGAGAGGAGGAGAGAAAGATAGACACCTGTAGACCTGCTTCACCTGTGAAGGGACTCCCCTGCAGGTGGGGAGCCGGGGTTCGAACCAGGATCCTTATGCCGGTCCTTGTGCTTTGCGCCACCTGCGCTTACCCTGCTGCGCTACAGGCCGACTCCCTCTCTCTTTCTTCTTTTATTGGATAGAGAAATTGAGGTGGGGGAGAGACCTGCTGTACTGCTTGACTGCTTGTGAAGTTCCCCCCTGCAGGCAGGAACTGGGAACTTGAAGCTCCTTGGCATTGTAACATGTAAACTCTACCAGGCCACTGCTTGGCCCCCTGCTCTTTCGTCTTGAGAAAATTTCAGAACTTCTAAAATTGGATTTGTTTCTTTCTTAATATTTGATTTATTATTTATTGGCTAGAGTCAGAGAGAAATTAAGAAGAGGGGGAAGTAGAGAGGGAGACACCTGTAGCACTGCTTTACCCCTTATGAAGCCACCTCCCCCACCCCTGCAGTTGGGGGGCTGAGGGATTGAACTCAGGTCCTTGCTCATTGTAGCATGTGTGCTCAACCAGGTGTCCTACTACTACTTGATCCCTAAAATTGGGTTTTTAGCCATACCTAGTTTACAGACATTCTTGACATACATTTCTCTTGAAAGGGAAGGTTATTTTTTAGTTTTAAGGTTGAAATTAGATCATTTTTATTTGCTGTACAGAAAATAGTTTAAACCATTTCTACTTGGAAGAATTGCTCCTAAGCCATGACTGTGTGACTATAAAATGTAACGCATTTAAATTTGGGTATAGCTTTTACTTGATATGGTTGATTCTCTTTTAACGTCACTAAATTTGTGCTTTTTTTTTTTTTTTTCTCTCACAGATATTATGCCTTAGAAGTGTCATACTTCAAATCTTCTTTGGATCGAAAATTGCTTGAGCTTTTGTGGAATAAATACTGGGTGAATACACTGAGTTCTTCTAGCTTGCTTACTGTAAGTATTGTACTTATAAAGAATGCTCTTAAACTTTATTTTTAAAGATTTATTTTATCACATAAGAGAGAATTTAACATGTAACAGAAGAGGGGAGAAGCCAGAGCACCACTCTGGTACATGCAGTGCCAGGGATCAAACCAGGAACCTTTAATATGTAAGTTTCATGTTCTTCATAGAAATGGTTGAGCCATTTCCTTTGTGTCTCATTTGTTACTGTAATTTACTATAATTTGTAATTTGTTACTATAATTTATTTGATGCCTAAATGTTTTTAAAGTATTTAAAGGAGTTTTATTTTTGTTTGTTTGTTTTTAACTTATTATTTCTTAATAAGAAAGAGAACCAGAACATTACTCAAGCATATATGATGGCCAGGGCTTAAACTCAAGAACCTCATATTTGAGTTCAATGCCCCACCCAAAGTACCACCTTCTGGACCAGTAAAACTTTTTTCATGGAAAGACTAGTCCAGTGAAAAACACCAGGCCAGATCTATACAGGTAGAACTAGATTGGAATACAAAGTCAAGACAAGTTTCATTTCACCTACTGTGAAACCAGGTCTGAGTGGCAAATGTGACCTGATGAGGGTGATATCTGTACATGCCTTTAAAAAAGAGGGGGCATGAGTGGCACACCTGGTTACGTGCACATGTTACCATGTGCAAGGATTAGGGTTCAAACCCTTGCTCCCCATCTGCAGGGGAGAAGCTTCACGAGTGGTGAAGGGAAGCAAATAATGCAGGTTTCTCTCTTTTTCTTTCCCTCTCTGTCTCCCCCACCCCTCTGAATTTGTCTATGTCCTATTAAATAAAAGGGGAGGAGAATTAAAAAAAAAAAAGCATTGGGAGCAGTGGATTTGTTGGTCAGGCACCAAGTCCCAGTAATAACCCTGGTGGTAATTAAAAAAATAAAAAGTAAAAAGAAAATACAGAGGAAAAGATAAAATAACTGAATTTTTTTTTGTATCAGGTGTCTCAAGTAAGACTGATTATAAGTAACAGCCAATACAACCAAAATACCTTTAAAAAATAGTATGTAAGTCACAAAGTCAAGCTTAGAGCTTCATTCAGGCAAAGTTAAAATTGCATTCCAACAATATGAGGTTCTGGTCTTGCTCAGATAGATTTCTTGTTAGTTGGCTTCAGTTTGGGTGTCTTATGAAAGCAAGGTGTTAGAATTAGCTTTACACCTGTCAACATTTTAGTGTCATGTACCAAAGAGAAGATCAAGATACATACCGTACTTACCACACACCAGCATGTTCCCAGCAGAGCCTCACAGTAATGTCCAAGTTTTGCCTAGGTCATATACCCATGCTCAAGCTTATTCTGAACCAAGAAATAAACTGGCCATCATATGTGCCTGCAGAGCTTACTGAAACAGTAGATAATGGTAGCAAGAAAAAAAAAAAAATCACTGAATGTTTTCTGGCATATAATTAAAACCTAGTGTTTAAAAGGATATTGATTTAACAAACTTCTCTGGAATAGTAGTGTAACTTTTTTTTTTTTTTGATAGTCTGGGGTTTCATACATGTATAGTTTTTTCATACTTAAGTCACTTTTTCATTCAGATAGAGAAAGATGGGGAGACACCATAGCACCAGAGCTGCCCCCAGTGCCTTGTTTCTCCCACATAACGCCAAGATACGAATCTGGCCTATGTATGCAGCAAAACAGGCACCATACCTCGTGAACTACTCCTCCAGTCTCTGTCTAGTATAACTTAATGGTAAGAATCACAAAATTTAGAATAGCATAAACTTGGTTCAGAAACATTACCACTTACTTTTCTAGCAGTGTCTGATAATCAGAAAGTCGCTTAATGTGACTAAGCCTTTCTTGAACTCAGTGGTCTTAGTGCCTAAATCCTCTGAGAGTTGAATAAAATACTTTATATTCAATGACAGAGTGCCTGGTGTATAATAAACCTCATGTTAGTGATTTGTTGTTGTTGCTATTTGGTGAATAACATCCATGGAAAAAGGCCTCGCTTAAGCATTTTTACTATTACTTTAAACACAACTCCAGGATGTTTTCTCACTTCTTTTTTTTTTTAATATTTATTTATTTGTTCCTTTTTGTTGCCCTGCCCTTGTGTTGTTGTAATTATTATTGTTGTTATTGATGTTGTCGTTGTTGGATAGGACAGAGAGAAATGGAGAGGGGAGGGGACGACAGAGAGGAGGAGAGAAAGATAGGCACCTGCAGACCTGCTTCACCACTTGTGAAGTGACTCCCCTGGAGGTGGGGAGGCAGGGGCTCAAACTGAGATCCTTATGCCGGTCCTTGTGCTTGGCAGTTTTCTCACTTCTTATCCTGAAGAGCCAGAAGTACCAAATTCCAGAAAGGATCGTAAGAAAAAAGACTTTGTTAAGTTGTTTCCTATGTGCTAGACACTATTAATTGTTCTTTCCAGGAGTCAGGTGGTAGCTCAGCAGGTTAAGTGCAGGTGACACAAAGCACAAAGACCAGTGTAAGGATCCTGGTTCGAGCACCCGACTCCCTACCTGCAGGGGAGTCATTCACAGGCAGTGAAGCAGGTCTGCAGGTATCTTTCTCTCTCCCTCTCTGTCTTCCTCTCCTCTCTCCATTTCTCTCTGTCCTATCTAACAACATCAATAACAACAACAATAAAAACTACAACAGTAAAACAAGGGCAACAAAAGGGAAAATAAATTAATTAATAGAAAAAAAAAATTAATTTAAATGTTCTTTCCTTGGAGGCAGGTGTACTAATAGCAGCCAGAAGTGACCAAGGTTCAATCCCCCAGCACCACCATAAGCCAGAGTTGAATAGAGCTCTGCTAAAAAAAAAAGAGAGAGAAAGAAAGAAAGGGGGTCAGGTGGTGGTGCACCTTATTGAGCGCACACTACAGCACACAAAGACCCAGGTGCAAGCTCCTGGTCCCACCTACGGGGGAAACTTCACGAGTGGTGAAGCAGGGCTGCAGGTGTCTCTCTGTCTCTCCCTCTCTACTTCTCTTCCCTCTCTCAATTTCTCTCTGCCTCTATCCAATAATAAATATATTTTTTTGAAAAAGAAAATAACAATTAAGTACACATTTTAAGTATACTTAAGTTTTTGTTTTTAAAAAGTATAACGTATTGAAGGGCAGATGGTAGCTTTTACTAAATGTCTGCATGAGGTCATAGAGCAACACAGTAAACTCTAGATGATCAGAGCTAGGTTGAAAGAGTTCGTCTTTGGGAGTCGGGCGGTGGCGCAGCGGGTTAAGCACACGTGGTGCAAAGTGCAAGGACCGGCATAAGGGTCCCGGTTCCGAGCCCCCAGCTCCCCACCTGCAGGGGAGTCACTTCACAGGCGGTGAAGCAGGTCTGCAGGTGTCTGTCTTTCTCTCCCCCTCTCTGTCTTCCCCTCCTCTCTCCATTTCTCTCTGTCCTATCCAAAAACGATGACATCAATAACAACAACAATAATAACCACAACAATAAAAAGGGCACAAAAAGGAATAACTAAATAAATATTTAAAAATAAATATTTAAAAAAAAGAAAGAGTTCATCTTTAAATTGGTTTACATTTTCCAACTTAGCTGCAGTCCAGAAGCAATTAATTTTATACCTAGAAAAGTTATTACAACTATTTGTAACTGTTTTAAGTACTAATTTTGTTAGTTGGGGGGGGGGGGAGGCAAACACATAGTCAGTCTTTACTAAATGCTATGAACAGTCCCCAGAATTAGTTTTTAATAGAATGGATTCTTGCCTATGCACCAAATACTGTCATTCTCCCTAATTTTCAGAGAAGGACCTGGAGACTTGGAATAGTATAGAAGCTTTCCCAAGGCCTCCCAACTAGTCTGCAGAAGAGCCAGAACCTGGACTCAGATCTATTTCAAAACCTCTCATTATAATAAGTACCACATGTAAAAAAGAAAAAACCATGTTTGATCTTTTGAGTTTGAAAGAGGAAAAACTCTAAATTATTTGGACTTTGGGATCAGTTTTGCAAATGTAACTTAACTTTATGTTTCAGTGATTATTCATAGTGAATTTTTTTTTTAAGATTTTATTTATTTATGAGAAAGATTGGAGGAAAGAGAGAAAGATCCAGACATCACTCTGGTACATGTGCTGCTGGGGATTGAACTTTGGACCTTATCTTGAGGGCCCGATGCTTTATCCACTGCCACCTCTCAGACCAAACATAGTGAAATTCTTTGTAAATAAAATATATTGCGGGAGTCGGGCTGTAGCACAACGGGTTAAGCGCAGGTGGCGCTAAGCTCAAGGACTGGCGTCAGGATCCCAGTTCGAGCCCCCGGCTCCCCACCTGCAGGCAGGTCCCTTCACAGGCTGTGAAGCAGGTCTGCAGGTGTCTGTCTTTCTCTCCCCCTCTCTGTCTTCCCCTCCTCTCTCCATTTCTCTCTGTCCTATCCAACAACAACGACATCAATAATAACTACAACAATAAAATAACAAGGGCAACAAAAGGGAATAAATAAATAAAATTAAAAAATATAAAAAAAATTTAAAAAAAAATATTGCTAGAGGGGAAATGACTTTACATAAAACATGTACATATGTTTATTACTGAAAATAACAACAGAAGGTTTGTATTCGGTACTTTTTTCTCCACAGAATGCAGACTACACCACAGGTCAGGTCTTTGATTTGTCTGAAAAGTTAGAGCAGTCAGAAGCTCAACTGGGACGAGGAAGTTTTATGTTGGGGTTAGAAACACATGACCGTAAGTCAGAAGACAAACTTGCCAAAGCTACACGGGACAGGTAAAAGCAGGTTTTTTAAATTATTATTGTTTGTTTGTTCCAAGCTTTATAAGTAATAATTGGATTCAGATTCCTCATGGTTCAACTAACATGTAACAATGACGGCTTAAAGAAGTAAGTGGTGTAACAGAGAAGCCAGTATGTCACTGAATCCAAACAAAAAACTATAAAGTGATGTTCTCATGTATCTCATTCACCCTACTCAACTTCTGAGAGAGAAAATTTTCTTTAATCTATCAAATTTCAGACTTATGTAGTGGAGGGAGAGAGACAGAGAGAGTGTGTGTTCTGGTGTCCAGAGCTTCAGCACTCAAACCAACTCCAGCTAGAAAGAAGAGACAGAGGCGGAGAGAGTAGACAGGAAACCACAGCGCAGCGCTTCTTCCAACTCGGTGGCAACCAGGCTTACAGCATCCTATGGTTTTAAGCTCACACATATCACCCAAAAAATATTTTCCCCAGCTGCTATTCTTAAATAATCCTTTACAAATCAATTTACCAAATTTTACTACCAAGAGTTTGTTAAGGAACAAACCTGATAGAATATACTTATGAAATAATTATGTCACAAAAAAAAAAAAGAAAGAAAGAATTATGGCGCTGTCTAGGTGCTTACAGGACTGGGAAAATACCAGAGTAACATTCTACTTTCACAGCAACTTTAATGTGATAACTAGAGTCAAATATGACAGGAAAACCAATTTAAATCTGTGTAAACTGGTACTTTGTTACTTTAAGAAAAAATAGACTGTTGGCAGAAATAGACAGGAAGAAGAGAAGGCAAAATGTACTAAGAACAGAAGTTAACTTGGGTTGGATTTTTTTAAAATTTTTTTAGTTATTTATTGCCTTTTGTTACCCTTGTTTCTTTTTATTGTTGTAGTTACTACTGTTGTCGACGTTGTTGCATAGGACAGAGAGAAAGGGAAAGAGAAAGAGACACCTGCAGACCTGCTTCACTACTTGTGAAGCGACTCCCCTGCAGGTGGGGAGTGGGGGGGCTCCAACCGGGATCCTTATGCCGGTCCTTGCACTTTGTGCCACCTGCGCTTAACCCGCTGTGCTACTGCCCGACTCCCAGGTTAGAATTTTTTTATTTATTTTTACCAGAGCACTGCTTACCTCTGGCTTATGACGGTGTGGACAACTGAAGCATGAGAATCTCTCTGCATAACCATTATGCTATCTCTCCTACCCACATTGTCTTTCTTTTCTGTTGGTGATAGTAAGCAATAAAGTAATCAAAGACTTGCAGATGGCTAAAAATCACAAGAGTAAACTATAAATTAGTATGATTTGAGGAATGTGAATAAAATGTGAAGACATTGAAGGTACAGTTTGAAAAGTTTCCACTTTGGGGGCCAGGCGGTAGTGCACCTGGTTAAGTATGCAAGGACTTGAATTCAAGCCCCTGGTCTCTAACTGCCGGAGGAAAGCTTCATGAGTGGTGAAGCAGGGCTGCAAGTGTCTCTGTCTCTTTCCCTATCTCTGCCCCCCCCTCCTCTCAACTTCTGTCTATCCAATAATAAAAATATTTTTTTTAATTTTTAAAAAAGAAAAAAAATTCCATTTCTTATGACATGTTTTTTTTCCATTCCAGCTGTAAGACTACCATAGAAGCTATCCATGGATTGATGTCTCAGGTTATTAAGGATAAACTGTTTAATCAAATTAACATCGCTTAGACATGCTTTTGCCTGAATGCCAGTATGAGAAAAATGTTCAAGTAACACTTTAAAACCAGTTATCAAAAGTCTGATTTGAAGTATAAGGTGCTCTGAAGTGTTTTGAATAGTAACATCCTGTAATAAAACTCTTTAAAATGAAATTGTTTTTTTTTATTGTTTTGTGGTTCTCCAAAAAAAAAAAATATATATATATATATATATATAATCAAACAGGCTGAATCCCGACTCCTCATGTTTCTCTGCTGTGGCAGTGGGCAAGGTCTGCAGCTCGTGGGCAACAGAGATGGCAACAGCAGGCACACTGGCCAGCTTGCCGATACCGAGGGTAGCAGAAGGCAGTGAGTGGGAGCAGGTGGCCAGGCCACAGGCTGAGCTCAGCTGCCTTCCAGGACCCTACAGGAAGCAGAGACTCATTGCCCCAGTCAGAAAAGAGCTGGTCTGTCTCTAGGCAACAGGGGAGGGACCAGGTTCCCAGCCCAGCTTTGCAGTCCAGTGGAAGAATGAGCCCGCATCAGGGAAACATCTGTTTGCAAAGCTGAGTGTCTGAGGGCAGGGAGCTGAGTGTCTAGAATCACTCATGCAAGGGGTTACAGAGGCCCTTACTGGTGGGTGGGACTTCTTGGGTGCTCTGGTCCACAAGCAAATCCTGGAGACCACAGGCCAGCCAAAAAGGATTAGTATAGAGCCCCCTCCCCCCTTTTTTTTTAAGGTTTATGTTATTTATTTTGTATGAGACAGACTTTCCCCATACCACTCTGGTACATGGGGATCAAACTAGGAACCTCAGGAATGTAAGTCCTATTCTCCACCAGCTTAGTTACTTACCTATTTTTTTTTTCTGTTAATTTTGTGCATCTGGGGCTCTACACATACATGATTCCACCATTGTGGGCCACAATTTTCTCTCATCCAGAAAGAAAGCCCACAGTATCACTGTCCTCCAGTGCCATACAACCTCCACGTGCTGTCAAGGCTCAAACCTGGGTCGCACACGTGACTAGGTATGTCCCCTTACCCAGTCACCTATTGCTCCTCCCAGGGGAAGTGTCTTTAATTTCCTGGTACCCTTTAGTGTTCTTTAACATGAGAGAAAGAAATTTTTACTAGAGTCTTTTTAAGTCCTGCTTTATCTAAATGAGGCAAAGATAATTTTATTTTAAGTAGAGACATTGAAAGGAAAGGGGGAGATAGGAATACAGAAGAACACCTCCAACACTGCTTCACCACTTATGAACCTTTCTTCCTGTAGGTAGACACGGGGTGGGGGGCTTGAACCTGGATCCTTGTACATTTTAACAGGTGTGCCACTGCCCAACCCCAAGTCAAAGAATTTTTTTTAATCATTGTTATTTGAGGGGGTTAATAGTTTACTGTGTAGTAATTGACATGGATACAACTTCATTGTGAGCCAGAATGCCAAAGTTCTCTTCCGCCCCCCCCACCCTTCTTCAGAGTCCTTTGCTTTGATGTGATACATACACCATGCCCAGAAAACACATTTCACTTTGTATTTTCCCTCCCTGTCCCTGTTTACTAATACCTGCATGTAAGTGAGATCATTTCAGTATTTGTCCTCTTTTTGCTTATCTCACTTAACAAGATGTCTTCAGGTTCCATCCAACATGATGGAAAGGAGATGACTTCATTTTTAACAGCTGGGTAGCATTCTGCCACGTATATATGCTATAAATTGTGCTGTGAACATAGGTATAAATAGATCTCTTCTGATAGGTGTTTCTGTTTCCTTTGGGTAAATCCCTAGAGAAAAATTGCTGGGATGTAGGGTAGGACCATTTCTAGTGTTCTGAGAAGTCTTTGGACTGTTTTCCACAATGGTCAGACCACTTTACACTCCCACCAACAGGGAAGTTGTTAGAATGTTAATAAACATTTGCTGTTTCTGACCTTTCTAAAGTATGACATTCTCACAGGTATGAAGTAATATCTCATTGTCTTTATTTGCCTTTCTCTAATAATCAGTGACTTTGAGCACTTAGTCATGTGTCTGTTGGCTAACACTCAATGAAGTTTCTGTTCATGTCCTCACCAGATTTTCTAGTGGGATTTTCTAATGTGGGTTTTCTGTTTGTTTGGTGGAGGTAATGCTATGTTTCCTGAGCTCCTTATGTATTTTAGGTATTAGTCCATTATCTGAAGTATGTTGTATAAAGATCTTCTCCCATATTATAGGATATCTTTCTGTTGGGATGACAGAATCCTTTCCAGTGAAGCTTTTCAGTTTGGTGTAGTCCCATTGATGTATTTTTGTTTTTATCTTCTTGAGCCAATTTCAAGATTTCATTTGCCATTCTAGTTGTCAGAGACACTTTTCAACTTTGCCTATACTTGCTTTTGACTATGGATTAATAATTTAAAAAATTACAATTTTTTAATGCAATACCAGGAATTGAACTCTGGGCATCACACATGCAAGACATGTGCTCTATCACTGAGCTACCTCCCTGACCCTAAACATATGATTTAATGTAACATTTTATATTCCTATGGAACATTAACCAAGTCCTATAGTTGTTTTCCTGAAAATCTAGTAATTTATTTGAGACAAAGCCTAGCACAGGTTATCTAGTCAGGCATGCAGATATTCACCAAGAGCCTTCCATTACTGAATTATCCCGGTTTTACTCTCTAGAGATAGGTTGAATAGTCTTGACGTGGCCGCCATGTCATCACCATAAAGGCTAAAGCCAATTAACAAAAACCAAAGTGTACTAGCATGAAGAAAGCAATGCAGTTAATTGTTAAGTGTTCTCAAAAATTAACCTCAGCAGTGAGTTACTTACATTAAATAGAAATTTGAAAAAAAGACAAGAAAATAATATAATGGGGAGGTTGCATTTTTTTAAATATTTCCTTTTTGTTGCCCTTGTTTTTATTGTTGATGCGGTCGTTATTGGATTAGACAAAGAAGTAGAGAGAGAAGGGGAAGATAGAGGAGGAGAGAGACACAGACACCTGCAGACCTGCTTCACTGCCTGTGAAGCGACTCCCCTGCAGGTGAGAAGCCGGGGGCTCCAACCAGGATCCCCACGTCGGTCCTAGAGCTTTGTGCCACATGCACTTAGCCCTCTGTGCTACCGCCCAACTCCCTTTTTTTTAAAAAAAAAATTATTCCCTTTCGTTGCCCTTGTTTTAATTGTTGTAGTTATTATTGTTGTCATTTGATGTTGTTGAATAGGACAGAGAAATGGAGAGAGGAGGGGAAGACAGAGGGAGAGAGAAGGACACCTGCAGACCTGCTTCACAGCCTGTGAAGCGACTCCCCTGGAGGTAGGGGGCCGGGTGCTCGAACCAGGATCCTTACGAGGGTCCTTGCACTTTGCACCACATGCGCTCAACCCGCTGCGCTACCTTTTTCTTTTCCTTTTTTTTTTTTTACCAGAGCCCTGCTCAGCTCTGGTTTGTTGTGGTTCGAGGGACTGGACCTAGGACTTTGGAGCATCCAGCTTGGGAGTCTTTTTGCCTAACCTTGATGCTATCTGCCCGCGCCTAGGAGATTACTTTTACAGGCAGAAAAGACCATGGAAGGCCAGATACAGAAAACAGAAGCTTCGTGGTCTGGGAGGTGGCGCAGTGGATAAAACATTGGATTCTCAACCATGAGGTCCTGAGTTCAATCCCTGGCAGCACATGTACCAGAGTGCCATCTGGTTCTTTCTCTTCTCCTATCTTTCTCATGAATAAATAAATAAGCTCTTTAAAAAAATAAAATAGAAAACAGAAGCTTCATGGTCTGGGAGGTGGTGCAGTGGATAAACCATTGGACTCTCAAGCATGAGATCCAGAGTTTGATCCCCGGCTGCACATGTACCAAGGTGACCTCTGGCTCTTTTTCTCTCTTCCTTTCCCTCATTGATAAATAAATAAAATATTTTAATAAAAAAAGAAAACAAGCTTCAAAAATTGAGATTCAGTAATATTTAAAAGGGTCGAGTGGAGATGACTTGAATAGATAACAACAGACCCTTCAGGGCTCTTTTGGCTTTGTCAAGGGGGTGAGTAATACCAAGAATGTACTATTGCTATTTTAAGAGCATTCTATTGAGATTAGGTGGTGAGAGTTGTAGGGAAGTAAATGAGCACTGTAGATAGCGAGAGGACACACGGTATGTCAACCACAGGCACAGAGAATTAAATATTTTAAAAGGGACTTACCTGTGACTTCACATGATGCCAAGAGGTCAAGAAAAAAACAAAGCCTAATAGTGTCCTATTAGATTTAGTAAAGATGTGGTCTTTGGTAAGAGGAGGAGGCCAATTAATGTTAGTACCCAAATACTTTCTCAGGCACCTGGTGATAAATTAGCATTTGGTTTCACTTTATATACTTTTAAATAAAAGCGAACATATCAAATGATTCAATCTGACTTCCATTTTTTGCTTTAAAAAAAAAAAAAAGGGAGGCTGGGCGGTGGTGTATTTGGTAGAACACAAATATTACAGTGTCCAAAGACCCAGGTTCAAGCCTGCAGGGGGAGCTTTGGCAGTGCTACAGGTGTCTTATAACTGCTTCCATTGGTGTATTGCACCGAAGTAAAGGACTGGGGGGAGGGGGGAATTTCAGATCCTGGAGCATGATGGAGGTGGACCTAGGCTGGGAGTGAGAGTATTTTGAAGGAAACTGAGAAATTGTACACATTTACCAACAAATTTATCTACTTTAAGCCATCAATCCCCCAATTACAGAAATAAACTGTCCTCAGTGGACAGAAGCAACCCATTTTGACTGCCACAGATTTTATCCACAACAACACCATACTGAGCCAGTCAGTCAGAAGTAATGGCATGCCAAGTGAGGTTTTTGCCAAATGTTTGAACGGTTTAAGACTTTGACATGAAAATATGTCATTGAAGTCCTTTGAGCCTGGCCCCAACAATATTAAAGGAAGCTCCAGTGCTATAATGTCTCTCCCCATCTCCATGTCTCTGAAAAAGTTGGCTCAGATCAGCGAAGACTCCTCAATCGCTATCGAACAGGCCATGGCCCGTGCACCGCTATGTTCCATCGCTGAGGAGCCAGAGACGATCCGAACTGCCCCTGCGGCTACAGACAGACTATGACCCACATAGTCAACGACTGCCACCTCTCCAGATTCAAAGGAGGTCTCGAAACTTTACATCAGGCTCAACCTGACGCTGTTGACTGGCTATGGAAGAAGGGCAAACGCTAGAAAAAGAAGAAGCGAAGACTCAGTGACAAAAAAGGTCATTGAAGCCACAAAAAAAACATACTAGCAGTTTTCGTTTTAAGACTTAAACAGTGGGGGCCAGGTGGTAGCACACCTGGTTAAGCACACACATTACAGTGTGCAAGGACCCAGGTTCAAGCCCCTGGTCCCCACCTGCAGGGGGAAAGCTTCATGAGTCATGAAGCAGGGTTTGCAGGTGTCTCTGTCTCTCTCCCTCTCTATCTCCCCCTCCCCTCTCAATTTCTGTCTCTATCCAACAATAAATGAATTAATTAAAAATATATAAAATAGGGAGTCGGGCGGTAGTGCAGCAGGTTAAGCACACGTGGCTTAAACAGGCTTAAGGATCCCGGTTGGAGCACTCAGCTCCCCTCCTGCAGGGAAGTCACTTCACAAGCGGTGAAGCAGGTTTGCAGGTGTCTTTCTCTCCCCCTCTCTGTCTTCCCCTCCTTTCTCCATTCCTCTCTGTCCTATCCAACTACAACTACACCAATAACAACAACAATAATTACAACAACAACAACAAAAGGGCAACAAAAGAGAAAATAAATATTTTTTTAAAAGAGTATACCCCTTGGTAGTCTGGGAGATGGCGCAGTGGATAAAGCATAGGACCCCTAAGCACAAGGTCCCAAGTTCAATCCCCAGCAGCACATGTACAAGAGTGATGTCTAGTTCTTTCTTCTATCTTTCTACTAAATTAAATCTTTAAATGTATATATATATATACCTCTTGGGTAGGGTTATGCAGTCTCTAATGCCTGAGGCTCTAAAGTCTCAGGTTCAATCCCTTGCACCACCACGAGCCAGCACTGATCAGTACTCTAATAAAAAAAATTTATAAAGTATATCTCTTAAATTTTAAAGCATTAATCACTTTTGGTATATGCACTCAAAATTATATTACTTAGCTTTCAGGAAGTTGGAGTTCAGTTTGCAGCCATCATTCAGACACTAAGTTTATGAATTGAAGTTGCTTTCTTCTACTAAGTACTATCTTATAGCAATGAGCTATTCAGGAGCTGAAAAGGGCATTTTTTTTAAAGATTTTTATTTATTCATTAATGAGAAATGATAGGAGAGAAAGAGCCAGACATCACTCTGGTACATGTGCTGTCGGGGACTGAACTCAGGACATCATGCTTGAGAGTCTAGTGCCTTAGCCACTGCACCACCTCCCGGACCACGGAAAGGTCATTTCTAAGTGAATCCTGTGCTTTATTCAGTTTCACATTTTTCCAGAGATAATTTCTCAAGCTTTTTCCTGATGATATGTAGGAAATGTCAATTATCATGAAAAGAAAACTTAATCCCAGTGTCCAGATAATAAAACTGGAGCCAGCAGAGCTGAAATAGAAGTGCGCTGGAGTAGAGATGGGAAAAATATCAGTGAATATTGGATGGGTGTTAGGGCCAGTAAGACCCCAGGAACAAGGTTTTTCCAGTTTAATATTCCAAATTTCAAACAACTCAACAACACCGACTTATTTATTTACTTATTTCCTTTTTGTTGCCCTTGTTTTTTATTGTTGTTATAATTGTTGTTATTGACATCATTGTTGGATAGGACAGAGAGAAATGGAGAGATGAGGGGAAGACAGAGAGGGGGAGAGAAAGATAGACACCTGCAGACCTGCTTCACAACCTGTGAAGTGACTCCCCTACAGGTGGGGAGCTGGGGGCTCGAACTGGAATCCTTATGCTGGTCCTTGCACTTTGCACCACGTGCACTTAACCTGCTGAGCTACCGCCCGACTCCCAACACTGACTTCTATATACCAAACATTTTTAAAATTTTTATTTATTTTCCCTTTTGTTGCCCTTGTTGTCTTTTTATTGTTGTTGTAGTTATTATTGTTGTTATTGATGTCATTGTTGTTAGGACAGAGAGAAATGGAAAGAGGAGGAGAAGACAGAGAGGGTGAGAGAAAGACAGACACCTGCAGACCTGCTTCACCGCCTGTGAAGCGACTCCCCTGCAGGTGGGGAGCCAGGGGCTCGAACCGGGATCCTTACACCGGTCCCTGCGCTTTGTGCCACATGCGCTTTACCCACTGCACTACCTCCCGACTCCCAATACCACATATTCTTGAAAACGTTTGCATTTAATACCATTTTTACGTTACAATGTTGAATAACATGAGTATTTCATTCTATATTTCATTGACAATAAGACACCACACATGTTGCTCTGAAATTAACACAATACCACACAAAAAATAAATCAATGGGAGGGAGGAAAAGAAATCACGTGTACTCAATTGTTTCCAAACTTGGGAAATAAGCTCTGAGGCCAAACAGCATGTTGTTCATGTGAGGGATAGAGTCTGAAGACTGTTGTCACAAATTAGCAAAGCTCCCTCACACCTATGGACATCTAATCCTTGACAAAGGGGCCCAGACTACTCAATGGGGAAAGCAGAGTCTCTTCAGCAAATGGTGTTGGAAAAAATGGGTTGAAACATGCAGAAGAATGAAACTGAATCACTGTATTTCACTAAATACAAATATAAATTCCAAGTGGATCAAGGACTTGGATGTTAGACCAGAAACTATCAGATACTTAGAGGAAAATATTGGCAGAACTCTTTTCCGCATACATTTTAAAAACATCTTCAATGAAATGAATCCAATTACAAAGAAGACTAAGGCAAGTATAAACCTATGGGACTACATCAAATTAAAAAGCTTCTGCACAGCAAAAGAAACCACTACCCAAACCAAGAGACCCCTCACAGAATGGGAGAAGATCTTTACATGCCATACATCAGACAAGAGTTTAATAACCAACATATATAAACAGCTTGCCAAACTCAACAACAAGACAACAAATAACCCCATCCAAAAATGGGGGGAGGACATGGACAGAATATTCACCACAAAAGAGATCCAGAAGGCTGAGAAACACATGAAAAAATGCTCCAAGTCTCTGATTGTCAGAGAAATGCAAATAAAGACAACAACGAGATACCACTTCACTCCTGTGAGAATGTCATACAGCAGAAAAGGTAACAGCAGCAAATGCTGGAGAGGGTGTGGGGTCAAAGGAACCCTCCTACACTGCTGGTGGGAATGTAAATTGGTCCAACCTCTGTGGAGAACAGTCTGGAGAACTCTCAGAAGGCTAGAAATGGACCTACCCTATAATCCTGCAATTCCTCTCCTGGGGATATATCCTAAGGAACCCAACATATCCATCCAAAAAGATCTGTGTACACATATGTTCTTGGCAGCACAATTTGTAATAGCCAAAACCTGGAAGCAACCCAGGTGTCCAACAACAGATGAGTGAGTGGCTGAGCAAGTTGTAGTATATATACACAATGGAATACTACTCAGCTGTAAAAAATGGTGACATCACCGCTTTCAGCCGATCTTGGATGGACCTTGAAAAATTCATGGTAAGTGAAATAAGTCAGAAACAGAAGGATGAATATGGGATGATCTCACTCTCAGGCAGAAGTTGAAAAACAAGATCAGAAAGGAAAACAGAAGTAGAACCTGAAATGGAATTGGCGTATCACACCAAAGACTCTGGGGTGGGTGGGTGGGTGGGGAGAATACAGGTCCAAGAAGGATTCAGAGGACCTAGTGGGGGTTGTATTGTTATATGGGAAACTGGGGAATGTTATGCATGTACAAACTATTGTACTTACTGTTGAATGTAAAACATTAATTCCCCAATAAAGAAATTTTTAAAAATAATAAAAAATAAAATAAAAGAAATAAAAAAGTAGAAAAGCTACCTGGCATTAGAGATGTTTGAAAAAAAAAATGACCTCAGTGGACAACAGAATAATAAACTGCCCAATAGTGCAGCCACTTGAAAATAAACACACAGAAGAGCTGGAGCATAAGTAACTTTAAAAGGAGTCACAGAAACTGGGAGTTGGAGTGCTACATATTGCAGAGGTTCCCAATTTCCAAAAACTGTTCTGTGAGTGATGAGGTACAGATGCAGAAGTCACGCGGGCAGAGAAGAGTTCATTTATACTGCTGCGCCTGCACTGTGTCCACACAGAGCTGAATAAACTCAGCTGAACACAGACCGCACAGTTCTCAAGATTGCTTTCTATATTCCTGGATTGCTTTAACTATAAACTCTGGACACACACACACATCATATGTTGATAACCAATGGAGGCTTCTTTCTTTTTATAAGAGAATATGCTATACAGAATGACAGTTCCTTTGCTCATCCATATGACAGAAATGATGGTTACGTTCAAATTCTGATGTGATTACTTCATTGTTTAATAACTGAAGTGTGTATGTTTGTGTTTACAAAATATTAGTTTGAAAAGTGAGCATCGAAATGTGTGTTCTCTTAAACTATTTTCAATACAAGTTCCAGCAACAAATAATTTCATCTTCATGGGGTCAAAAATACTAGCTTAAGAAGTACAAGTTATCTTTTCTGTCTAAAAGTCTTTGCATGTTTTATCCAGAAGTAGTGGAAGAAATATAACGCATCTTTTAAAGTAATGAGTTGTTGGAAGTCATGATGTAGTTTTTGTTCTTCTATGCAAAAATGTGTCATGACTGTTCTGACAGCCCTGTATAAAGTTATGATCTACTTATTTTAGAAAATTACTAGCACAAAACAGGTGAACTGTAACCAAACTTTTAATCTTAGAAATCATAATACTAGAAAAAAAAATAAGAATTCTGTCACTTCGGGTCAAATTTGGGGGGAAATGACTAGACTCACAGCTTGATAACTAACACCAGTGATTAATTGCTTTTTCAACATGTGGATTATCTTGGTGCCAAAAATTATGGAAGAATTGCCTAACAAATTAGAGAGTCCCTGATGTCAGTACTCATATTTTCTTTGGACTATACTAAGCAATTATACTAACGTTTCTAATGACTGAGTAAAATGGTATTGTGCCTTGGGGCACATTTTGATGAACTACAGTTGTACTTTCTACAACCTAACAGAGATATGGAGAAAGAAGTATATTGTCTGGAACAGGACTCTGACCTTTGTTAGATTTTAAAGGATTATAAATAACTATTATGTAACTTTGAACATGTCTACCATTAGTGGTCATTAATTTAACTTACTTACCTTCCAAGAAATTAGTTAATATAAGCTCATCTCCAAATAAATGTTTAGCTGATTGATTTTTATTCCTAGAATTTGTTACTTCACACACTATGCTCACATTGAGTTCAATTTATCATATGTGTTGTTGATTATATTAAATCATTCCTTTAAAATCTTGCAGCCCGGTGGTGATGCACAGACCTTGGTTCAAGCCCCAGTTTCCCACCTGCAAATGGGAAAGCTTCACAAGCAATAACACAGTGCTATAGGGATTTACCTCTCTCTTTCTCTTTCCCTTCCCTCTCAGTTTCTATCTCTACCCAATAATAAACAAAGAAATGATCTTTAAAAAATAATAAATCACTCTGTGTTTAGCTGTGACTTTAAATCCTGTGTAACCCATCTGCCATTTTTTATGTGTTCCCAGTATCGTTGAGGTTATAATCTGGAGATTCCGGACATAGTTAAAGCAACACAAGCAGCTGGGTGGGGGGCAGAGTGGCTGAGCAGTAGTGTGCAGAGCTTGCAGGGGTGAGGTCCTGGGTTCCATCCCCATCACCACATATGGTGTTTCTTTCGCTCATATAAAAAAATGGCTTTAAAAAAAATAAGAAAGCTGGGGAGATAGCATAATGGTTATACAAAAGACTCTTGTGCCTGAGGCTTTAAGGTCCCCGATTCAATTCCTACTACCACCATAAGCCAGAGCTGAGTAGTGTGCTCTGGTGTAAGAAGAAAAAAGAATTGGCCTGGAAAGTAGCACAGGGGATAAAGTATTGAACTCTCAAGCATGAGTTCCTGAGTATGATCCCTGGCATTGCACATGCTAGAGCAATGCTCTGGTTCTCTCTCCTTAATAATTTTAAAAGCATAAAAATGTATGTCAATGTCCATGTTCAGTGGGGAAGCAATTACAGAAGCCAGACCTTCCACCTTCTACAACCCACAATGACCCTGGGTCCATACTCCCAGAGGGATAGAGAATGGGAAAGCTATCAGGGGAGGGGGTGGGATATGGAGATTGGGTGGTGGGAATTGTGTGGACTTGTACCCCTCCTACCCTATGGTTTTGTTAATTAATCCTTTCTTAAATTAAAAAAAAAAAGCATCCTGGGGCTTGGTGGAGGCCACAGGCCCAGCTGGGGCTTTGCCTGCTGGATCTCATCACTTTCTGCCTGTCGCCTGGTCACTCATTTGCTGTTCTTTTCACTCTCAGTCACATCTTCAGGTGCAATCAGTGCCTGTAGTGCAGAGTGGGCTTTGAAGCTGAGTTGAGTTCCATTGTTCATCTCATTCTGTAGCTGTTTTTCTAGGCAGTCTCTCTGAACCCATATGTGTGTGTATATGTGTAAATAAGTATATATCTGTGTATATATCCATATATAGGATATAAACACACACACACACACATATATATAATTTCTGTAATATTACATAAGGTTTCCTTGAGTAACTGTTAGTTCAGTTGTAATTAATCTTGTATCATCAAATGACTCATACTGTCTACTTAATATCATTTTCTTTCAATTACAGTAAATAATAGACCATCTAACTAAAAAGTATGTATATAGATAGACACCTATATGTTTAGATTTACATCTATTTGTCTATGTATATCTATATATAAATAATAAATATTTCCCAGTCTCTCAAAAAAATGTATGTATAACTTGATAGATGAATATACACCTTGTGGAGTAGTTACAATCATACTAAATGACCTATAACTCCAGAGAAGTTAACTTGGTGACACTGAAGTGAAAATTATAAGCACCACTTTCCTAGTCTTTTTTTTTTCACCAGGGTTATCACTTGTGCTCAGTGCCAGCAATAGGAATCCACTTCCCAGGGACCTTTTTTTTTCTATTTTATTTGATCGGACAGAGATTAAACTGAGAGGAGGAGGGAGAGATAGAGATATAGAAAGATGATAGATAGATAGGTAGGTAGGTAGGTAGGTAGGTAGATAGATAGATAGATAGATAGATAGATAGATAGATAGAGATAAACACCTGTAGACCTGCTTCACCACTTGTGAAGTGCCCCGCAAGCGAGAGAATAGGGAACACAAAACCTGGGGCCTTGCAAACGGTAATAGTAGGTGCTTAACCAGGCGCCACCTTCTGGCCCCCTAACTAATCCTAATATTTAAAGTAAAAGACTATATCACTTAAAACTAATGGACTGTGCGTTACTGAAATTGGTTGTTCATTTAGACGGACATCAATACTATGGAATTCTAGTTATCACAAGATCGAAAAAGTTATTAACTGGGGGGGGGGGGGCACCGGGTTAAGCGCATATGTACAAAGCACACAGACATGGACTGTGCCAAGGATCCCGGTTGGCGCCCCCGGCTCCCCACCTGCAGGGGACTTACTTCACAAGCAGTTAAGCAGGTCTGCAGGTGTCTGTCTTTCTCTTCTCTCTACCTTCCCTTCCTCTCTCAATTTCTCTCTGTCCTATCCAACAACAAAATTGGCCACCAGGAGCAGCAGATTCATAGTGCAAGCACTGAGCCCATGATAACCCTAGAAGCAGAAAAAAAAAGAGAAAGAAAGGAAGAGAGAAAGAGAGAGGGAGAGAAAAGAAAGGAAAAGAAAAAAGGAAAGAAAAGAAAAGAAAAGAAAAGAAAAGAAAAGAGAAAAAAAGTTAAGCGCATGTGGCACAAAGAGCAAGGACCCATGTAAGGATCCTGGTTGGAGCCCCGGCTCCCCACCTGCAGGGGAGTCACTTCACAGGTGGTGAAGCAGGTCTGCAGGTGTCTGTCTTTCTCTTCCCCCCTCTCTGTCTTCCCCTCCTCTCTCCATTTCTCTCTCTGTCCTTTCCAACAACGACAACATCAATAACAATTACAACAATAAACAATAAGGGCAACAAAAGGGAATAAATAAAAAAAAATTTTTTAAAGAAAAAGTTATTAACTAGTGTTTTACCTATTTCAGCAAAGAGCAAAACTGAAATAAAAGTTATACTAAGTATGGGATTTTGGAACACACATAGAAATATATTCCCTCCTTTCCTCCTCCCCTTCTCTCTCTCTCTCTCTCTTTCTTTTCCTTTCTTTCTTTTTTCCTTTTGATGGAAGAGTCAGAGAGAGAGGTGAAAGAGATTATAACACCAAAGTTCCCTTCAATGGAGTTGGGGCTGGGCTCAAACTTGCGTTGCCTACATGGTTAAACAGTATACTACCCTAGTGAGCCATCTTGTTGATCCAGAAGTATTTTTCCTAATTCTAAGATTCCCACTATCAATTAAAACACTTTCTTGATAATATTCTATTCATCGGGAGTCTGGGGTAGCGCAGTGGGTTAAGCGCACATGGTGCAAAGCGCAAAGACATGTAAGGATCCGGGTTCCAGCCCCCGGCTCCACACCTGCAGGGGAGTCACTTCACAGGCGGTGAAGCAGGTCTGCAGGTGTCTATCTTTCTCTCCCCCTCTCTGTCTTCCCCTCCTCTCTCCATTTCTCTTTGTCCTACCGAACAATGACAATAATAATAATAACTACAACAATAAACAAGGCCAACAAAAGGGAAGATAAATAAACAAAAAATATTCACATTAATATCACATTATGAGATAGTATATTTCCATCAATGTTTTGAATATTAATTTGTAATTAAGTGACAACTGTTATCATTTAAACATGTATATGGCTAGTTTTTTTTCTATTAGCAAAAGAACAACTGACACTGTGCTCTATCAACTAAAGACTGTCATATATTAAAATCCAAATTTCGGGAGTTGTGCGATAGCACAGTGGTTAAGCGCAGGTGGCGCAAAGCACAAGGACCGGCGTAAGGATCCCGGTTCAAGCCCCTGGCTCCCCACCTGCAGAGGAGTCGCTTCACAAGCGGTAAAGCAGGTCTGCAGGTGTCTGTCTTTCTCTCCCCCTGTCTCCCCCTCCTCTCTCCATCTCTCTCTGTCCTGTCCAACAGCGAAGACATCAATAACAACAACAATAATAACCACAGTAATAAAACAACAAAGGCAACAAAAATGGAAAATGAATAAATAAATAAATATAAATTAAAAAATCCAAATTTCAGGCCAGCAAGACAGTTCACTTGGGAGTTTGCATGGTTTGCATTGGTAGTACTATGTGTTCTCTCAAAGATCTCAGTGATCTGATGTCTCTGCCTGCTCTCTCTGTTTATCTGGAAAAAAGTCAGCCTGAGGCAGTAAAAACTCCAACAACTACCAAAAAAAATTCAAATTTCTGTGACCACCAAAGTCCCGGGTTCAATCCCTGCACCACCATAAGCCAGAGCTGAACAGTGCTCAGGCTAAAAAAAAGGGGGTGGGGATAGGCCACTGGGGTAAGCACATGTAGGGCGAAGTGCAAAGACCAGTGCAAGGTCCCTGTTTGACAATAACAGCAACAACAACAATGGAAAAAAGATGGCCTCCGGGAGGGAGCAATGGAGCATGGAGCCTTAGCAATACCCCTGGAGGCAAAAGGAGAAGGAGAAGGGAAGAAAATAAGGGTGGGGGTAGACAGTATTTATGCAAAGAGACTTTCACACCTAAGGCTCTGAGGTCCCAGATTCAATCCCCCGCACCAGAGCTGATCAGTACTCTGGCTAAAAAATAATAATAATAAATAGGGGGGCGGGTGCTGGCACACCTGGTTGAGCGCACGTATTACAATGCACAAGGACCCGGGTTCGAGCCCCCAGTCCCCACCTGCAGGGGGAAAGCTTCATGAGTGGTGAAACAGCGCTGCAGGTGTCTCGATGTCTCTCTCTCTCTCTATCACCCCCTTCCCTCTTGATTTCTGGCTGTCTCTATCCAATAAGTAAAGATAATAAAATAATAATAAATTAAAAATAGAAGTCTACTGTTGTACCACCTCCTAGTCTGCACAACCTTTTCTCTTGTTTTGTTCTCCCCCTCTTCACTGTACTCTAGTCACACTAACCTCTGGGTCCTCCTGCTCATCCAGCTTCTGCCTACCCCCTTGGAGACTTCGTGCTGGGTGCCTCTTAGGCGTGGAATACTTCCTCACTGTTCACACAAGGCTGGCTCAGACACAAGAGTTCACACAGATTATGCCTCCCTGGGTAGTCTTGCATGTCTCTATTCTCTCAAGAAAACACCTTCCCCCCCCTCCTTCCTTCTTCCTACTTTTATACTATTAGTTGTTCATATTGGTTTATTCCACTTATTTCTTTCCTTTTTGGAAGCACAGTCTGAAAGCTACCTTGGTCCTTGATGTACTTATTTGTTTACTGCCTTACTAGAATGTAAGCTCCATGAGGTTGGGAACTTGCTCTACGTAACTTCTTCATCCTTAGTACTTAGACCAATAGCATATGGCAAGCGCTGAATAATATTTGTTCACTGAAGAAAATAAATACAATGAACATTTCAGTTTGCTTTTAAGAAACATTAACAATATATTTTAGATCAACAAAACTAGCATATTTATACCGCTGGAGAGACAGCATAATGGTTATGCAAAAGACTTACATGCCTGAGGTTCTGAGATAACAGGTTCAGTTCCCAGCACCACCATAAGCCAGAGCTGTGTTGTACTCTGAGAAAAAAAAAAAGTTGATATGTTTCACGGGAAAGTTTTAAGTCTGTATTATGTATACATAGAGACAGAAGGGCAGTGAGGCAGAAGGAGAGTGAGAGATCACAGCACCAAAGCTTCCTTCAGCACCGTGAAGCCCAGACTGGAGCCTGGGTCCCTTGCATGGCGAAGCAGCACACCATCCATGCGAGTTATTTTGCCAGCCCTCATGGCAGACTTTTGTTGCTCTATAAGATTATAAAATGGGCAGCCAGGAGGTGGTCCCCTGGTTGAGAACATGCATTACCATGTACGAGGACCCAGGTTCAAGCCCTTGGTTCCCACCTACAGGGGAGAAACTTCATTAGCAGTGAAGAAATACTACAGGTGTCTCTCCCCTCACTTATCTTCCTCTCAATTTCTATTAAAAGAGAGAGGGAGAGGGAGAGGGAGAGAGACAGGCTGCAGGGAGCAGTGGATTCACTGTGCAGGCACTGAGCCCCAGTGATAATGTGTTAGCAATAAAATAGAATGAGTATATTTTCCCAAATTTTATAGATCTCAAACAAGAGTAATAAAAATTGCTATTATAAATGTTCCACTTATAGGTCATTCTTTCAAAGATATGTAAAAGGCTACAACCTAGTAAAAGCCATCAGTCATTTTCAAAAAACAAGCAAGAATGAATGAAACACTTGAAGTAAGCTGACAAGAAGAAATGAATAGAGACACAAGATGTTTTTACTGATTTTAACAAATTCTTGTGAAAGACACAATAATAAATTATTTCCTGAGTTTTTTCTCTTTGCCTCCACCTATCACCAACTAATTAAACTTATGTGAACTTATTGGTCTGGCAAACTTGAGTCAAGTCTTACCTCTCTAACAGATACAGAGGTTCTATACTGTTCATTTAAAGACTTTTTATTTTTCCATTCTCAAAACATGAGCAATAAACAAGCTTCTACACTGTTTCTAAAATTCTAAATCCCTTTGTTACAAATGCTTCCTGAATGAATCAAATTATACCTTTATACTGACGAGATATTTCGGAAATAAAACATGTAAAATTGGAGTGTCAGCAGCAATGTGTGTGAGAATACTTTTCAGAAAGCACTTTACATGAGATACTTTAACTGTATGATGTAAATGTGACCTTAACAAAACTTATTTTCAGTTTAGAATCCTTGATTTATAGCCACCTCTCACACATGTTTATTATGATCTGACCATATACAGTGGAGGGTGAGAGTGAATCATTTTAGGGAAAGAATATTTGAATAGTAAACACAATCAATAGAGCTTTAAAAACACAACTGACCATGTCGAATCCTCTGTACCACCATAAGCCAGAGCTAAGCAATACTCTGGAAAAAAAAAAAAATAAATATGTTAAAAACACAACCGAGACTGTCTCTATATATTAAATTTAATGATTTAAAAAAAAAAAAACCAGGGAGGGAGGGGAGCCCGGCAGAGATGCTCCTGGCTGAATACACACATTACAGTGCACAAGGACCCAGGTTTAAGCTCCTGGTCGCCATGTGTGGTGAATCAGTGCTGCGGGTGTCTGTCTGTCTTCCTCCCCATTTCCCCCTTCTCTCAATTTCTGTCTCTATCCAAAATAAATGAATAAACTACAAAAGAGAAAAGAAATTAAAAAGTAAATAAATATACTTGGCAAAGTCCTTTCACATTGATTCTTAGGTAGTGACAGAAGCAGTAAAGCAGCAACTAGATTTGGGGAGTCGGGCAGTAGCACAGCGGCTTAAGCGCACATGGTAAGAAACAACTAGATTTGAAAATAGTGTCAGAGATTATATTATGTGAGCTTGATTAATGACAAAATTTGAGAATAGTATTCAATAGTGAGTATTGAAGCTGGTTCTTGGGCTATGGGCAAGTCAAAAACTAGAGGATACAGATTCGATTTATTTAAGGTAGAAATGAGTTCAATTTTGACAGGTTCAGTTGTTTCTTTTGAGACATTCAAGTCCTGACAGAATGAAAGCTGAAGAGTCAGTTGGGTACATAGGTCTGAAACTCCAAGATTCTGAATTGTTTTATATAATATATAATCTGGGGGCCGGGTGGTAGTGCAACAGGTTAAGCACACATGGCACAAAGCTCAAGGACTGGCGTAAGAATCCCGGTTCAAGCCCTGGGCTCCCCACCTGCGGGGGAGTCGCTTCACAAGCAGTGAAGCAGGTCTGCAGGTGTCTGTCTTTTCCCCTCTCTATCTTCCCCTCCTCTCTCCATTTCTCTCTGTCCTATCCAACAACAACAACTGCAATGGCAACAATAACAACCACAAGGGCAACAAAATGGGGAAAATAGCCTCCAGGAGCAGTGGATTCATAGTGCAGGCACCGAGCCACAGCTATAACCCTAGAAACAAAAAAAAGGGGGTAATATAATCCAGGGAATAATTTACACATAAAATATACTATATAGTAAAGTGTATAGATTCTTTTAATTATTATTATTGGAGTCCATATTATGTGCATCATGGAATGAAAACACCATGGGGGTTGGTGCAGGAGGTAAAGCACATAAGTTAACATGCACAAGACCCTGGGTTCGATTCCTGGGGCCATACCAGAGTAATAAGGACAGCATCAAGGGAACTCCATGGGTGGGTGAGGGTGTTTTCATTTCACTCTCACCTTTTCTCTCTTTCTTTCAAAAATACAGAATAAAAATAATTGCATAGATAAATGCTAACTTTTCTGTATGGGGCTGATGATGTACATGCATAGACCTTTAAATCATTTGGTTCTGAAAGTAATCATGAAATTGCTTGCTGTGTAGGATATACTCTAGAGGGTCATGAAATATATACTGACTGGCAAAAATGCACCAAAAAATGGAAATAAAACTTACTTGGAAATTATAATGTAGACTTCTAAAAATATGCTTTAAAAAACATATCCTTCAAAACTACTTTTTGAATGAATCTCAAGACCTTACAATTTTTTTTCTACAGCTACAAAATCCCCAACATCTGTCAAAGTGAAAAATCTTAGTTTGCAGTGGATTTACAAAAGTGGCAGTGAAGACAAGTATTTCTTGTGGTCTGCCAAATTTCTGCCACATTGGAAAGTATACAGATGATTGTTTAACACTGTGTGCCACTAGACAGGAATTATATTTCACATCTGAATGAGAAAATACTTTCTCTTAAACTTAACTTATTGCATTAAAAAAACCTCATTAGTAATTCACCACTTTAAACTATTTTAAATACTACCAATCACACACACACACACCACCACCACACATGTAAAGTTCTCCAGATAATCCTAAATGAATTTTCAGGAGCCAGAAGACAACTCACCTGGTCAATACACGTTTCTTTTTCCCAGTTAACTATAGTTGACTTTGAGTACTGAGTTGACCTTGAGACTTTGATTTGGGAACAGCAGATACAGAAAACAATCACTCTCTGGAGAGAGCACTGCAGATAAGCTTTGAGGATTTCTGTGATATATAAGAGTTTTCTTTCTTTTTAAAAATTATTTATGAGAAAGATGGAGAGAGAGAAAGAACCAGACATCACTCTGGTACATGTACTGCTGGGGATTGAACTCAAGACTTCATGCTTGAGAGTCCAACGCTTTATCCACTGCACCACCTCCCGGATCACTATGTAAGAGTTTTCTTTTTAAAAAAAAATTTATTTATTCCCTTTTGTTGCCCTTGTTGTTGTAGTTATTATTGTTGTCCTTGTTGTTGGATAGGACAGAGAGAAATGGAGAGAGGAGGGGAAGACAAAGACGGGGAGAGAAAGACAGACAACTGCAGACCTGCTTCACTGCTTGTGAAGCGACCCCCCTGCCGGGATCCTTACACGGGTCCTTGCACAGCCGGCGCTTATCCCGCTGCGCTACCGCCCCACTCCCTATCTAAGAGATTTCTACACAGCTAGAACCCATTAACTCCACCTCATCATTATACCAAAGTAAACTACACCTCGTTAAAGACACTGAAATGTATTAATATAAATGTGCTCATATTTCTTTTTATGATATATTAAATTGTTATAAAACAAAGATTAGCAGAGCAACTGGTTTCCTTTCTTATTTTATTAATATTTATGAGACAGCCAGCCAGTGAGAACTAGAGCATCATTCTGGTACAAGCAATGCCAGTGATCAAATTCAGTAAATTCATTCAATTCCGAGAAATCAAAGTTTCATCCTCTATACCAACCATCCCGATGTAAAGCAACGGATTCCTCAATGAGAACATTGCTAAACAAGTTTCTAGCCAAGTATTTAGTTAACAGCAAACTGATCGCCACATACAGAAGTGGCACGGCCCTGGATATACAGAAAAAGCTGCTAGACAAAGAATATAAGGCATACACTGATTTACACTTTATGATCTTATATAGCTGCTTTTTTTTTTTTTTTAGTTAGGTACACCCCTCCTTAAACTTGCCCCCAAGTCGAACTCTAGTTTCTGGGCCCTTTAGTGATTTGTTCACAGAACAAGTCTCACTTCTGACGAAGCTTTCTCTGCCGTCTTAGCTAGCTTTGCTTTCCTCCTCCATCCAAACCAGGTGGCACAGATTCGGACCCACTATTTCTCTTCTTTCCCCCCCTCATCACCACTTAAGGTTTCTCAGGGATTTGTTCTGGAGTCTTATTAGATAGCTCTCATGTCACACTTCACACGTGTAAACCAAATTTAATTCACGTTCCCTCCAATTGTCACTGCTCCTCTTTTCTTTAAGATTATGCCACTGCTCCTGTTTACCTCCAGGAGCTCTCTTCAACTTTCCCTCTATTTTTACCCAATCTCAATCAAATTGTGTCTGGTCCATGAAAACATTCTCATGACCGGATGCGATGCCCAAAAGTTTCATCAACCAAACTGGCCCCTGGCATCACAAAGAGGTCACGGGGAGAGGGGCGCTGCCTGAGACCTCGCGAGATTTCTCGTGAGCTGCTGGCCCAATGCGTCTGGTCGCCTGGCAACCAACCGCACCTGGGCTGCACCGGCACCGGGCATCCCGGGAATTGATCAAAACTGCCCAGGTCACCCTCAAAGCGGTGAGTGCTTTCAAGGAGCAAGCCTGGAAACTGAGTTAGTCGTGTGTCTCTAGTTTGACTGGTAGGAAGACCTTCCTGGAGCGCCGGTTATATTAATTGCATATCCTGTATCTCTAGTCATCTAGACACCACGCGGAAAAAACAACCTGGAATTCCGTGGTTTTTTACGAATAGCTAGAATCAAGGCAGGACTTGACACTGGGCTCGCGGAGGGCGACCTACACGGGTGTGGGGGGGGGCGGGGCTGCGAGGGCGCAATCTGTGGGTTTGCAGGTGAGTTTGGGAAAAAAATGAAAAAGAAAAAGAAGAAACTTGAGAGCAAGGTCTGGATGTTTAATGCATAGAGAAGTCACTAAGCCTGCTAGGTGCTCGCTAAAGGAAATATACCGCAGCGGACGTACACAGCATAATGGTTATGCGAAGAGGCTCTCGTGCCTGAGGCTCCAAAACCCCAGGTTCAGTCCCCTGCACCACCATATAAGCCAGAGCTGAGCAGTGGGGAAGGAAAGAAAGAAAGAAACTAAGAAATAAAGAAAGAAACTAGGAAAGAAAGAAAGAAAGAAACTGAGAAAGAAAGAAAGAAAGAAAGAAAGAGAAGGAAAGGAAGAAAAAGGAAGAGAGAAAGAAAGAGGAAGAAGGAAAGGAAGGAAGGAAGAAAGAAAGAGAAATAAATAAATAAATAAATAAATAAATAAATAAATAAATAAATATACAGGCTGAGTTTGGAAGCTGTCTGCCACTTCTACACTGTAAGAGTCCCAAGAGATATAAGCCAAAACTAAATTAAAATTAGAATAGATTCCCAGAGTGCCTGTGCAGAGCTTCTTTCTTTTTTTTTAAATTTATTTCTTGATTGGGGAATTAATGTTTTACATTCAACAATAAATACAATAGTTTGTACATGCATAACATTCCCCAGTTTCCCGTTTACCAATACAACCCCCACTATGTCATTTATCATCCTTCATGGACCTGTATTCTCCCCAGCCACCCACCGTAGAATCTTTTACTTTGGTGTAATACTCCAATTCCATTTCAGGTTCGACTTGTGCTTTCTTTTCTGATCTTGTTTTTCAACTTCTGCCTGAGAGTGAGATCATCCCATATTCATCCTTCTGTTTCTGACTTATTTCACTCAACATGATTTCTTCAAGGTCCATCCAAGATCAGCTGAAAGAGCTTCTTTCTAAAGCATTGCCCCACTGGTGATTTAGAAGGAGATGCCCCACCAGGTGCCTGGGGTCTCACGGTAACAACCATCTCTAATGGGAGAAAATGATGAAAAAGTAGTTCCTTCTTTCTTGTTTTGTTTTGTTACCAGAGCACTGTTCAGCTCTGGCTTATGGTAGTGCAGGGGATTGGAACTGGGACTTTGGAGCCTCAGGCATGAGAGGCCGTTTGCATAACCATTATGCTATCTACCCTCCACACTGAAAAAGTAAGTTTATCACATTAAAAAGCCCCATTTAAAGGAAAATCAGTGACACATCACATCGTTTTTCATTGTAATGCTCTTAGAGCACCCAAACTAGATTTAAACCCCTGAAGTTTATAATTTCCCTAAAAATACATTGAAATACTAATTAAGTTTAAATTAATATTATTCTAACAATTATACTGATTCGAAGGGATGTGTGCACCTCCATGTTCATATCGGCTTTATTCACAATGCAAAAACTTAGAAACAAAAATTCTGTCTTAGTCCAAGTTAGCAAACAGGCTAAAGCTAAAACTAATGTGATAACATTTGGGGGAAAGGGTTTAATCTCAGAAAAGCAGAAAAGGAAAAAGTTGAGACTGAGGGAATTGGGAAATGACTCACCCAGTAGAGTGCACAGTTTGCCACAGGACCTGCATGGATGAAGCATCTTGGGTAATTGAGGGGTGCTTTGGTTTCTTCCCTTCTCCCTGTTTCCTCCCTCTCTATTGCTCCCCCTCTGAAAAGAAAAAGAATGAGATTGAGATGGAAGGACAGAAAATGTCATATACAGCCAGAAGACCACAACATATTTTCTTTTTAAAAAATCTTTTCTTAAATTTATATTTATTTTCCCTTTTGTTGCCCTTATTTTTTATTGTTGTAGTTATTATTGTTATTGTTATTGATGTCATTGTTGTTGGATAGGACAAAGAGAAATGGAGAGAGGAGGGGAAGACAGAGAGGGGGAGAGAAAGAGAGACACTTGCAGACCTGCTTCACTGCTTGTGAAGCGACTTCCCTGCTGGTGGGGAGCTGGGGGCTCAAACCAGGATGCTTAAACCAGTCCTTGCGCTTTGCGCCACGTGCACAGTTATCAAAAACCTTCCCAAGAATAAAAGTCCTGGACCAGATGGTTTTACAAATGAATTCTACAAAACCTTCAAAGAAGAACTAATACCTCTACTTTTAAAAGTCTTCCAGAAGATTGAAGACACTGGAATACTCCCTGCCAGCTTCTATGAAGCTAACATCACTCTGACACCAAAAGCACACAGGGACACAACCAAAAAAGAAAACTACAGACCAATATCTCTGATGAACATAGATGCTAAAATACTGAACAAAATTCTAGCCAACTGGATATGGCAGTATATTAAAAAGATTGTTCATCATGACCAAGTGGGGTTTATCCCAGGCATGCAAGGTTGGTTTAATATATGTAAATCAATCAATGTGATACACCATATCAACAAAAGCAAGACCAAAAACCACATGGTCATATCAATAGATGCAGAGAAAGCTTTTGACAAAATACAACATCCCTTTATGATCACTACAAAAAATGGGAATAGATGGAAAATTCCTGAAGATAGTGAAGTCTCTATATAGCAAACCTACAGCCAACATCATACTCAATGGTGAAAAACTGGAAGCATTACCACTCAGATCAGGTACTATACAGGGCTGCCCACTATCACCATTACTATTCAACATAGTGTTGAAAGTTCTTGCCATAGCAATCAGGCAGGAGCAAGGAATTCAAGGGATACAGATTGGAAGAGAAGAAGTCAAACTCTCCCTATTTGCAGATGACATGATAGTATACACAGAAAAACCTAAGGAATCCAGCAAGAAGCTTTTGGAAATCTTCAGGTAATACAGTAAGGTGTCAAGCTACAAAATTAACATTCAAAAGTCAGTGGCATTCCTCTATGTAAACACTAAGCTAGAAGAAATTGAAATCCAGAAATCAATTCCTTTTACTATAGCAACAAAAACAATAAAATATCTAGGAGTAAACCTAACCAAAGAAGTGAAAGACTTGTATACTGAAAATTATGAGTCACTACTCAAAGAAATTGAAAAAGACACAAAGAAGTGGAAAGATATTCCATGTTCATGGGTTGGAAGAATTAACATCATCAAAATGAATATATTACCCAGAGCCATCTACAAATTTAATGCTATCCCCATCAAGATCCCAAGCACATTTTTTAGGAGAATAGAAAAAATTGCTACAAATGTTTATCTGGAACCAGAAAAGACCTAGAATTGCCAAAACAATCTTGAGAAAAAAGAACAGAACTGGAGGCATCACACTCCCAGATCTCAAACTGTATTATAGGGCCATTGTCATCAAAACTGCTTGGTACTGGAACATGAATAGACACACTGACCAGTGGAATAGAATTGAGAGCCCAGAAGTGAGCCCCCACACCTATGGACATCTAATCTTTGACAAAGGGGCTCAGACTATTAAATGGGGAAAGCAGAGTCTCTTCAACAAATGGTGTTGGAAACAATGGGTTGAAACATGCAGAAGAATGAAACTGAACCACTGTATTTTACCAAATACAAAAGTAAATTCCAAGTGGATCAAGGACTTGGATGTTAGACCACAAACTATCAGATACTTAGAAGAAAATATTGGCAGAACTTTTTTCCGCATAAATTTTAAAGACATCTTCAATGAAATGAATCCAACTACAAAGAAGACTAAGGCAAGTATAAACCTATGGGACTACATCAAATTAAAAAGCTTCTTCACAGCAAAAGAAACCACTACCCAAACCAAGAGACCCCCTCACAGAATGGGAGAAGATCTTTACATGTCATACATCAGACAAGAGTTTAATAGCCAACATATATAAAGAGCTTGCCAAAGTCAACAACAAGACAATAAATAAACCCATCCAAAAGTGGGGGGAGGACATGGACAGAATATTCAACACAGAAGAGATCCAAAAGACCAACAAACACATGAAAAAATGCTCCAAGTCTCTGATTGTCAGAGAAATGCAAATCAAGACAACAATGAGATACCACTTCACTCCTGTGAGAATGTCATACATCAGGAAAGGTAACAGCAGGAAATGCTGGAGAGGGTGTGGAGTCAAAGGAACCCTCCTGCACTGCTGGTGGGAATGTCAATTGGTCCAACCTCCGTGGAGAACAGTCTGGAGAACTCTCAGAAGGCTAGAAATGGACCTACCCTATGATCCTGCAATTCCTCTCCTGGGGATATATCCTAAGGAACCCAACATAACCATCCAAAAAGATACGTGTACACATATGTTCTTGGCAGCACAATTTGTAATAGCCAAACCCTGGAAGCAACCCAGGTGTCCAACAGCAGATGAGTGGCTGAGCAAGTTGTAGTATATATACACAATGGAATACTACTCAGCTGTTAAAAATGGTGACTTCACTGTTTTCAGGCGATCTTGGATGGACCTTGAAAAAATCTGTTGAATGAAATAAGTCAGAAACAGAAGGATGAATGTGGGATGATCTCACTCTCAGGCAGAAGTTGAAAAACAAGATCAGAAAAGAAAACACAAGCAGAACCTGAAATGGAATTGGCGTATCGCACCCAAGTAAAAGACTCTGGGGTGGGTGGGTGGGGAGAATACAGGTCCAAGAAGGATTCAGAGGACCTAGTGGGGGTTGTATTGTTATATGGGAAGCTGGGGAATGTTATGCATGTACAAACTATTGTACTCACTGTTGAATGTAAAACATCAATTCCCCAATAAAAATAAAAAGAGAGAGAGAAAAAAAAAAAAGAAAAAGTCAAAATAGGTTTTCCTACACTTCTATGAACACAGTACTCCTTTTTTTTTTCTCTTTGATTTTCAGGAAGGTGGCTATAAAACAGTGTCTAAACCTACTTCTTGAGATGGTATCAAAACAGAGCAGCTCCTGCAAGATTAATTTATGAAGGAATTATGGTTCGACTAACCTTACATCTAATTGCTAAGAACAGTAGTCAGAAACTCCGAAAAGAAGAAACCACATCACAATACCTGAAGAAAATAACTCATATAAATTTTTCAGACAAAAATATAGATGGAATTGTAAGTACTGTGACATTATTTCCTATTTTTGCTATTAACCATGTAAAGTTATGAAGCTGGTGTCAGGACATATTTACAAACTGTATTTTGATTATCTTTATTAATTATGCCTTGGTTAGTTTTATACTGTGTTCTAATTTCCTACTTGTGATATTAAACTTAATGAATTAAGTGTAAAACATACCAATGTATATGTTCCCCTAAAATTCCCTGTAGTAGAGTAGATTGGATTTGAAGTGTTTGCTGGAAACTTTTTCTTTTCTTTTTTTTTTTTCGTCTCCAGAGTTATCACTGGGGCTTGGTGCCGACACTATAAATTCACTGCTCCTGGAGGTCATTTTGGTCATTTCCTGCCCCCCCCATTTTTTATTGGATAGGACAGAGAGAAATTAACAGAGGAGGGAAGATAGAGATGGAGAGAGAAAGACACTTGCAGACCTACTTCACTGCTTGTGAACTGACCCCCTTGCACATGGGGAGCCAGGGGCTGGAGCCTGGATCCTTGCACAAGTTCTTGCTCTTTGTACTATGTGCATTTAACCCAGAGCACTACTGCCCAGCCGCGGGAAAAAATTCAAAGATAGTATGTTTTGTATAATTTTAGAATCTTGAATATTTTATTTATTTTAATGAGAGAGAGAGAGGCACCAGAACACAGCTTAGCTTTGGCTTATGGTAGTGCTAGGACTGAATCCTAACACCTCAGAGATCAGGCATGAGGCATAATCATTATGCTGTCTTCCCAATCCCTGAAATAGGAAGCTTTAGCATATAAAATATCAAAAATTATCTGTGATTATCATATTTCAAAACTTTATTAGGAATTGATTCTATGACTTTCATACTCAAAATTTTTCATAGATAATTTAACTGTCAACATTTGCACATTACATTGCATCAGTTATAGCAACAAAGGTTGAGCTTATTTGAATGTGTTATCTTTTTTATTTATTGGATAGAGACAGTCAGAGATAGAGAGGGAAAGGGTGATAGAGAGGGAGAGAGACGGAGAGACACCTACAGCACTGCTTCACCACTCGCAAAGCTTCCCCCCCCAACAGGTGGGGGCTGAAGCTCAAACCTGGGTCCTTGAGAATTGTAACATGCGCCACCATCCACACCCCCCCAACTCCTACTCTATGTCCTCCTATGTATCCAAAGGCCTAAACAGGCTTGTCTTGTGTTGCTTTCTGCTTCATCATACCAGATACAGAGTACATTCTTTAGCTCACTAACAAATGTGTTCCTTCAGTATGTATATTTTTGTTAGAAGAGAGAATACAAATTAAATAATTCACACCAGAGGAAGGGAGATAGCATACTGATTGTGCAAACAGACTCATAACTGAGGCTCTGAGTTCCCAGGTTCAGTCCCCTGCACCACCATAAGCCAGAGCTGAGTAATGTCAATAATAACTTGTAAACTTAAAATTCTCAAAATGTGGTTATATTTTAAGAGAGCTTAGTGAAAACAATTTTTTGAACAAAATTTTATTCTTTACCAATTTACTTGTGAATCCAACCATGCAGAGAAAAATCACTATTCAGACATAGGTTGTAGCCCTGCAGGAGGTCTTTTCTCTAGGCATGTACTTATAAGCTTTATTTATTTATTTGCTTATTTATTTTCTTTTTGCCTATAGTTGTTGGAGTTCGGTGCCAGCACTATGAATCCACTATGAATCTGGTGGCTTTTTAAAAAATCTCTGTCTCTGTCTCCGTCTCCTCTTCCTTTTTCTTCTTCTTCTCCTCCTCCTTCTCCTTCATTCGGTAGGATAGAGAGGAATTGAGAAGGGATGGGAAGATAGAAGGAGAGAAAGACATTTGCAAACCTACTTCACTGTTCTCTTGTAAAGCATCATGACTTCAGGGGAGCAAGGGCTTGAACCCGGGTCCCTGCATGTATCTTTGTGCGTAGTACTCTGTGCACTTAACAGAGTGCAGCACCGCCCGGTGCCCAAGCTTTATTTGTATATTAATAAGAGATGGGAGGGAGAGGGAGAGAAAGAGATGGAGCCAGACTATCACTCAGGCACATGTGGTGCCAAGGATTGAACTCAGCATCTCATCCTTGACAATTCACTGTTGTGCCTACTGTGCCACCATACAGGCCACTACTCATATAATTTTATAATAATGGTTCACTTGAATGTGCTCTTTTCATTTTACTGTGAGATTTGTACACTGCTGCTAAAGAAACTAAAGAATATTTTATGAATTACAGAGAGGATTTGAGAGGGGAAAGGAGATAGGGAGAGAAATACAGACACCTGCAATACTGCTTACTGCTCAAGAAACTTCTTCCCCCTGAAAGTAGGGAGTGGGGGCTTGAACTCAAGTCCTTGTGCATGGTAATAAGTGCACTCAACGCCTCCATTGTTTTTTTAATATCTGGATGGCTTGCAGTGTTCAATTAGAAGTCACAATAGTTCACCTCTAATGACACAGAAAGAATAAGACCTGACTTACAGTGTAGAAGTAATTATTTGTTAAATGCATCAACTTCCAGAGGCGCCTAATCACGTCAAGGAAAATTGCTGACAGTGGGAAATATTTTTAACACACACACACACACACACATTATATATATATATATATATATATATATATATATATATATATATATATATATATATATATGTATATATTAAGAAATAAGGACAAAAAGGGAAAACAAGTGAAACTTGAACTGGGTGTGGTGTATTGCATCGATGCAAAGGACTGCAGGGAAAACTGGGAAGAGAGAGTGGCAAGGGTCTTAGAGTGCAGGGGCGGGAGCATGATGATGGCGAAGGCCCGCAGCTGGGCTGAGAGTTCTGCA
Organism: Erinaceus europaeus; assembly: GCF_950295315.1. NCBI lineage: Eukaryota > Metazoa > Chordata > Mammalia > Eulipotyphla > Erinaceidae > Erinaceus > Erinaceus europaeus. The sequence continues at coordinate 186,739,178 of NC_080162.1, forward strand.
GACACCTCTCATGGGGAGGTGAGGGATCGTTCTCGTGTCAGTAGTTGTACTGTAAACCGTTAGTCTCCCAATCAAATGATTTTTAAAATATAATTTTACTGCTACTGTTGTAAAAACACTTAAAACCTACAGCTAATTTTAGAATAGTCTTGTTTTGATGGTGCGGAGGATAGAGAAGTGCTGCCCTTTTATCTTAAAGAAATATGCAGAATGATTACATGAAAAACTTAATAACAAGCTGCTAAATTGTCCATGGAAATTAAGTATGACCTGTTTTTGTTTTCCTTTTAGGAAGATATTTCTCTTTGCAAAAATCTTAGTGTTTTATATTTGTATGATAACCATATTAGTCAAATCACAAACTTGAACTGTGCCACAAATCTGACCCACCTGTACTTACAAAACAATTGTATTTCATGTATAGAGAACCTCAGATCACTGAAGAAACTGGAAAAACTGTAAGTGCTTTTTTTTTTCTTTTTCTTTTTTCCTCCAAAGTTATCGTTGGGGCTGGCATTACGAATTCACTGCTCCTGGTGTTTTGTTTTTTTTCCTTCTATTTTATTTGATACAACAGAGAAAGAAATTGAAGTGTGGAGGAGGAGGTAGATAGGGAGAGAGAAAGATTGACATCTGCAGATCTGCTTCCCCACTGAAGTGTCCCCACTACAGGTGGGGAGAGGGGTCTTAAACCTGCGTCCTTAATCTAAGTCTTTTCTTTCTCTTTTTAAAATAGTTTTACTTTATTATTTAATCTGAATATAGACAGAGAGAAGTTGAGAGGGGAGGGGAAACAGAGAGAGACACCTGCAGCACTGCTCCAGTGCTTATGAAATCTCCCCACTGTAGGTGGGAACCAGGTGCGCCACCACCTGGCCCTGTGCTTTTATTTTCAGATAATGTGATTACTAGCCATCAAGGCTGGACAGCTGGGAGGTGCCTGTTTTGCCATGTGCTCTAGGTTCAGGCTCAGCCCCTACTGCACTGGGAAGAGCTTCGGTGCTGCCGTCTTTCACTCTCTGCTTCTGTCTCTCTCTGTAAAAGGCAGCCCAAAGCAGTCTTTGGGAGGTTGTGCAGTAGATAAAGCACTGGACTTTCAAGCATGAGGTTCAGAGTTTGATCCCCAGCATTGCATATGTCAGGGTGATGTTCTGCTTCTCTATCTCTCTCCATATATATATTCCCAGAGCAGTAAGGGAAAGTTAAAATAATATGATTGTTAGGGGCCAATGAAACAGGCATTGAATAGTTGGCTGCTTTGCCATGTACTTGACTCAGGTTAGAACCCTGCCCCCACCTCATTGAAGAAAGATTTGGCACTGTGGTCTCTTTTACTCTATCTGCCTCTGCCTTCTCTGTCTCTAACTAGAGAAAAAAGAAAGTTAGAAGAAATTATGTAATTGTTAGTCATCATACACCAGTGTTTTTGCATGCAGCCATTTCCATTGTCTGCACTTTTGTAAAACAGGTCTCAATTTTATCTCTTATGCTATTAGTTCCACAAACTCTGCTGGTTCACATGTGCTTGACAATTGTGTTTTACTTTTGCAAGAGGTTGAATTGCCTTAAAGGTTTTTAGGTAGACCTAAGATATATTAATGTAGACTTAAAATGAAAAAAAAAAAAAAAAAACAACGAACAAAAAAACCCTTCCATTGGAACCCTACCCGAACTGCCCCTGCGGCTACAGACAGACTATGTCCCACATAGTCAACGACTGCCACCTCTCCAGATTCAAAGGAAGTCTTGAAACTTTACATCAGGCTCAACCTGACGCTGTTAACTGGCTTCGGAAGAAGGGCAAACGCTAGAAGAAGAAGGAGGAGGAGGAGGAGGAGGAGGAGGAGGGGGGAGGGGGGAGGAGGGAGGAGGAGGGAGGAGGAGGGGGGAGGAGGGAGGAGGAAGAGGGAGGAGGAGGAGGAGGAAGAGGGAGGAGGAGGAGGAAGAGGGAGGAGGAGGAAGAGGGAGGAGGAGGAGGAAGAGGGAGGAGGGGGAGGAGGAAGAGGGAGGAGGAGGAGGAGGAAGAGGGAGGAGGAGGAGGAGGAAGAGGGAGGAGGAGGAGGAGGAAGAGGGAGGAGGAGGAGGAGGAAGAGGGAGGAGGAGGAGGAAGAGGGAGGAGGAGGAGGAAGAGGGAGGAGGAGGAGGAGGAGGAAGAGGGAGGAGGAGGAGGAAGAGGGAGGAGGAGGAGGAGGAGGAAGAGGAGGAGGAGAAGGAGGAGGAAGAGGAGGAGGAGGAAGAGGAGGAGGAGGAGGAAGAAGAGGAGGAGGAAGAAGAGGAGGAGGAAGAAGAGGAGGAGGAAGAAGAGGAGGAGGAAGAAGAGGAGGAGGAAGAAGAGGAGGAGGAAGAAGAGGAAGAGGAAGAGGAAGAAGAAGAAGAAGAAGAAGAAGAACTATATATAATCTCAAAACAGTAATGCCACAGGATTGATCATTTTGGTGTAGATTTTGATTGTTAAAAGTATTTACTTCCTACTGTGGTTTTAGACAACGAAAACTGTAGATTCAATTTTCCCAGATTGGAAGAACATTCAGTACTTGTCAAAAGTGTGAGACACAGTATCTCATAACAGGGAGAAGTAATGGGGCGGGGAATGTGTACTAAAATGCAAATTTCTGGATTCCAGTCTAGATGAACAAATCTTTACTTTGTTTTATTTGCCTCCAGGGTTATTGCCGGGGCTTGGTGCCTGCATCACGAATCCACTGCTCCTGGAGACCATTTTTTCCCATTTTGTTGCCCTTGTTGTTTTATCATTGTTGTGGTTATTATTGTTGTTGCTGTTGCTGTCATTGGATAGGACAGGGAGAAATGGAGAGAGGAGGGGAAGACAGAGAGGGGGAGAGAAAGATAGACACCTGCAGACTTGCTTCACCGCCTGTGAAGGAACTCCCCTACAGGTGGGGAGCCAGAGTCTCCAACCCGGATCCCCACATGCGCTTAACCCGCCGCGCTGCCGCCCAACTCCCCAAATCTTTATTTTTAAACCTACAACCTTGGTGACTCTTCTGTACCATAATGTATAAGAAACACTCAAAAGTAGAATTAAAATGACCTCCTGTTCTCTCAACTAAGAAAAATGAATTTCTTAAGGTTTAGGCTTTTACATAAAAAAAGCATAGAAAAAATGCATCATGACTTTTCTGGCAACCCAATAATTAGGTGTCAGAATCATGTAAGCTTTTCACTGATTCAGTATAAAAAATCGTTATATAGGGACTTGGGCGGTAGTGCAGCGGGTTAAGCTCACGTGGCGCAAAGGGCAAGGACTGGCAGAAGGATCCGGTTTGAGCGCCCGACTCCCCACCTGCAGGGGAGTCGCTTCACAGGCTGTGAAGCAGGTCTGCTGGTGTCTGGCTTTCTCTTCCCCTCTCTGTCTTCCCCTCCTCTCTCCAGTTCTCTCTGTGCTATCGACAACAACGACATCAATATCTACAACAAAACAAGGGCAACAAAAGGGGATAAATAAATAAATTTTTAAAAAAGTTAAAAAAAATCGTTATGTAGTTTTCACATAACTCAATGATTTTGTTATGTCTTTATCACATGTAAAGACTGTAATATTCTCAGAATGTATATTTACAATTATATTTTAGGGGGCCAGGCAGTGGCACACCTGGTTAAGTGCACAAGGACCTGGGTTCAATCCCCTGGTCCCCACCTGCAAAGGGGGTAAGCTTCCCGAGTGTTGAAGCAAGACCTCAGGTGTCTTTCTCCTCTATCTCCACCTCCCCTCTCAATTTCTCTCTGTCTCTAGCCAGTAAATAAAAAATAAAATCATATTTTATATTTTGCAGTTATCTGGGAGGAAATGACATTGCTGTCATAGAAGGCTTGGAAGGACTGGAAGAGCTCAGAGAACTTCATGTTGAGAGTCAGAGGCTTCCCCTTGGAGAAAAGCTTTTGTTTGATCCAAGAACTCTTCATTCTCTGGCAGTAAGGCTTTTCAAGTATTCATACAAATAGCAGCAATTAACAGCTAGAATGGAGTCGGAAGGTGGTGAGAGTAGAGTTGGATATTATAATCACTATGCATGTTTAGATGACCAGTTAAAAGTTTGAGAGCTAAAAAATTTGTTTTGTTTCCACTTTTTATTTGATAGGACAGAGAGAGATTGAGAGAGGAGGGGAAGACAGAGAAGTAGAAAGAGAAACACCTGCAGACCTGCTTCACTGCTCGTGAAGTATCCTCCCTGCAGATGAGGAGCAGGGGCTCAAACCTGGGTCCTTGTGCACAGTACTATGTACATTTAATCAGTACTATGTACATTTAATCTGTACTATGTACATTTAATCAGTACTATGTACATTTAATCTGTACTATGTACATTTAATCTGTACTATGTACATTTAATCAGTACTATGTACATTTAATCTGTACTGTGTACATTTAATCTGTACTATGTACATTTAATCAGTACTATGTACATTTAATCAGTACTATGTACATTTAATCTGTACTATGTACATTTAATCTGTACTATGTACATTTAATCAGTACTATGTACATTTAATCTGTACTATGTACATTTAATCTGGTGTGCCGCCTCTTGGTCCCTTGATTTTTCTTTATCTCTAATAAATAATATTTTAAAAGATGAAAAACATCTTTAACAAAATTTAGAAATTTTTAAAGGATGAAATTTTAAAAGATAAAAAGCATTATTCATAATTTTTTATTATCTTTGCTGAAAAGCAACTATTATGAACTGATAAATCCTAATTTTCATTAATTAGGATTTCTGATTCCTAAGTATAACCAAATATATACTTAATAAATTATTTATATTATATTATATTGTATTTAACTTTTTGGATGCCAGTTTCACCATGGTTTTGTGGCTGCATGATTCCACCACTTGCAGCAGACTTTTCCCCCCCTTTGGATCGCAGAAATAGAAAGGAAGACAGAGAGGGCAAGAAAGAGAAAAGAGAAATACCATAACACTGCTCCACTAGCTCCCTCTTTGCATGGTTTTTCTGTGTGATGCTGTAGGCTTGAACCAGGCCCATGAGCAGGGTAGTGCGAACTTTACCAGTTGAGCTTTATTTGGTCCCATTAGATAGAATATTTAATTGAACTATTACTTAATTTAGCTATTTTTTTTACAGAAATCACTCTCTATACTGAATATCAGCAATAATAATATTGATGACATAAGAGACTTAGAAACATTGAAGAATCTTAATCAGCTCATAGCAGTTGACAACCAACTTCAGCATGTGAAGGTAATATAAAGAAAAAATTAATTAATTAATTAATTAATTGTTTATTTATTGTTGCCTCCAGGGTTATTGCTGGGGCTTGGTGCCTACCCTAGAATCCACTGCTCCTGAAGGCCATTTTTCCCTTTTGTTGCTCTTGTTGCTTATTGTTTTTGTTGTTATTGTTGTTATTGTTTTCATTGTTGTTGGATAGGACAGAGAGAAATAGAGAGAGGACGGGAGGACAGAGAGGGGGAGAGAAAGACAGACAACTGCAGACCTGTTTCACTGCCTATGAGGTGACTCCCCTGCAAATGGGGAGCCGGGGGCTCGAACAAGAATCCTTACACTGGTCCTTGTGCTTTGTGCTATGTGCACTTAACCCACTGCACAACCACCTGACCCCCCAAAAAATAATTTAAAAATGGAATTGTGTCTGTAATGTACTTACTTTTCTAAATAAGTATAAAATACATCACTTTAAAAACTATTCTAGATTTGCTTGAAACCAGTTTATGATCTTATATATTTGTATGAGTTTGTCCTCCTTTTTCCTCTTCTACCCCAATCCCATCTTTCCTGACCTACAAAAAAATTTTCTTTGCAAAGAAAGTTTATGATTTTTCTTTTTTGTTGTTTGACTTCCATTTATGCTTTTGCTCTCTTTTTAAAAATGTTTAACCTTTATTTGTTTATTGGATAGAGATAGTCAGAAATTGAAAGGGTAAGGGGAGATAGAAAGGAAGAGAGACAGTGAGTGGTCCAGGAGGTGGCACAGTGATAAAGCTTTGGACTCTCAAGCATGAAGTCCCGAGTTCGATCCCCTGCAGCACATGTGCCAGAGTGATGTCTGGTTTGCTCTCTCCTCCTGTCTTTCTCATAAATAAATAAAATCTTTAAAAATAAAAAGAAGAAAGGAAGGAAGAGAGACAGAGGGACACCTGCAATATTGCTTCACCACCCACAAAGCTGACCCCATGCAGGTGGGGATAGGGAGCTTGAACCTGGGCACTTGTGCACTGTAACATGTGCTCAACCAAACATGCCACAAACCAGCCCCAATTTATGATTTTTCTCCATTAAATTTTCTCTCTAGAGACTGTCTCTTGCATCCTGTGATCTACTAGCAAATGAATTTCTAGTAACTGTAATTCGACAATGGCCTTCCTCCTAACTACTTCTACTTGAGGAAGCACCTGGATCTTATACTTACTCTAATTTTCACTAGATGTAATATTCATCTCAGGTTACATCACATCATGCCATATTACTCAATTATCTATTCATTCAAAAATATTGGGAACCTACATATTCGTGAGGCATTTTATACCCAAGTGGTGGCTTTAAGAAAATAGTGGTACAGCCCAAAAGCTGGCACAGTGAGTAGTTTACTGAACTTAGAAGCATGAGGTACCAAGTTGATCCCAGCATCCCATGTACCAAAGTGATGCTGATTCTCTCCCTCCCCATGCCATCTTCTGTTACTGAAAGTAGATATATATTTTTTAATTAAATTGAAATATTATCCACCTATAAGAAATGATGAAATCTTCTCTTTCACTACTTCTTGGATGCAACTTAAGTGAGATAAGTCAGAACGAGAAGGATGAGTATCAGATGATCCCACAGGTGAACCTGAAAAAAGAGAGAGGGAAACGACAGGGTGAACCGTGAACCAGCTGTGGTCTGTTACAACAAACCAAGCACTGGAGGGAGTAGGTATGTGGGCGGGGTTAGAGAGGGCACGGGCGCAATAGTGCTGTGGTGTGCCTATACCTCACATGGGGAGACAAGAATCTGTACTCACATGACACCAATGGCCTTGTACGTCATTATACCTCCCCCATAAGGTGATTTGAAAAATAAATGAGGCCAAGATAAAGCTCAAGACACTCCATTATTCACAGGTTAGATGATACGGCTCCAGAAGTCAGTATTATAGGAGAATATAGGAGAAAAGTAACTTTAAGAAAAGGAGAATGGTGGTCCAGGAAGTTGCACAGTGGTTAGTCCGGCTGTTAAGAATGAGGTCCCGAATTTGACCCCTGGCAGCACAGGTACTAAAATGACATCTGGTTCTCTCTCACTCCTCCTCCCATCCCTTCGTTAATAAGGAAAATCTTTTAAAAGTTGAAGTGGGGCGTTATGGCCTGGGAGGTGGCACAGTGGATAAAGCATTGGACTCTTGAGTATATAGTCCTGAGTTCAATCCCCAGCATCACAATTCTTGCTCTCTCATCAAATAAATCGTTTTTCTTTTCTTTTTTTAAATGTAACTTTAAAAAACTTACCTGAATGTTTTGCATGATTAATGTGAAGACCAATAAACAATGTGTTATTTTTCCTGTGCCTATATCAGAGTCTCTCTCTCTCTCTCTCTCTCTCTCTCCCACTCTCCCTTCCTCCCTCTCTTCTATGCAGTTCTGGAAAATGAACCCAGTTCCTTATACAATGCCATTGACCCTCCTCCCTGGTTCAATTTTTCATTCTATATCCAAAGAGAGAGAGAGAGAGAGAGAGACATAAATAGATTCCATCCACGGAGTTCCCTGGTGTTGTCCTTGGCTCTCCCGCATGGTAAGGTTCCTATGTGGTGTCACACCCAAGGCCTTACATAGTTAGGCATGCAGTTTACTGTTGAGTTATTTCTGGACTCCTATAGTTACATCTTTAAATTTACTAATTTTTTAAAAAAGAATTTATTCATTAATGAGAAAGGTGGAGAGAGAGAAAGAATCAGACATCACTCTGGTACATGTGCTGCTGGGGATTGAACTTGGGACCTCATGCTTGAGAGTCCAATGCTTTATCCACTGCACCACCTCCCGGACCACTGGTCTTTTGTTTTAGTATACTTTTTGTTTTAAACCAGAGCACTGCTCAGCACTGGCTATGGTTGTGCTGGGGATTGAACTTGGGACCTTGGAGCCATAAGCCATGAATAGTTTTTGCATAACATGTCCCCAGCCCCATCTAGTATACTTCTATTTATTTATTTTAAATAAATCATTTTCTTTTTTAAAAGTTTTATTTATTACTGGAGACAAGTTGAAAGAGAAAGGGGAGATAGAGTGGGACAGAGAGAGAGACCTGCAGCACTGCCTCACTGCTTGTGAAGCTTCCCCCCTGAAGGCAGGGAGTGGAGGCTTGAACCCAGGTTCTTGTGCATTAATATGTCCACTGAACCAAGTGTGCCACCATTTAGCTCATCCCCCCCCAACCTAGGATACATTTACTCTCATCAATAAATACAATTTTAGTTCCAGAATTTATCTTTACCCATATCTTTCATTTATCTTTGTGTTCACTCTTTCTTTAAATCCTAAAACGTGTTTATAACAGCATTTTAAGAGTTCTGTCTTCAAATTCCATCCTGCATGTCATTTCTGGATGATTTCTCTTGACTGACTTTTCTCCAGTTGTGATTTAAATTTTTACAGTTCTTGTTTGCTATCCCCCTGAGCAGTGGTCTGGTAAAAATGATAGAGATGAAGTAGGGGAAGAAAAACAATGCTAATAAATAAGCATAGCCTCGTTACTTTCAGGCTGTTACAAACATTCAAACGTGTAAATGGAATTCTGGCATAAGGAGAGCTGATGCCAGGGACTGATGTTTGTAACATGTGTGCTTAACCAGGTGAGCCACCAGCTGGTCCCGGGACTGATGTTTGTGTCCCTCCAGAATTCATAGATTAAAGTCTAACTGACCTCATGGCATTTGGAAGTGGAGCCTCTGGGGGTTAATTAGGCCAGCATAATTAGGTCTTTAGCTAGAGAACTAATCCTCCTGAGTGGGATTTTGTAGTGTCCTATAAAAGGACACAAGTAAAAGGAAAAGAGACCAGAGCTCTGTTACAGGCATCTGCAAGCCTGGAAGCTGCTCTCACCAAACCATAGTGTCTACCAGTGCTTTCACTTGGGACCTCCCGTTCTCCACTATTGTGAAAAAGAAATGCTTGTTATCTGAGCCTTCCAACCTCTGGTGTTCTGTTACACCAGCCTAACTGGCTATGACAGGGGCAGAAAATAAATTTCAAGAAATGATGGCCTCGGGGCCAGGTGGTAGCCCACTTGGTTGAGTGCACACATTACAATATGCAAGGGCTTGAGTTTGAGACCCTGGTTTCCACCTTCAGGGGGAAAGCTTTGCAACTGGTGAAGCAGGGCTGCAGCTGTCTCTCTGTCTCTGTCCTCTATCTCCCCCTTTTCTTTTGACTTCTGGCTTGTCTCTGTTCATATAAGTACCGCGCACTAACCGATTGCGCCACTGGAGCTCCGTCTCTGTCCAATAGATAAAGAAAAAAATGAAATGAAACAAATAATAATAACAATAACAAAGAAAGAAAGGACTCAAGGTAACCACAATAATCAAAGCATTTTTTTCCCTCAGAGCACTGTTCAGTTCTGGTTTATGGTGGTGCCAGGAATTGAACCTGGGGCTTCTGGGGTCTCAGATGTGACCTTTTGTTGTGCTACTCTTGACGCTATCTCCCTGACAAAATATTGTTGAAAGAAAAAACAAATTGGGTGGGAGTAGATTGCATAGTGGTTATACAAAGAAAATCTCATGCCTGAGGCTCCAAAGTCCCCGGTTCAATCCCCTACACCACCATAAACCAGAGCTGAGCAGTGCTCTGGTTAAAAAAAAAGAATGATATTGGGAAATCCAGAAATAAGCCTTCATATTTGTGATTAATTGATTTTTGAGATAGAGGCTAAAGAAGTCCAATCAGAAAATCATTTCTTTCGAACAAACAATAAATAATTGGATAGCTACATGCATATTAATCAAATTGGACCCCCCTCTTTTTATCATATAAACAAAAACCAATTCAGAATGGATCACAAATGTAAATGCAAGAGTCAGAAAGTATAAACCCCCTGGATAAAAGCAAAGGGATGCAGGGACCAGTTGGTGGCACACTAGGTTAAGTGCGCATGCTCAAGAACGGGCTTGGAGCCCCCAACTCCCCACCTGCAGAGGGGATGCTTCATGAGTGATGAAGCCTATCTGCAGGTGTCTTTATCTCTCCCTCTTCATTTCCCCACCCTTCTCAATTTCTCTCTGTCCAGTCAAATAAAAGAGAAAGGGGAAAAAATGACTATCAGGAGCGATGGATTCATAATGCCAACACTGAACCCCAGCAATAATTCTGGTGGCAACAAACAAAAAAAAATATAGGATTACATTTTTAAGACCTTGATAGATAAGCATCATAAACACACCAAAAGCATAAGCAAAAAAAAAAAAATTGGCCTACAATATTAAAAACTTTTTGCTTCCGGGGAGTTGGGCGGTAGCGCAACAGGTTAAACGCACGTGGAACAAAGCGCAAGAACCAACGTAAGGATCCCGGTTCAAGCCCCGGGCTCCGCACCTGCAAGGGAGTCGCTTCACAGGTGGTGAAGCAGGTCTGCAGGTGTCTGCCTTTCTCTCCCCCCTCTGTCTTCCCCTCCTCTCTCCATTTCTCAATGTCCTATCCAACAACGTCATCAATCATAATTACAACAATAAAACAAGAGCAACGAAAGTTAATAAATCAATAAATATTTTTAAAAAAACACTTTTTGCTTCCAAAAATACCATTAAAAATGTGAAAGGAGGGGTGGTGGGCGGTAGCGCAACGGGTTAAGCGCACATGGAGCAAAGCACAAGGACCCGCTTAAGGATCCTGGTTCTAGCCCCCGGCTCCCCACCTGCAGTGTCGCTTCACAGGCGGTAAAGTAGGTCTGTAGGTGACTATCTCCCCCTCTCTGTCTTTCCCACATCTCTGGATTTCTCTCTGTCTTGTCCAACAACAGCAATAATAAAACAACAACAAAAACCACAACATGGGAAAAATGGCATCCAGGAACAAGCCCCAGCAATAAATTAATAATAATAATAATAATAATAATAAATGTGAAAGGAGCAAAGGTAGGTAGCATAATGGTTATGCAAAGAGACTCTCCAGCCAAGTGTGAGGCTCCAAAGTCTCAGGTTCAATCCCCCGCATCATCATAAGCCAGAGCTAAGCAGTGCTCCAGTAAAAAAAAAAAAAAGTGGGGGCGGCACATGGTGAAAAGCCTTTGTAAGGATACTGGTTGGAGCCCCCGGCTCCCCACCTGCAGGGGAGTCACTTCACAAGCAGTGAAGCAGGTCTGGAGGTGTCTGTCATTTTATTTTATTTTATTTTATTTTATTTTATTTTATTTTATTTTATTTTTATAAAAAGGAAACACTGGCAAAACCATAGGATAAGAGGGGTACAACTCCACACAATTCCCACCACCAGAACTGTGTATCCCATCTCCTCCCTTGATAGCTTTCCTATTCATTAACCCTCTTGGCGTAGGGGCCCAAGGTCATTGTGGAAGGTCTGGCTTCTATAATTGCTTCCCCTCTGAACATGGGCGTTGACAGGTCGATCCATACTCCCATCCTGCCTCTCTCTTTCCCTAGTGGGGCAGGATTCTGGGAAATCAGAGCTCCAGGACACGATGGTGGAGTTGTCTGTCCAGGGAAGTCTAGTTGGCATCATGCTAGCATCTGGAATCTGATGACTGAAAAGAGTTAACTTTTAAAGCCAAACAAATTGTTGACTAATCGTGAACCTATAGGCTAGAACAGTGTAGATAAAGAGTTGGGGGGGGGGTCTCTGTTTTGTAGATAGGTAGTAGGCATATTTTACTTATATTCCAAAGGACCTGTGGCTATACTAGTTTTTTCTTTTCTTTTTTCTTTTTTTCCCCTGAGCCTGAAATCTGATATGCAGGTGGATCCAAGTTATTGTCTGGGGAGATGATGTCATGGCTGGAAAAAAGACCAGAAACCTGGATCAGGGAAGAGAGTAGCTCCCTAATATGGGAAAGGGGTATAAATATTGTTGATTGTAAACCCCATCGATTTGATGTGATCTGGGGCCCATGTTCAGCTTAGGAGTCTATGTGACCTCTGCATCCCTGTAGATCAGAGCTCACATTCTGTGGCCATGAGTAGGAACGTGACAAGCTGCCCCAATTTCAGGACCCATCTCCTTCAGGTGTAAGATAGAGTATGTTGTCCATCCTCCCTTCGGAGGATGGAACATTCTTTTTTTTTTAAATAATTTATTTCTTTATTGGGGAATTAATGCTTTACATTCAACAGTAAATACAATAGTTTGTACATGCATAACATTCCCCAGATTCCCATTTAACAGTACAACCCCCACTATGTCATTCATCATCTTTCATGGACCTGTACTATACCTGTATTATACCTCCCAGATCTCAAACTGTATTATAGGGTCATTGTCATCAAAACTGCTTGGTACTGGAACATGAACAGACACACTGACCAGTGGAATAGAATTGAGAGCCCAGAAATGAGGCCCCACACCTATGGACATCTAATCTTTGACAAAGGGGCCCAGACTACTACATGGGGAAAGCAGAGTCTCTTCAACAAATGGTGTTGGAAACAATGGGTTGAAACATGCAGAAGAATGAAACTGAATCACTGTATTTCACCAAATACAAAAGTCAATTCCAAGTGGATCAAGGACTTGGATGTTAGACCAGAAACTATCAAATACTTAGAGGAAAATATTGGCAGAACTTTTTTCCGCATAAATTTTAAAGACATTTTCAATGAAACGAATCCAATTACAAGGAAGACTAAGGCAAGTATAAACCTATGGGACTACATCAAATTAAAAAGCTTCTTCACAGCAAAAGAAACCACTACCCAAACCAAGAGACCCCTCACAGAATGGGAGAAGATCTTTACATGCCATACATCAGATAAGAGTTTAATAACCAACATATATAAAGAGCTTGCCAGACTCAATAACAAGACAACAAATAACCCCATCCAAAAATGGGGGGAGGACTTGGACAGAATATTCACCACAGAAGAGATCCAAAAGGCCGAGAAACACATGAAAAAATGCTCCAAGTCTCTGATTGTCAGAGAAATGCAAATCAAGACAACAATGAGATACCACTTCACTCCTGTGAGAATGTCATACATCAGAAAAGGTAACAGCAGCAAATGCTGGAGAGGGTGTGGGGTCAAAGGAACCCTCCTACACTGCTGGTGGGAATGTCAATTGGTCCAACCTCTGTGGAGAACAGTCTGGATGGAACATTCTTTATCATTGTTGATACACATTGAGGGCAAGGTCTTATGGGGCCCACAAAGGGGTCTATTGTGTTGTTCCTGATAGAAATGACCAGTAACAATGGAGAGGGGGATTTTTTCGAAGTCTAGGCCCATCATGTCTGTTTGGGAATCTCAGAACTCCCTGAATAGGGGCCCTGCTGATGGAGTGGCCTGATAGTGACTAAAGAGCCATCCTTAAAGTATGGCAGTCTCTTGCCCTTGTTCAGCTTTTGCAGTCCTTGATTTGATAAGGTTAGCTTTGGAGTGAGTGAGAGAACTGTAATAGGAAGTAGGTGAGGAGGGTATCTAAGTCTAAGTAGACAGTATTTCATTATGAACTTGATACTGACTCACTGAAAACTATTGTGTACTTTTGTTTTCAGGTATATATTTTGCCCTAATTTATGGATACATGTGAACATATGTTCTATCTCACGGGACCTGGTCTATATCTAGGTTTTGGGACTTTGTTAGGAAGTGAACCACCTGGAGTGAAATTAGAGAATCCTATGAAAGGAAAGGTCTTACCCTAGTAATGAGGCTGAAGGGTTGACAATCCACGTCTGACGTCTCTGGACCAGTATGAAGTGAAGCATGCTGAGGTGGTACTCGTTGCATTGATTAGGTTGGGATTGATGGATACAATATTATTTGGTATAAATTGAGAGAAGCAGTAGGAAAGTGAGCCCTACCGTAGAGGTTCCAGGACTGGGGGAAATAGAGGCTCTATAGAGGAAGCGGGAGGTTCCTACTGTCTTAGGGTTAAGAAGGCAATAGATAGTTATTGCTATAATCACATTATTTGACAATTGCGTTAACTTTGAAATATCCCTTTGTTAGGATTTGCTGTATCATACCCACCATCACCATAATTTATGTCCTTTGACATTATTTGTATATAGCTGTGCCACCGGTTGCTTCTCTTCTCTCTGGTCTAAGCTTTTAAGAGAGTCAACATATCAAAGACTCAGCCTATGGTCTGTGCATTAAAAAGTTTGAGACATTCAATCAATTTTTTCTCTCTCATATTAATTAAATAGTGATTTATATGACTACAAATTAATAGGAGTGTACATAAACACCATTCCCACCACCAAAAATCTATGTCCCATCCCGCCCCCCCCCCCTCAGCCCTATGAAGCCGAACATCCACCCTCACCATCAACCCAGGGTTTTTACTTTGGTGCCCTACTCCAAATTCAGTCAAATCCTGCTTTGAGTTTCCCTTTCTGTTCTTTCTCAACTTTCTCAACTCTGTTTATGAGTGGGGTCATCCCATATTCAGCTTACTTAACATAATTCCTTCTAGCTCCATCCAAGATGGGTCAGAGAAGGTGAGTTCATTGTTCTTAGTAGCTGCGTAGTATTCCATTGTGTATATATACCACAGATTTCTCAGCCACTCATCTGTTGTTGGGCACCTGGGTTGCTTCCAGGTTTTAGCTATTACAAATTGTGCTGCTATGAACATAGGTGTACAAATATCTTTTTGGTTGGGTGTTATAGAGTCTTTGGGGTATATCCCTAGGAGAGAAATTACTGGATCATATGGAAGGTCCATGTCTAGCCTTGTGAGAGTCCTCCAGACTGCTCTCCAGAGAGGCTGGACCAATTTACATTCCCACCAGCAGTGCAGAAGGGTTCCTCTGTCCCCACAGCCTCTCCAGCATTTGTTGCTGCTGTCCTTTTTGATGTATGCCATTCTCACAGAGGTGAGGTGGTATCTCAATGTTGTCTTTATTTGCATTTCTCTGACAATCAGTGGCCTGGAGCAGGTTTTCATATGTTTGTTAGCCTTTTGGATCTCCTCTGAAGTGAATGTTTTGTTCATATCCTCTGCCCATTTTTAGATGGGGTCATTTGCTTTTTTGTTGCTAAGTTTGCTCTTTGTATATTTGGTGATTAGTCTCTTGTCTGATGTATGGCATGTGAAGATTTTCTCCCATTCTGTGAGGGGTCTCCTTGTTTGTGTGATAGTTTCTTTGGCTGTGCAGAAGCTTTTCAATTTGATGTAGTCCCATTGATTTGTTTCTGCTTTAGTCTTCCTTGCAATTGGGTTTGTATCATCAAAGATGTCCTTGAGGTTTAGGTGGGAAAGTGTTCCACCAATGTTTTCCTCTAAGTATCTGTTAGTTTCTGGTGTAACATCCAAGTCCTTGATCCATTTGGAGTTGATTTTTGTTTCTGGTGAGATAAAGTGGTTCAGTTTCATTCTTCTGCATGTTTCATGCTCGTAGCTCCACCTCCGGAAGTCTCTTTCAACCCAGTTTTCCCAGCACTATTTATTGAAGAGAGCTTCCTTTCTCCATTTAATACTTTGTGCTCCCTTATCAAAGATTAGATGTTGATAGGTATGTGGGTTGTCTATCTTTCTTTCCCTCTCTCTGTCTTCCCCTCCTTTCTCGATTTCTCTCTGTCCTATCTAACAACAATGACAGCAATAACAATAATAATAACCACAACAACGATAACCAATAAGGACAACAAAAGGGAAAAAATAGCCTCTAGGAGTAGTGGATTTGTAGTGCAGGCACTGAGCCCCAGCGATATCCCTGGAGGCAAAACAAACAAACAAAAAAAAAGTGAAAAGGAAGAGGCCAGATGGTGACTCACATTACAGTGTGCAGGGACCCAGGTTCAAGCCCCTGGTCTCCTATCTGCAGGGGGAAAGCTTCCTGAGTGGTGAAGCAGAGCTTCAGGTGTCTCTCTGTCTCCCCGTCTTTTTTTTTTTTTTTTTTTTTTTACTAGAGCACTGCTTAGCTCTGGCTTCTGGTGGTGAGGGGGATTGAACCTGGAACTTCCAGAGCCTCAGGCACGAAAGTCACTTAGCATAACCATTATGCTATTTCTGCCCCCGACACCAACCCCCACCCACACTGCTCTCTTTCCCTCTTTATCTCCTTCTCCCCTCTTAATTTCTCTCTGTCTCCATTTAATACATACATACATACATACATACATACATACATACATACATAGTGAAAGGGAGCCCAAGAGCTTGTGTGGAAGGGTAGAGTGCATGCCTTATCATGCTTCAGGTCCTGGGTTTGATACCTAGTGTCATATTTGAAGAAAGGAAGAAAGGAAGAAAGAAAGGAAGAGAAGGAAGGAGAGAGAGAAAGAACAAATCACAAAGACAAAATATTTGCAAATCCTATACTTGATAATACTGTCATATTCAGAATACAGGGAAGATTGAATTCAGTATTATAGTATGGCATGAGTTCTATTTGCCTAGCTATCTCCTGGTTCTAATAAAGATTTTCTTTTTTAAATAAGAATGGCTGGTAAAGAACAGCTAATTAATAGAACTGTGTTATTGTATATCATCATATGGTATGACAGGTTTTCAATTTGCAGATCTCTCAGAGCAAAGATATTTTCTTGGTTTCAGGACTCTACAAAGCCTGTTACATAGTAGATATATATTTACATAATGTTTACAGAATTAATGAACAGGAGCAACCAAAAAAAAATCAGCTATTGAGGGACGGAATACAAACCGCTCAGCAAGTTTCAGAGCTTAAGCAATACCAAAGTTTACTTCTCCCTCCCTCCAAGAGAAAGAAGAAAACCAGAAAATGAGGATGAAATTCAGTATTCTTTACTTCTAACCAAGCAATTAAAAATACCTAGACACAGCTTCGGAGGAGTCTGAATGTCGACTTGCCTGAGGTCCATCTGAAATGTGCCTTTATGATCCATTTAAAATACTCTCTGAAGACTCAGTCAAAGGACAAGTTGAAGTTTAACATATAAATATCAACTTGATTCTCTGCATATATTCCTTGGCTCGCTGTCTCTATTTCTGGCATTAATTTTTCCATTCTTTATACTCCTTGATTGAAGTTACCCAAAAGCTGCTAACATCAAACCCTGTGCCACAAGAGACAAAGCCCAACTTGCCATATATAAGGTCACTGACATCCATCCTAACGGTTCTCATCAGCAGACAGCTTTGTGCCATGGGGAACAAGAGGTGGACATCATTAGAGAACGGTTTGAAAAAAGAAAACATAATTACTCAAGGCTTTCAGTACTTGCAGCAGCTGCTTTTATGTGAACATCTGTAACTATGGGGTGGGTGTGGCCGAGGATTAGGAAAAAAAAAAGAAATGAGAAGATAAATTCTGTCTTTCCTCTGTTTGTGTCTTTAGGCTCTCTAATGAGTACCTTTTCCAATGTGGTTTCATATAGTTTCTCTTTTATTGTTCCTTTCCTGCTTTCCTTCAAAACTCTGTATGGTAGCACTTGCTAAAAAAATGGGAGATAGGGCCAGATGGTGTTACACACCAGGTAGAGTGCACACATTACCTGTGCAAGGATCTAGGTTCAAGCCTCTGCTCCCAATGCAAATGTCCTGGGGCAAATGAGACTATGACAAATAGAAACTGGTATGGAAATAGATCATTGAGGTCACAAATATCACAATAGAGACCCTAAGAACAATGAGTCATTGACTGCGTTTCAACCAGGGGTGAAGTAATTAGCATTTGCAAAGATTATCATGACTACAATGTGGAGAACACACTGAAAAAACAGCCTACTTGCAGTAGCGCAGCAGGTTAAGTGCATGTGGCGCAAAGCACCAGGACAGCCATAAGGATCCCAGTCGGAGCCCCTAGTGGTGAAGCAGGTCTGCAGGTGTCTATCTATCTCTCCCCTTCTGCCTTCCCCATCTCTCTCGATTTCTCTGTCCTATCCAACAACTAACGACAATAACAATAATAACCACAACAAAGCTACAACAACAAGGGCAACAAAAGGGGGAAAAATGGCCTCCAGGAGCAGTGGATTCATGGTGCAGGCCTGGAGGCAAAAAAAAAAAAAAAAAAAAAAAAACCAGCCTACTTAGGAAGTAAGAATCAGGGGCAACTTGAGGGTGTAAATAAAGTAAATGGAAAGACTTCAGAGCTATTTTGGAAGCAAAATGGACAGACTTGGTGTTTAATTGGATAGAGGAAGTGTAGGAGAGACCTAATGGAAAATGATTCTTGAATTCTGCCTTGTGTGAGGGGAAAGAGGGAACTTGAATCAGATTTTTGTCAGAGGGAGGAGGATAGGAGTTTCAGTCAAGCAGAATTTGAAGTTCCTTTGAAATGTTCCAGTAAAGGGCTGAGGGTGGATATCATAGTGGTTATGCAAACAGACTCTCATGCCTGAGGCTCCAAAGTCTCAGGTTCAATCCCCCTGCACCACCATAAGCCAGAGCTGAACAGTGTTCTGGTTAAAAAAAAAAAAAAAAAAGTTCCAGGGACAATATCAAGCATGTAGCTGAATATATGAATAAGGTGAGAGCTCATAGGGGAAGCATGAGCTCATTTGTTGAGTAGTCACTGAATTTGCCATCACAGATTGGGATAAGACTGCCTACATATGGAGGAAAGAGAATATGGTGTCACTCAATGTGACTTCCCATAAAGTCTACTTCTTCCTCCCACATACAAATGACTTTTCCTCTTTTTTTTTCTTTTTTGCATAAATGGTGTACTGTTTTCATCAACATGGTCTTTCTCTCCCTTTGTTCTCTCTCTCTCTCTTTCATAGATAAATTGTTAAGGATGGGAGGATAGAGAGGAAGAGGAAGATATCTGCAGCCCTGCTTCACTGCTCATGAAACTTTCCTCCAAAGGTGGGGACCAGGGGCTTGAACCTAGGTCCTTGTGCACTGTAATGTGTGTACTCAACCAGATGTGCCACCACCAGGCCCATCTTTCTTTTTTTCACTACCAGGGTTTCATCATCCTGAGTTTTTTCACATAGAGTGAGAGCGAGAGCGAGAGCAAGAGAGAGAAAGAGAGAGGGAGAGAGGCTGAAAGACAAGAGGAAAGACCCTACAGCACTAGTTTCCTTTAGTGTGGTGTACGCCAGAATTTTCCTAGTTGTGATTTTATATTCTGTTGCACTACAGGTCAGAGAAGCAAAAAATGTTTGAAACAAATGAATGTGAATTGTGGAACAGGAACTCAGTGATCCCTAACTGTCCACAGGACCATCTACTCCTACTTCCCAGAGGGAATGCTAGTGCTTGGTAGACATGGTGACACGTTACAGGGAACTGTTATAAAGTACTGTCACTAAACAAATATTCCTCTTTTACTTATGATTTTTCTTAGTTACTTAATAATAATTTACAAGATTATTAGGTTACAGGGGTTTCATATCACACCCACCACCAAAGTTCTGGGCCCACCCCGCTCCTCAACCACCCCAATCGTCAGTTTTCACAAAATCTTAAAGACAATTTGAGTGCTCTGCTTACCCCTTCCTCCTGCTTTTGCAAGGTCATGTTTCAGTTTTCTATTTTCCACAAATGAACAAAGACACCTGCTAGTTGCATTTCACCTCCTTCCTTACTTCAGTCAGTATAATTGCCTCCAGTTGCATCCATTCTGTCAGGAAGAATAAAATATCATCTTTTTAAATTGTAGAGTAGTATTCCCATTTAATCAGTGCTAAACAAATATTGCACTTTTCCTCAATTAACTGGGTTATTTATTTATTTTAATTATCTTTATTTATTTGATAGAGACAGCCAGAAGTCAAGAGGGAAGAGGGTGGGAGAGAGACAGAGAGATACCTGCAGCCCTGCTTCACCATTTGCAAAGCTTTCCCCCTGCAGGTGGGGACCAGGGGCTTGAACTCAGGTCCTTGTACGTTGTAACATGTGCGCTCAACCAGGTGCACCACCACCTGACCCCTTAACTAGGTTATTTTTATAGACTTGAATCAGGCAATAGTTGGTCTAGGTAGCACTGATTTATTTTATTATTTGTATTGGGTTATGATTAGCACCATAAAATGATCTTTATTTTCTAAATGTAATCAAAACAATCCAAAGGTTTCTTATCTTACTGGGCCAGAAAGCCAAAACCCTTCCAATCATCTAGCAAGACCCAGCGTGACTGGCTGAGGACTCCCTCCCACCATGATGTCTTCCTGCCCCAACCTCAATAGTGTCCTCTAGTCACACTGAATTCCCTTCTGTAATTCTTGAATTTTTTTTAATAATTTATTTCTTTATTGGGGAATTAATGTTTTACATTCAACAGTAAATACAATAGTTTGTACATGCATAACATTCCCCAGATTCCCATTTAACAATACAACCCCCACTATGTCATTCATCATCTTTCATGGACCTGTATTCTCCCCACCCACCCACCCACCACAGAGTCTTTTACTTTGGTGCAATACACCAATTCCATTTCAGGTTCTACTTGTGTTTTCTTTTCTAATCTTGTTTTTCAACTTCGGCCTGAGAGTGAGATCATCCCATATTCATCCTTCTGTTTCTGACTTATTTCACTCAACATGATTTTTTCAAGGTCCATCCAAGATCGGCTGAAAACGGTGAAGTCCCCATTTTTTACAGCTGAGTAGTATTCCATTGTGTATATAGACCACAACTTGCTCAGCCACTCATCTGTTGTTGGACACCTGGGTTGCTTCCTGTTGGTATGCATGAGACCCCTTCTGTTTCATTTGGTTTAAATCCCCCCTGCTTAACACTATTCTATTTACATAACCACTGCATTCTATTTACATAACCACTGTTAACAAGTTCCACCTCCCTCCAGGGCATTGGTGGTTCAGTGATAGGATTCTCGCCTGCTCCGCCCTCTCCTTGTCACACCCTAATCTTCTCCTTGTCACACTCTGATTTTCACCAGTCATTTTTCTCTCCACCCTCTCTATGTCACATCCTGTTTCCACCTTACTCGGCAAGTATATATAAAGACAGCATTGTGAGTTTTACTGTACTGTACCTTGAGTTTAGCTTAGCTTGGTATAGATTGTGCTGCGTCCTGCATGAATGAAGACATACTGCCTACAGCTCAACCATGAGTCCCTGGTCATCTGTTACCCGCCCGTGAAGCCAGCCCGGCGAAAACAACATAACTGGTCGAAAACAACAGCTTCCAGGTTTTGGCTATTACAAATTGTGCTGTCAAGAACATATGTGTACGCAGATCTTTTTGGATGGATGTGTTGGGTTCCTTAGGATATATCCCCAGGAGGAGAATTGCAGGGTCATAGGGTAGGTCCATTTCTAGCCTTCTGAGAGTTCTCCAGACTGTTCTAATTTTTTAATTAGTAATTTAATAATGATTAACAAGCTTATAAGATAACATAGGTACAATTCCGTACAGTTCCCACCACCAGAGCTCCGTGCCTCATCTCATCCATTGGAAGCTTTCCTATTCTTTATTCCTCTCTGGGAATAAGGACCAAAATTCTTTTGGGGGTGCAGAAAGTGAAAGGTCTGGCTTCTATAATTTCTTCTCTGCTGGACATGGACACTGGCAGGTTGATCCAAACTTCCCATCATTCATTCATTCATTCATTCATTCATTCATTCATTCATTCATTCATTCATTACTTGCCTCCAGGGTTATCGCTGGGGCTCAGTGCCTGCACTACAAATCCACTGCTCCTGGAGGCCATTTCCCCCCATTTGTTGCCCTTGTTGTCGTTATTGCTGTTGTTGTTAGGACAGAGAGAAACCAAGAGAGATGGGGAAGACAGAGAAGGAGGAGAAAGACAGACACCAGCAGACCTGCTTCACCATTTGTAAAGCGACCCCCCACACACACCCCCTGCAGGTCGGGAGCCAGGATCTTGAACTGGGATCCTTATGCCGGTCCTTGCGTTTCACGCCATGTACACTTAACCCAGGCCTGTGCTACCTCCTGACCCCCCCCCCCCAGTATTTATTTTTACCAGAGCAGCTCTGGTTTATGGTGGTGCTCAGGGTTGAACCTGGGAGCTCAGAACCACAGGCTAGAAAGTCACTTGCATACTCATTCTGCTATTAACCCTAATTTGAAAAAATTGTTAGTGATTTAATATTAATTTACAAAATTATAACAAGGGTATAATTCCATATCTTTCCCACCACCAGAGTTCTGTGTCCCCATTCCCTCTATTGGAAACTTCAGTAGTTGTTCCAAGATCACAGATATGGGTTGATTATTATTTCTGTAACTATCTATATTTATATATAATTGCAATTTTTTTTTCCTATGGCTCTGCCTTCTCTTCCTTTCTAAATCACACCTACTACTTCTGCCAGCCCATGATTTTTTATGGTAACTATTCTTTGTTCTCAAAAACAATTTTGGAAAACATTGGCAGTTTCTGCGGCCAGAGATTTTGGTACTTAGAGAGTCAAGAGATTGTTTCAGGATCCGGGTGACCTTCAAGACTGTTCAATCATAAAACCATAAGAGATGTGTCCCGCAAGGAAAGATGCTCCAAGGAACTGACAGAAAATCCAGAGAAATAACAGAAAATACTCTAGCATTTCTGATTCAGAAGCACTGGGCTGTGGAGACAGGGTGGTTGAGGAATCTGAGGCAGTGTTCTTGACTCTCCAGAAGTAACATCAGAAATGCCCAATCTCAAACTCTGCCTCAGATGTAACAGACCAGAACCTACATTTAAACAAGACCCCAAGGTGACTCTTACATACACAAAAGTTTGAGAAGCTTGTCTAGACAACTCTTTTAGGAAGCATAACAAAATAAGATAGTATAAAGACCAGAGAAGCAGGGGAGAATGGAAGTGGAAGTGTAGGAGAAACATTTTGAGAAGAAAAGGCCTGTGGAGGAGAGGGACAAGAGAAATGGCTAATTTAGGGGGAAAGGTGAGGCTCTTGCCTTGTTGAGAATCATGGGAAAGAGGAAGTACGAGATCAAAGGTAAATAAGAAAATTCTGTGGGTGATGATCCACTTCTCTTGCCAAAAAAAAAAAAAATTGGTAAAAATCTACCTCTGAAGAAAAAGATTTTAGAGGAAAGAGAGTATTTAAAAAACACTCTGTATTTTAGGAACTCATTTCTCTTAATACATAGGATTTTAGTTTAGGTGATATTTACTTCTGATTAATATTTCTTTGCATTTTGTTCTTGTAGCCCCTTTAAGCTAGTTTGCATTAATGTATTAAAATATTAATTTCTTAAATGACCATTTACAACCAAACTTTTACCTTTCTGCAAGTAGCTTGATGAATTATGAACTTCACTAGGATCAATATTATGTATCTTACTGACACTAAGTTAAATATGGTTGTGAAAACATAAAAGTTTGAAAGAACATTTTTTAGAAATTAGTTTTTATATTTGCAAAATTTTAAATCAATAAAATGACTTGAAAAGTTCATCTTACAGTCAGATACATTAGTGATTTACTTCATTGGTTTTCTAATGTCCATTTATCATGAGGTAAAGCATGTTCAGAATGAAGGATGAAAATAAAAAATTTGACATGCTTGCCTCTCATACAAACTAAAATATTTGATTTATAAGACACAAATGAACAAACCACTCTGGTCTGTCATATTTTTACAGTTTCTAATTTATTCAACCTCTGCTCAGTATTGATCCTGACAAGCAGAAGAGTCCAAAGATAAATTCATTCACTCCACAGTTTAGTCAGGAACAAGCCCAAAATTATAGATTTTCCCAGGCATATGATGACAGGCAGTCAGGGGGATGATAAATGACTATCTTTAGATTTAGTTAGGAGAGTCGGGCTAGACATTTCCGATAAAGATTGGAGCATACTGGTCAAATGCAGGTTCAGCAGCAGCCATCGTTAATTGTAGAGAGAGCATAGCCACGTGATGAAGGCGCCTACATAGTCGTAGGCTCCAGCCTTGCATGGGAAATAGAATTGGCTCCTCAGTATTTTGCAACACTCCTCTAAGTGATAGCATGACATGATCATTTATCAAACAGAGACTGTCCAGAGAAGTGTCTGCTCCCTTTAGTAACATATTGAAGAGCAGAAAAGTGAAAGCATTTTATTAAAGACAGGAAGGCAATGAGCAACCAGAGCGTATCCAAGGGGTAATCATATTTCAGCACAGGATCAGTTTGTCTTAAATAAACATACACTGGAGGGAGTATTGTCAAGGGTCATTTATCAAGTGAGGAACAATTAACAAAACTCTAAAGAACTTTTTATTACTATAAAGTTCTCTCATTCTTACTGTTAACTTTTGGATGATGAGCATTGTAGTCAACACTGTACAAAAATGCAATGCACAATCTCCATTAGAGATATTTAAAATATTTATTTATTTATTTACTTATTGCCTCCAGGGTTATTGCTGGGGCTCGATGTCTGCACTACAAATCCAGTGCTTCTGGAGGCTATTTTTTCCCCTTTTGTTGCCCTGGTTGTTTTTCTTTGTTGTTGTTATTATTGTTGTTGCTACTGATGTCACTGTTGTTGGATAGAAGAGAGAGAAATCGAGAGAGGAGGGGATGACAGAGAGGGGGAGAGAAAGACAGACACCTGCAGACCTGCTTTACCTCTTGTGAAGTGACTTCCTGCAAGGTATGGAGCTGGGGATTCGAACCAGATTCTTTACACTGATCCTTGCACTTTGCGCCATGTGCGCTTAACCCACTGAGCTACCTCCCGGCCTTTATTTAATTTTTTTTTAAGCCAGAGCACTGCTCATCTCTGGTTTATGGTTATGTAGGGGATTGAACCTGGAATTTCAGAGCCTCAGGCATGAGAGTCTTTGCATAACCATTATACTATCTACCCCTGCCCTCCCTTAGAGTTTTTTAGATTAAGAGAAGCAGTGTTAACTCTCACTTAAAATAATTTTATGGCTGTATGAACCATCATTGAGCAAATACTGTAGAGACACATATTTTGGGACCCAGGACTAAAGAATGAAATTACAACTTTTGGAGACTTCCTTCCTTCTTTCCTTCCTCCCTCCCTCCCTTCCTTCCTTCCTTATTTTTAAGTCCCCAGGGTTTCCCTGCTCAGGGATGATTTTTTCAGATACAAAGACAAAGAGGTAAAAGAAAGAGGACCAAAGCTTCCTCCAGTGCTTTGGTAGGGCCAGGCTCAAACCAGTGTCACACATATGACAAAGCAGTGCACTGTACAAATGATCTAC
The DNA here is from genome assembly GCF_950295315.1 of Erinaceus europaeus. Classification (NCBI taxonomy): domain Eukaryota; kingdom Metazoa; phylum Chordata; class Mammalia; order Eulipotyphla; family Erinaceidae; genus Erinaceus; species Erinaceus europaeus. The sequence continues at coordinate 186,764,431 of NC_080162.1, forward strand.
TTTTTGCTGCCCTAGGGAGAGAATCCCCCCCCCCCCTTTTCTTTCTTTTTTCACCACCAGGGTTATCACTGGGGCTCGGTGCCTGCATGTCAAATCCACTGCTACTGGCAGCCATTTTTAACCTCTCCCCCTCTTTCTGTTTTTTACTTGACAGGGCAGAGAGAAATTGAGAGAAGAGGGAGAGATAGAGAGGGAGATAGAAAGATAGACACTGGCAGACCTGCTTCACTGTTCATGAAGCATCCCCCTGTAGGTGGAGAGCGAGGGCTCGAACCCAGGTCCTTGTGTATGGTGATATGTGTGCTTAAGCAGGTGTGCCACAGCCCGGTCCCTGAGAGAATTTTCTTATAAGAAGTCCACTTTGCACTGAATGCCCCAAGTTCAGTTCCTAGCACCACTATGAGCTAAAACTGAGCATTGTGCTAGTAAAAAAAAATCAAAATATTGGGGGCCGGGAGGTAGTGCAGTGGGTTAAGTGCACATGGCACAATGTGCAAGGACCAGAGTAAGGATCCTGGTTTGAGCCCCTGGCTCCCCACCTGCAGGGGAGTCACTTTACAAGCAGTGAAGCAGGTATAGGTGTCTCTCTTTCTCTCCCCTTCTGTGTAAAAAAAAGAAGAAGTCCACTTTGGGGAGTCTGGCGGTGGCGCAGTGGTTAAGTGCACATGGTGCAAAGCAAAAGGACTGGCGCAAGGATCCCGGTTCAAGCCCCCAACTCCCCACCTGCAGGGAAGTCACTTCACAAGCGGTGAAGGAGGTCTGCAGGTGTCTTAAAAAAAAAAAAGTCCACTTTTGAAAAGGACTCAGGTTGGGTGGGGGGGGGATACCTTTTATGGGGAGATGAAAAAGTTATATATATTTGCCAACAATTGCATTGTAAACCATTAATGGCGAAATAAAGTGGGGGAGAAAAATTCATCTGCTTGGGCTGGGGAAATAGCATAATAGTTATGCAAAAACTTCACAACCAAAAACCAGAGATGAGCAGTCTTCTGGTGATAAATAAATAAATAAAATACTTGTGTGGGGGTCAGAAACTTAATCTCCTTTACAAGTTTTTGCTCTCTGTTGATCAAAATTCAAAGACAGGAGATTAGTTGATGGTTGCAAAACAGGAAAAGAGGAAGAGAATTCACATGTCATTATTTACTTACTTTCTTCTAGGGACTGTAATATATACCTTGACTTGGATGTCAGAGATAGCATAATGATTATGCAAAAGACGCTCATGCTTGAGGCTTCAAAGTCCCAAGTTCAATCCCTCACACCACCATCAACCAAGCTGAGCTGTATTCTGGTATAATAGCAGTAGTAATGATAATAATAATAATAATGATGATGATAATAATAATAATCATATATTTCATTTATACAAATACATATTAAAAAGCATATAAATTATATGTATATAATAACAAATAATCCTAATTATTCTCATTTTATAACTGAGAAACAGATTTGATTAAGGTAAATAGTGAGTAACCACACCAGAAATTTGGGCCTGCCTATATTTTATTTTATTGTTATTTTAAAAAAATTTTATGATATGGAGAGAGGGAGAGAGGGGGGAGGGAGGAAGAGAGAAGAAACACATGCAGCCTGCTTTTTTTCCCCTTTTGTTGCCCTTGTTTTTTATTATTGTGGTTATTATTGCTGTTGTTGTTGTCGTCATTGTTGGATAGGACAGAGAGAAATGGAGAGAGGAGGGGAAGACAGACAGGGGGAGAGAAAGACAGACACCCGCAGACCTGCTTCACCGATTGTGAAGCGACTCCCCTGCAGGTGGGGATCCTCATGCTGGTCCTTGCACTTAACCCGCTGCGCTACCGCCCGACTCCCAGCACTGCTTTTATCTTCATGATTCTTCCACAGAGCAGGTCAGAACCCAGAGTTATAACCTAAGTCCTTGAGCGTGGTAGTATGCTCACTCTAATAAGTACACCACTACCTGGCCCCCATTATTTCCCTTAATTGCTTACATTTTTTTCCACATAAGTTACTTATATACCTTAAAATTCAGTATAAAACTATAACAAAAATTTTCTTTTTTTTTTTTTCCAGAGCACTGCTCAGCTCTGGTTAATAATAGTGTGAGGGATTGAACTTGGGACCTCTGGTACCTCGAGAATGAAAACCTTTTGCATGCCACACCTATGGACATCTAGTTTTTAACAAGGGTGCACAAAATATTAAATGGAGAAAGCAGAGTCTCTTCAACAAATGGTGTTAGAAAAATTGGGTTGAAACATGCAGAATGAAATTGAACCACTACATTTCACCACACAAAAGGAAACTCCAAATGGATCAAGGACTTGGCTGTTAGACAGGAAACTATGAAATACTTAGAGGAAAATATTGGGAGGACTCTTTTCCATCTAAATTGTATAGGCCTCTTCAATAACACTAGTCTAACTGCAAGGAAGACTAAGACAAAAATAAACCAATGAGACTGTATCAAATTGAAAAGCTTCTGTACAGCAAAAGAAACCAGCTCTCAAACAAAGAGACTCCCTACAGAATGGGAGAAGATCTTTACATGCCATACAACAGACAAAATGCTAATAACCAAAATATAGAAAGAGCTCACCAAAACTCAGCAATAACAAAAAAAATGACCCTATCCAAAAGTGGGGAGAGGTATGAACAGAATATTCACCAAAGAAGAGATCCAAAAGACCAACAGACATATGAAAAGTTTCAAGTCATTGCTTGTCAGAGAAATGCAAATAAAAACCACAGTGAGATACCACTTCAGTCCTGTGAGAATGTCATACACCAGAAAGGATAATAAGAACAAATGCTGGAGAGGCTGCAGTGGGAGGGGGTGTGGCGGTAAGAGAAGCCTCCTGCATTGCTGGTGGGAATGTAAATTGGCCTAACTCCTGTAGAGAGCAGTCTGGAGAACTCTCAGAAGACTAGAAGTAGGGAGTTGGGCGGTAGCCCAGCGGGTTATAGCGTAAAGTGCAAGAACTGGCCTTAAGGATCCCAGTTCAACGCCCCCCCCCCTCCCCGCTTTCCACCTGCAGGGGAGTCACTTCACAGCCGGTGAAGCAGGTCTGCAGGTGTCTATCTTTCTCACCCCCCTCTCTCTTCCCCTCCTCTATTCATTTCTCTCTGTCCTATCCAACAACAACGACAATAATAACTACGACAACAATAAAAAAAAATAAGGGCTGCAAAAGGGAATAAATAAATAAATATTTTTAAAAAGACTAGAAATGAACTATGACCTGGCAATTCCTCTCCTGGGGATAGGTCCTAAGTAATCAAACATACTCATCCAAAAACTTCTGTGTATACTTATGTTACAATTTGTAATAGCCAAATCGTGAAAGTAACTTAGGTGTCCAACAACAGATGAGTGGCTAAGAAAGTTGTGGTACGGGGCCAGGCAATGGTGCACCAGGTTAAGCACACATAGTACAAAGTATAAGGACTCACACAAGAATCCTGGTTCAAGCCTCTAGTTCCTCACTTGCAGGGGGATGCTTCACAAGTGGTGAAGCAGGTCTGCAGGTGTCTCTCTGTCACTCTCCCTCTATATATCCCCCCTCAATTTTTCTCTGTCTTATCAATCAATCAATCAATAAAATGGCCATCAGGAGCAGTGGATTTGTAGTGCAGGCACAAAGCCCCAGCAATAATCCTGGAGGCAAAAAAAAAGAAAAAGAAAAAAAAGGAAGGAAGGGAGGAAGGGAGAAAAAAGAAACGAAACTTGTGATATATATACACAATGGAATACTACTCAGCTGGGACCAGGTGGTAGCGCACATGTTACAATGCGCAAGGACCCAGGTTCAAGCCACCGGTCCTCACCTGCAGGGAGAAAGCTTTGCAAGTGGTGAAGCAGTGCTGCAGGCGTCTCTCTGTCTCTCTCCCTCTCTATCATCCCCTTCCCTCTTAACTTCTTGCTGTCTCTATCCAATAAATAAAGATAATTTTTTAAAAAAAGGAATACTACTCAGCTATTAAGAATGATGAATTCACCTTCTCCTCATCCTGGATGGACTTTGAAGGAATGGTAAGTAAGATAAGCCAGAAAGGGAAGAATGAATATGGGATAGTGTCACTCATGGACAGAAATTGAGAAATAAGAACAGAAAGGGGACACAAAGTAGCACTTGGACTGAGTTTGGTGTATTGCACCCAAGTAGAGGACTCAGAGGTGAAGGGAGGGGATATGGGGTGCTCAAATCCTGGCACCTGATGGTAGAGGAGGGCCTAGGCTGGGGTTGAGAGTATTTTGCAGAAATTTGAGAATTTTTTTTTAGTTTCTTTATTGGGGAATTAATGTTTTACATTTGACAGTAAATAGTTTGTACATGCATAACATTTCTCAAAGCTGAGATGCCAAAGCTGAGAAATGTTATACATGTTTCAGAACTGTATTTGCTGGAAACCATTAATCCCCCAATTAAAATAATAAATAAAAAGACTAGAAAGATGTACTACAAAATACTGCCAGTGATCTTTCAGTGATAAGTATGGTAAGTGATTGTTTTCCCCTTTGAAAATTTTTTTTACATATTTTTTAAATGAAAATATACTTTTGGGAGTCGGGTGGTAGTGGAGTAGGTTAAACACACGTGGCGCAATGCGCAAGGTCTGGCAGTAAGGATCCCGGTTGGAGCCCCCGGCTCCCCACCTTCATGGGAGTCGCTTCACAAGCAGTGAAGCAGGCCTGCAGGTGTCTGTCTTTCTCTCCCCCTCTGTCTTCCTCTCCTCTCTCCATTTCTCTCTGTCCTGTCCAACAACAACAACATCAATAACAACAACAATAATAACTATAACAAAAAATAACAAGGGCAACAAAAAGGAATAAATATTTTTTAAAAATTAAAAATAAAAAAATGAAAATATAAAGACATCTTGTTTGCTCTGCCAAATGGACTGCTTACTCACTTTTCCTTATAGTCTAGTACCTGCCTTCTCTCTAGTGTTAGTAATTAAAAAAAAAAAAAGAAACTCTAGACTTGTAACTTTTGATAAAGTCCACTATTAATTGAAAATTTTTCAGTAGCATGGAGTGACCAAAGGGTGAAAGTAGGTTTTGAACTATTTATTGAGTGCACCAGAGACTCACAATCAAGCCCCACACTTTCAGCTTCATCTCTAGCCTCCTCTGTTATCTGAAAAAAAAATTTTTTAATTTCTTTATTGGGGGATTAATGTTTTACATGCGACAGTAAATACAATAGTTTGTACATAACATTTCCCAGTTTTCCACAGAACAATACATCCCCCTCTAGGTCCTCTGTCATCCTTTTTGAACCTGTACTCTCCCCTGTCCTCCACCCCAGAGTCTTTTACTTTGGTGCAATACACTTGAAAAAATTTTTTTGAATAATATATATCTAAATACTGGTCACCGATCTAGTAGTGTTCCATGAGAGAACAATCACTATGTTTAAAAACAGCTCCCTGGTATGAGTCAAAGTCTGAATACTATGAAACACTTGTGCTTAGCTTTCTCTTCTCGAATTACAGGACTTGGAGTTTTTGTTGGACAAGTTGATGAAACTGGGGAAGATGAATCTACATGGAAATCCTGTTTGCCTCAAGCCAAAATATAGAGACAGGCTGATACTGGTGTCCAAATCACTTGGTATATACTTATACTGATATAATTGTATTTCCCTATTTTATTTTCAAATCATATGAGGAGAAAGAGAAAGAGTTTTGATGTGATTATATGACTCTGGGAAAGCCCTACATCAAATCGTTTGTAATGATTATCTTTGGCAGAGATAGAAAGGAGAGGTATGGATAGTGATTACCAAAGCTCTTTATGTTTTTTTTTCCATCATCTTTCACTTGTTTATAATAAGCGCATATTCTTTTTGAAATTTGAAAAAGGTAATTAAGTATAAATGAAAGCTTCACAAAAATAGGGAAGTTATATTAGATTTTTAAAGGAAACTTATTTCAGTTTAATATGTACTTAAGTTTGTGTGCATTAAGCCAGAATAATCACTTATCTCCATTTTTTTTATATATTGCTTTTAACATGCATTTTTCTCTAGAATTTTTAGATGGAAAAGAAATCAAAAGCATGGAAAGACAGTTCCTAATGAATTGGAAAGCATCCAAAGATGCCAAGAAAATCAGCAAGAAAAGAATTCCTAAGAAGGAGGATGCAAATAGCTTATACATAAGTAAGGAGACTATCAAGCATTAGGTGACCACTTCTACTAGCAAAAGGAATATTCTATTAAATAAAACCATGTCAAGAAATAAGGGGGTTTTGTTTAGCTTTTCCGTTTTTTCTTTTTACATATTTATCTAGTTGTGCATAAAAATAAATACAGTTCCTTCCTTGAAACTTTTACATGTAAAATTTATGTATAATAATAGTAGCCACTATTAGCAGCAGTACTATTCGGTTCACACTCAGTATGACTACATGAGCCGTGTAAACATAAAACTGCGGAGGGAGGGGAAAATGTATAACTTTATATCTGACCGAAGTGCGTGGTGGTAGTTATGTAAATGGTAAGACCTATGTTTACTTGACAATAGTATCAAAATCACATTTAAACATCAGGATAGAAAATAAAAACGTATCACAACCACATCTGTGGCTTATACTCTATGAATTCTCCCCTTTCCTCCATACACACACGCTCACACATGCTAACAAACATCTAAATAGTATTAGACAAGGTAATGTCCTTTGCCTAACGAATGTAAATAAACCTCATGTATAAAAACTCCCTTTCTCATAGTACGGAACACCCTAGAGTTTACAGATTCTGTAGTCCACAACATTGGCATTCCAATCCAATTGGCAATTCCAATTGGCAATCCCTAGTACCGTGTGTGTGTGTGTGTGTGTGTGTGTGTGTGTGTGTGTGTGTGTGTGTGTGTGTGTAAGTAACATGGGGAAGGGGTAGGATGGGGAAGAATGGCAGTGGAAAATGAACCTAGTACATCACACATGCACAATAAGGCTAAGGCATTTTCTTCCTTCCTTTTTTTTTTTCTTGTTCTTTTTCTATTTTATTTGATAGGATACAGAGAAGCTTGCCCCTCTGCAGGTAGGGAGCTGAGCCATTTTCCAGTCCAACCCCCCCTTCCCCGTATTTGGAGAGAAAAAGGGCAGAGATTATTCTGGATTAGAACCATGGGAGCACATGGATGGTGAAGCTATGTTCTGGTTTCTCTCCCTCTCTCTCTCTTTCTCATCTCTCTTTCTCTCTCCCTTTCCCCCTATTTCTCCCCTCTCTTTATATCTCTGTCTAAATTATAAGGAAATGTTGGGCAGGAGACTGCTGACAGCACGATGCATGTGAGAGGTCTTGAATTAATTCTCTGGTTCTGCATATAAATAAAAAACAATCTATTAAAAAACATTTACTTAGGAATGTCAAAGTATCATTTAATTATCTAAGTTTTATTAAGTGGGAATTTCAGTTCTACTTGTCTTTAATAAAAGGTAAATACACACTTTCTGGAACTTTATTAAGCATTTAACATAGGGTTTTAGGTGTGGCAATGGCTAACATTTTCTAATTTTTGCAAAGCTAAAATATAATGAGACTAGTGACTGGGGAGATGGCTGCACTAGTGCAGCTTTGGGCTTTCACATTGAGGTTCCCAGCTCTTTCCTCAGCACCACAGGTACTGGAATGATGGTCTGGCTTTCCCTTCCCTTCCCTCCCCTCCCCTCGCTTCCCTTTCCCTTCCCTTCCTTATTCTCCTTCCCCTCCCCTACCCCCTCCTCTCCCTTCCTCTAGTCCCCTCCTCTCCCCTCCCCTCCTCTCCTCTCCTCTTCTTCTTCCCTTCTCCCGCTCTCTCTTCCACCCCCATCTCACATGAAACTCTCATGTAATAAATACTATTTAAAAAATCTTTTAAAAGTAAAGGTTAGAGAGAGAAGAGAGAGGAAAAAAGAACACTTAAAAATAGTAAGTGCGGGGAGTCGGGTGGTAGCACAGCTGCTTAAGTGCACATTGCGCAAAGCCCAAGGACCAGCGAAAGGATCCCAGTTTGAACCCCTGGCTCCCCACCTGCAGGGGTGTCGCTTCACAGGCGGTGAAGCGGTCTGCAGGTGTCTTTCTCTCCCCTTCTTTGTCTTCCCCTCCTCTCTCCATTTCTCTCTGTCCTATCCAACAATGACAACAATAATAACTACAACAATAAAAAAACAAGGGCAACAAAAGGGAATAAATAAATATTTTTTTAAATAGTGTGACTTAGAAAGGAAGAGAAGGCAGGACCATAGGAAAAAAAGGCAAATATATGTAAATATAGATAGATAGTTATAGAAATAATAATCAACTCGTATCTGTGATCTTGAACTACTGCAGTTTCCAATGGAAGGAATTGGGATACAGAACTCTGGTGACAGGAAAGGTGTGGAATTATACCTCTGTTATCTTAGCATTTTGTAAATCAATATTAAATCACTAATACAGTTTTTTTTTAATATTTATTCCTTTTTGTCACCCTTGTTTTATTGTAGTTCTTGTTGTTGTTATTGATGTCATCGTTGCTGGATAGGACAGAGAGAAATGGAGAGAGGAGGGGAAGACAAAGAGGGGGAGAGAAAGACAGACACCTGCAGACCTGCTTCACCGCCTTTGAAGGGGCCCCCTGCAGGTGGGGAGCCGGGGGTTGGAACCGGGGTCCTTATGCAGGTCCTTGCGCTTAGCGCCACGTGCGGGCTTAATTTGCTTTGCTACCGCTGTACTGCATTTAAAAAATTAAATGATGGAGTCCCGGAGGTGGCACAATGGATAAAGCATTGGATTCTCAACCATGAGGTCCCGAGTTCAATCCCCGGCAGCACATGTGCCAGAGTGATATCTGGTTCTTTCTCTCTCTCTCTCTCTCTCTCTCCTCCTATCTTTCTCATTAATAAATAAAATCTTTTTAAAAAATTTTAAATGAAGGAGACAGGCATTGGCACACCAGTCACATAAGCATGCCACTGTGCATGATGACTTAGGTTTAAGAGCCTGGCCCCCTTGCAGGAGGGTAAGCTGCACAAGTGGTGGAACAGAGCTGCAGGTCTCTCTTGCTCTTGCTCTTGCTCTCTTTCTATCTACTTCTCTCTGTCCCTGTCATAAATAAGAATGAAAAAGAAAGCTTTTAAAAAATTCAGAGATTGTCCAAAACAGCAGATTTGTCATTCTAGCACTGAGCCCTACTGAGAACCCTGGTGGAGGAAAAAAAAAAATAGAACAACTCCTTCTCTTAATTATTTTAAGAAGGAGAATGAGTTGGCACCAGCAGACATACCTTTTAATTTTTTTGCACTTAATATCTAAGGTGGCTAGCTAGCCTGCTTAGAGGTGCAAAGCAATTTAGAACTACTCTTCTCTAAAAAAAAAGTTAAAAGTATACACTCGTTTAAGGATCGACACATTGGGAGCTGTGCCAGATTCCTATGTGGAACACAGTGAAGCAACATCTGTCCAAAGACAGGAGAATGTTTTCCACTATGTCTATAATGCCTGCAGTCTGTGCTTGTGTATATTTACACAAGCCTGCTTGCCCTACAGGGAGGAAAAAGTCAGACTCATTGACGTGGTTTTTGACCCTCAAACTGAACTTGATACTGTCAATGTACACTTTAATTAAAGATTAGTTCAAAACTATTTTTATTTAAAGGACTATTCTGAAAAAAAAAGGCCTTCACTGTTCAGTTAATAGCAATATATGATATTAAACAAAAAATGCACACATTTACTGCTTCTTTCTGTCTTTGTCACGGTAAATACTTCTGACAGATGTTTCCTCCCTTTCAAAAGTTCAGAGGTGTTTGAGCCTTACTAATTTACAATAGACATCTAATGCATTCACTTATCATAAATAAAACCCACTGAGAATATTGTACAACACTGTTCAGTGGATAAACCAAGTGATTAATTGATTATTTAGCTGTTTCAAATCTAAAGCAATGTTAATCGAGTCAATTCATTTCTTCTGTTAGTGCAAAGATAAAATAAAAATAAAATATTTCTAGCTCATTGACAACGATTTAAGTCTTAGATTTAAATCTGAAGTTTCAAATTCATCTTTAGGAAAGGTGAACTCCAGGGACCCATAATTTACAGGAAATATTCCCTGTATGTTACATAACTATTTATAAACACCTAGTATCTTTATTTAAAATATGAAAACAAGTTTTTTTGTGTTTAAAAGTGTACTTGAGGTGAGGGGAGCTAGGTAGTGGTTATGCCTGAAGATCTAAGCTTCAGTCCTCTACACCACTATAATACTGAGCTAAAAAGTGCTCTGGTAAATAAATAAATAAACAAAACAGAACTTTAATAAAAGCAAAAATAATTGCTTTCACCATTGTTAAAATTCTATTTGAACAGTTGTAACTACAGATATATTTATGTGACTCTAGTAGAATCTTTATTTTAGACATTTATCTGTGAAAGAGAGAACAAGAACAGGGGCAGAAGAGAGTGAGAGAGAAGACAGAACCAGAGTACCACTAAATTCTGGTACAAGGTAATTCTGGAAACTAAATCTGTGACTTCTGGGTCCTCAGGCTTGCAAGTTGCTCTGCCAGGCTGATCGATCTCCGTCTTCATTCAAGTGGATTTTTTTTTTTTTTTTAAGATAGAGAAGTTTCTTTCAGTGTGGTGAGGGTCCGGTTCCAAGCTGGGCTGCACACATGACAAAGTGAACTATTTTGCCAGCCCTCGTGGATTTTTTTAAAATTTACTATTTTGTCGCAGAACTCTTACAAAAACTCAGTTGCTAAGTCCTAAATAGCTTTCACTTTGATTTGTTAAACCTAATGTCAATCTAATTGATTTGATTTGCAAAGTAAACTTAGGTATCAGTAATATAGGTTTAATGATAAAATTTTGATTTGCAGATAGATATCAATGAACTTCTGAAATTAGAATATTCCTTTCAAAAGAAAACCATATTGGTAAGCAATATAAAATTTAATTAGGACAGTCTATACTAGATTCTGTGTCCTTTTTTTTTTTTTTTAATAACTGACTCTATTCCCTAGGTGTCTTTCTCTCCCCCGATCTGTCTTCCCCTCCTCTCTCCACTTCTCTCTGTTCTAACAACGACAACATCAGTAACAGCAACAATAATAACTACAACAACAATAAAAAAAAGAACAAGGGCAACAAGAGGGAAAATAAATTTTAAAAAAGTAAAAAAAAAAATAAATAACAGACTCTAACTTCTTATTTACTGTGGATAGAGAAAGAGAGGAGTTGAGAGGGGAGGGGAAGCTAGAAAAGGAGAGAGAGAGACCTATAATACTGTATCACCACCCACGAAGCTTTCCCACTGCAGGTGGGTGGGGGGCTTAGAGACCTGAACCCAGGTAGGGTCTAGCCCCTGTTCTGTGACATCTGATCTCAACTCTGTTAGTGGATTGCTCTGTGAAAAAGAATTAATGGAAAAGAATACGGGGGCCACAGAGATAGCTTAGCAGCCAGGGCTTCTGCATTGCTATGCACTTAGCCCGGGTTCAAGCCCCATACCGTGTACGAGAGGTGCTGTAGCACTGGAGGAAACTGTATGTCTCTCCCCATTTATTTCTCTCTGTATCTGAATTTTAAAAGTGCTCTGACATCAGTGAAGCCAAATATGTGAAAGGCCCTAGTGATACTGCCTACTGATACACGAGGAAAAAAACAAGACAGACAAGAACCATAGTAGGCTGCCAGTGAGATAGCTGCTCCTTGACCCAAGATCAAACGCTAGAAGAAGAAGATCGAGCCCAACCCCCATAGCATTGGGGGAATCTTTGGTGCTCTGGTATCTCTCCCTCTCTCATGCTGTTTCTGAACCTTCCTTTCTGAAGGGGGAACAAAACAGCTTGGAGTGGTGAAGTCCTAGTGATAAAAAAAATATATCATACTAGTTATTTTTCAATTTAAAGTGTCTTAATTTGGGGGCCAGATAAGTGGTTCAGCAGTGAATCATGTGCCTTACACACAGGGGGTCATGTTATCACTTTTAATATTTATTTTATTTATTCCCTCGTGTCCTTTTTTATTGTTGTTGTTATTGATGTCATTGTTGGATAGGACAGAGAGAAATGGAGAGAGGAGGGAAAGACAGAGAAAGGGAGACCTGCAGACCTGTTTCACTGCCTGTGAAGGTGGGGAGCTGGGGCTCGAACCCAGATCATTATGCTGGTCCTTGCGCTATGCGCTACATGCGCTTAACCCGCTGCGCTACTGCCAGACTCCCATGTTATCATTTTTAAAAGTGGTCCTAGCAGCACTTTAAAAAAAATAAAATGCCCACTTTGAAAACAGAATTTTCATTAACTAAACAAACAAAAGAAGTAGAACTTTTAGGGGTCATGTAGTGGTGCACCTGGTTGAGCGCAGATGTTACCATGCACAGTGATCCAGGTTCGAGGGCCAGGGCCCTACCTGCAGAGGAGAGCCTCACAAGCAGTTAAACAGCACTGCAGACACCTCTCTCTCCATCTCTCTCTCTCTCCCTTCCATCTCAGTTTCTTTCTGACTCTATCCAATACATGAATAAATAAAAAATTTTAAAAAGATATTTCTTTTTTATTTCTTTATTGGGGAATTAATGTTTTACATTCAACAGTAAATACAATAGTTTGTACATGCATAACATTCCCCAGTTTCCCATATAACAATACAACCCCCACTAGGTCCTCTGTCATCCTTCTTGACCTGTATTCACCCCACCCACCCACCCAAAAAGATATTTCTAAAGAGTATAACACTTTAAAGAAACTACCAGTCCTCTTTTATAGATGGGGGGTGGGGGCAAAAACGAAGAGGCCCAGTCAGAGCCACCTGAAGTGGTATAGTGACAATGAAGCAGAGCTAGAAGTTGATTCCAAGTCTGACTACAAAATCAAAGCTTTCAAATACAGTGCTAGGGAGTCTCAAAATAGGGGTAAGAGTTGAAAGATAGCTTACCTGTTAGGCTGACTGCCTTGCTAAATGCCTGACCCAGGTTCAAGCTCCTGAACCACATAGGAGTCTCTTGATGATTCTCTCTCTCCCTCTCCCTCTCTCTCTCTGTGTATATAATGTGTGTATATAATGTGTATATAATATATATGTGTATATATGTGTATATAATATATATGTGTGTGTATAATATATATGTGTATATAATATATATGTATCTGGAGAATCCAGACCAGAGTGGTAAAGTATGAGGCTCTGAGTCTCTACCTCCACCCACCTCACACACAGTTGGTGGCTGTTTGGTAAAGTAAGTAAATACAACAGGTGAGAACATGACTAAAGTGAATTAGACCGCGCACACCCAATTAAAAGCAACTACTTGGTCTCAAAACGGTATAGCCAAACAAATATGATGAATTTTTAAAAATATTTTTAAATATTTATTTCCTTTTTATTGCCCTTTTTGTTTTTATTGTTGTTGTAGTTATTATTGTTGTTGTTGATGATGCCATTGTTGTTGGATAGGACAGAGAGAAATGGAGAGAGATGGGTAAGACAGAGGGGGAGAGAAAGACAGACACCTGCAGACCTGCTTCACCACCGGTGAAGCGACTCCCTTGCAGGTGGGGAGCTGGGGGCTCGAACCGGGATCCTCACGCCAGTCCTTGCGCTTCATGCCACATGCACTTAACCCGCTGCGCTACTGCCAGACTCCCAAATATGCTGAATTTGAGAAGTCAGACCAGTGAGACTGTAAGCTATCTAGATTATGAAACAATTTTATTTTGAAATATTGGATCAATTTTTTAATTTAAAAATTTATTAAAACGCATAAGAAGAAAAAGTATATGGTAAAAGTAGCCAAGGCGTGGAGCAGCTGGAGCTTTCATGTCTGGCTGGTGGGATACAGAAATAGAGCAGTCACTTTGAAAAGCAGCCTGACGTTCCTACAAAATCAAACTTGCACTTAACCACATCTAGCGATTTCATTCCTAGGTATTTCCCGACTAAAAGGAAAAGCATACTCAAAACAGACACACACATACACAAGAATCTGCACATGAACATTTACAGTGGCTGACTCATAGTCACCAAAAACTGGAATCAACCTGAAGACTCCCAGCAAGGGAGTGGGTAGACAAATTGTGACACACCCTTCAACAGAATACTATTCAGCTATACAAAGGAAAGAGCTAGTGATACATGAAATAACACGAATGCATCTCAGAAGCATTATGCCACGTGAAAGAAGACAAATTTTAAAAGTCACGTACCACCCTGGAGGTGCTGCAGTGGGGAAAGACTGGGAGTCTCAAGCACAAAGCAGTATTCAACCCCCAAGGCCATGTGTACCACATGGCATTTCTCTCTCTCTCTCTCTCTCTCTCTCTCTCTTTCTCTCATTGAGTTTTTTTTTTTTCAAAAGCCACACACTGCATAATTCTGACATTCATGGCAAAGACAAAACTATAGAGACAGAAAACAAATCAGTATTTGCTAAGAATGAGAGTCTGAATATGAAGGATCAGCACAAGGGAATCTTGGGAAGTGATGAGATTGTCCATATCTTGTGACCTGGAATGTGAGTCATGGGCTTGCCAGCAGGAGACCCTGAATTTGATCCTGGCACTGCATATGCGGGAATGATGGTTCTGGTTTTCTTCCTATAGGGTGAAATAAGCTTTACAAACCTTTTAAAAGAAGCTCCATACCTTTATTGTGATAGTTTTACATTACAAAACGTTTTTCAGAATTATGCACTCAAAAGAGTGACTTGAAAATTAAACAGTGAAGGAAAAGAATTCTTTAAAGCATTGATTATACAAAGGCCTATTATTTCACATACACACAACAACAACAATAATAAAACATCTATTTTTTCCACCGGCATGTATAATTAATTTACATTACAAAGGTAACAAGATGGGGGTGGGGCGGTAGCGCAGCGGGTTAAGCGCAAAGCACCAGGACCGGCATAAGGATCCCGGTCCAAGCCCCTGGCTCCCCACCTGCAGGGGAGTCTCTTCACAGGAGGTGAAGCAGGTCTACAGGTGTGTCTGTCTTTCTCTCCCCCTCTATGTCTTCCCCTCTTGATTTCTCTCTGTCCTATCCAACAACGAACGACATCAATAACCACAAGAAGGTTAAAACAAGGGCAACAAAAGGGGGGAAAAAATAGCCTCCAGGAGCAGTGGATTCCGGGTGCAGGCACTGAGCCCCAGCAATAACCCTGGAGGCAAAAAAAAGTAGCAAGATGAAAAAATTATTTGATATAATTTGGAAGAGAGATCTTAAGACCTACTGTACACTCAAAATCCCTCTGCTTTTTTTTGTCAACTGTAAAATGTAATATCCTCAAAGCCTCTAGGAGGCAGGAGACAGCTAATTTGTCAGTCTACATGCTCTGTTTGGGTGTGAAGTGCTGGTTTCCAGCCCAGTCACCACAGGGGAGCTTCATGTCCTGCCCTGGAGAGCTCCAAGGAAGGTGGAAGGGTGTTTGTGGTCAGTTAACTCTCTATTATCAGCCTCTCCCTCTCAGAATAAAAAAGGGGAAGGGGCTAGGAGATAGTTGACTCTGTAAAGTGCAGACTTTACCATGCTAGAAGACCAGGTCTTGACATATTTAGGGGTGGGGCAAAGTGGGGTGGGGGGAAGACAGCTTAAGACCTGTACTGCACTCACTGAAACAAAAATCCCTCTGATCTTTATCTTCTCGACCATAAAATGTAATATCCTCAAAGCCTCTAAGAGTCAGGAGATAGCAACCAAATGGATGCACCGGGCACAAAGGGCAAAGGGCAAGTGGTGAAGCCATGCCCTTCTCTCTCTTCACCCTCTACCTATGGGAGAAAAAAAAAAAAAAAGGTCCTCCTGGGGCAGTGATAAATTAATTGTACAGGGAGGAAGCCCCAATGAAACCTTGGTGGCTAAATAAATAATAAATAAAATAGGCCAGGAACACTGCCCAATGACATTGCACGGAGTTGAGATTTCTCGTGGCAGCACGGTAATACAATTCTTTATTGATGCTGATGCCCCAGACTCCGGTGTGAGTACACTGGGTTTAGGCCACATGGAGCTAGCAAAATGGCCACCTCCTGCTATGCACTTCAGCCCTTCTCCAGGTCTGACTTGGAAGAGAAAGAGAGCAAAACCAAGAACAGCAGTTGGCTTTATAGGGTAAAAAAACGGAAGTGGCATGTCGGGATGGGATTGGCTAGGAAAAGGGGTGGAGAGAGGCAAAAAGGCATGCTGGGAAGGTGGAAGCGTCCTTAGCAACTGTCTCAATGGTTTTAACTGAATTAGCAATACCCTGAGGGGATAACGTGGTGGGGATCTTTCAGGCAAAACAATGATTATGTAAATAGACCATAAGGTCAGCAATGGAGCATGAAGCAGGAGGCAGGGCTGGCTTTAAGGCCCGCCATCTAGGGGCTGGAGAGATAGCTTGGATGTGTTGCTTTGCCATGTGCAAGACTCAAGTTGGAACCCAGCCTCGACTGCACTGAAAGATGCTTCAGTGTGGCGTTTTCTTTCACACTCTTTCTGCCCCTCTAGCTCTGTCTAAAGTAATTTAAAATGAATAAGTTAAAATTTTTTAAAATTTTAATAAAAAAAGGGTAAAGCACTTCACACATACAGAAAGTTAAAGTGCTTGTTGCTAATTTATATAAATTGAGAATTTGAAAATCTCCCTCATCTGCTTGGAATTTAACTGTGAATACTGGTTTCTTGAGAAATTAGAACTATTCTAGAATCACCAGAGGATTCCAAGAAGCTGCTAACTGAGCAGAAAGGATAAAGTGTGGTCTGCAATGGCAGGTCTTCATATTTATTCATTTACTGGCCTCCAGGGTTACTACTGGGGCTCAGTGCCAGCACTATGATTCCACTGCTTCTGGCAGCCAATTTCTTTTCTTTTTCCTTTTCATTTGATAGAACATAGAGAAATTGGGAGGGGAGATAGAGGAGAGAGAGAGAGAGAAAGAGAGAAAGGCACCTGCAGAACTTTATCAGTGTTCCTGAATTATCCCCACTGTAGGTGGTGAATGGGGTCTTGAGTCCAGGTCCTTGCATGGATCCTTGCACATACTGCTATGTGCATTTAACCACCCAGCCCCCTTCCCAGTCTTTTGATTTTCCAAAACTTGATTGGTGGGCAACACAGTGGGCTACTGGGTACTGTTTATTGTCAGCAGGGAAGAACCTTCTTTGTTCCACTACCACCTCCACTCCATGTGAATTCCGTAGCTGAATGAATAGGCCATATGAGATGGCAAGGGTGCAAAATTTGAGGAAGACTGCACCAAATTTGCCTGGCTCTAGCCCTTGTCCACCTTCCCTCCAATCTTATTTCCACACCTATCCCAACTCAAAGATTTTCCTTCCAACTCAAAGATTTTCCTTGGTCTTCCCTACTCCAGAAGGAAAATGTTTGTATTTATGTTTCTTTAAAGTCTTAGGAGAATCAGCATTTTGTGACTAATAAATAATTTCTACTATTTTTATTGTATCCAGGTTTTGTTTACTACTCATTTGGGATAACTTTCTCCATTAGTACAGGAACCTTTCCTCGAAGTAATCTGAAAGCTTATTGACAAAAAAAAAAAAGTACATCTCACCTTCTCTATAATTCAAAAGTAGAAGAAACTCTAAATATATATATAATTCACTCTTACGTGATCTGAAATATTTCATTTTTTTACCTGTATGATAATAAACAAAATTATATTTTGTGGTTTGTAGTTTTATAATAAGTATCTCATCGTGTAGGGAAAACATATTGAACTGGGAAGACAGCTCAGCTGGAGAGGTGGGTAGCTGCTGTGCCAGGCACGCCACCCACACTGGACTCCATCCCAACCGCACTTGCTGCAATACACCAAATAATTTTTTGTTTCTTTATAGATTCTCAGACATTAGATTCCAAATGCTTTATTCCTATTACATATAATTTACTGGGAAAATAAAGCTTTTTTTCATTTATCTAAAGAAAGCAACCCATTCTGAATCAGTGGTATTTTGTGTACTTATTTATAAAGTTAATAATTTATAAATATAATTAATATTAATTACAGATAATGGATAGTAACAGATGAAAGCTTGAAGATTATTCTGATTCATTAACCTATTTAAATGGGATTCGATATCTTCAAATATAACAAGTATCATCATTATTATTTGGTCCCAATTTTTTTTTTTGCCTCCAGGGTTATCACTGGGACTCAGTGCATGCACCATGAATCCACTGCTTCTGGAGGCTTCCCCCCCTTTTGTTGCCCTTGTTGTTTATCATTGCTGTTATTATTGTTGTTGTTATTGCTGTCATTGTTGTTGGATAGGACGGAGAGAAATTGAGAGAGGAGGAGAGAGGGGGAGAGAAAGACACCAGTAGACCTGCTTCTGGGGCTCCAACCGGGATCCTTAACCTGCTGCACCATCATCCAGCACCCTTTGTTCCCAATTTTAAGAGCCTATTGTAAAGTATTAAATTATTTCTCATATATAAGATCGATTTCCTTAATATTTGGTTCTTTAATTTTATTTATTATTATTCAATTTTTGCCTACAGGGTTATTGCTGGGGCTTGGTGCCTGCACTATGAATCCCAGTGGAGGTTATTTTTTTTCTTTTGTTGCCCTTGTTGTTTATCATTGTTATTGTTATTATTGCTGTCTTTGTTTTGGATAGAGAGAAATCAAGAGTGGACGGGTAGAGAAAGAGGGAGAAAGACACCTGTAGACCTGCTTCACTGCTTGTGAAGCGGGCCCCCCTGCAGGTGAGGAGGCAGGGGCTCGAACCGGGATCCTTGCACTTTGTGCTATGTGCTATGTGCGCTTAGCCCTCTGCGCTACCGCCCACCCCACCCCCACCCCACCCCCTTATTGTCTGGTTTGATGTTGTTTGACCCTAAAGATGGTTAGAGGTCCTGCTTTTCAAATTGTAGGCATTGTTTCAAGGATCGGTAGAAAAATAACTCTGCACCCATTCAGACTTCCCCCTCGGAAGGTGATGAAGAGTCCAAGATTCTCCCTGGCCCCAAAGTGGTTCTGGGCGTCCAGAGTGGAGCGCTCCCCTACCGACTGCGCTCTCTCCTTGAGGCTCTGCGATGACTTTCTGAAAAATCTTCTTAGCTGAGCCCTTCCCCACAGAACTGTCAACCTGGCTTCCCACGAGCCCAGAAATGTCAATAAAATAAAACATTTGGGGAGCTGGGCGGTAGCGCAGTGGATTAAGCGCCACCTGGCACGAAGCTTAAGGACCGGTGTAAGGATCCCGGTTTGAGCCCTCGGCTCCCAACCTGTGTGTGTGTGTGTGGGGGGTCGCTTCACAGGTGGTGAAGCAGGTCTGCTTTTGTCTATCTTTCTCTCCCCCTCTCTATCTTTCCCTCCTCTCTCGATTTCTCTCCGTCCTATCCAACAAGGACGACATCAATAACAACAACAATAATAACTACAACAGTAAAACAAGGGCAACAAAAGGGAATTAAATAAATAAAAATTATATATATATATAGCATTTGCCAGTAAAGGCCACTAAAGTATAATACCCCCGAAGTCTTCCCCGCAGACTGACCGAACCTGAACCAAATTGCATAACCAAACAAAGCGGAGCTCCCTGGAGCGCAGCGGAGGCGATGGTCGCAGGAAGAGGAGCGCCCTGCACCCCGACGTGGAGAACTTCCTCCAGAATCACAGACAGGGCGGGTATTCGAAGTAATACCCGTCTTTCTTTGGGCGGCTCAAGAAGCTGACCGCTGACTAGAGCTAGCGGGACTACCTGCTTTGAATCGGGCTAGCGTGAGAAACATTTATCTTGCGGTGGAATAAACGCCACAGTCCCGCCGCACAAAAGTCACAGCGTACCCGCCTGAGCCGCGCCCAGGCGCCTTCTGGAACTAGGGCAGCAGGGCGGCAGCCAGGCCAAGTTACTCGCCTGACCCCTCTGGGGTCCTGCAGCGCAGCCCCAGGGTCTGACCTGGTGGCAAACCAAGTTTATGGGCTCTGAGATCGAGGAGCTCGGGAAGCCGGGTGCCCCCGGAAAATTTGGTGTGGGGGCGGAGCCAGGGGACTCCCCGCCCCCCGCCCAGGTCTGGCCCAACCAGGACATTTGATTGATGACTCTTCTGCGGCCAAGGGGGCAGCTCCGCCCCACCTACTAGCTCCGCAAAGTCCCGCAGGTGGACGCAGAAGTCAGCCAGCCCTTCCGTAGGGACTCGACGCCCAGCTCCGTCTGCGCTCGAGCCTGGCGGGCAGTAGAGGCGCGTCCAGCCCGGCCTGCGAGCGGCGGGCGATCGCAGCTGGATGAGAATGCGGTGAACGGCGCGGCCCTGGCCACACGGCCCCAGCCCCGCGCTTCCCGTCCGCCCGCACCGAGGAGCCGAAGCCCGCACGGCCGCTCTAGGGAAGGTGAGGTCTAAGGGGCCAGGCGGTGGTGCACGGGGTTAAGCTCACACATTACAGTGCGCAAGGACCCAGGTTCAAGCCCCTGCTTCCCCCCACCTGCAGGGGGAAAGTTTCACAAGTGATGATGCAGAAGTGCTGGTGTCTCTCTCCCTATCTCTCCTTCCCTTCTCAATTTCTCTCTGTCTCTAACCAAAATGTTATATATAAAAAATAAAGAATAAAAGAAAGGACTGGTGAGACCTAGGCCCTGTCCTCTGTCGCACCGCACAGTTCCAGGCCGGGAAGGGTAGTGGTACCTTAGTCCGAGATGAGCTCCGGCGTCCCCCCCTCCTCGGGCAGAATTACCCGGGCTTCCTGCCTTGGGAGTGAATGGCCAGATGGTGGGCACCCGGGGCGGTGGAGAGGCCTGGGCTTCACCTCCCGGAACGGTTGGATAACATTCCCGATGCGCGAACAAGTTTCGGACCGGAGTTTTGTTTTTTGAGATCTTGCTTTCCCTCTCGCTTCGTTTGTGGGTGAAAGCTACAGCCTCCCGCCGCACCCCCTGCCCCCCAGCCCCCCAGCCCCTAGCCTCCAGCCCCCACCGCCCCAAGCAGCCCAGGAATCCGGAGGCTTCACCAGCCTCCCCAGACGCGGAGAGGGGAATGAGCCCCGGAGACAGCGGGCTGGTCGCTGGGAACCGCGGGAGCCAGGTGGGGCGGCGCAGCCCCGCGCGCTGGGGGAGCGAGAGCGCTGCCCTTCCCGGCCGAGCCGGCTCCGCCCCGGGCCTCACGGCTCCTTCGGTTCTTTGCAGCACGAGCGGCGCGGGAAACCGTCATGGACCGCGGTGGCCCCGTAGGCAGCCCCCTGACGTCTAGCAACGAGTCCGCCTCCCCGGCTGCCGCCCCCCGCGACTCGAGCCCCAGAGGGGCCCGGCCAGGACCTTCAGGTGCCGGGGTGGGTCTGCACTCGGGGAGCGGGCGGCCCGCTGCAGCCAACGCGGCGCGGGAGCGCAGCCGGGTGCAGACCCTACGGCACGCCTTCCTGGAGCTGCAGCGCACGCTGCCCTCCGTGCCGCCGGACACCAAGCTGTCGAAGCTGGACGTGCTGCTGCTGGCCACCACCTACATCGCGCACCTGACCCGCACTCTGCAGGACGACGCCGAGGCCCCGGCCGCCCCCGGACTGGGCGCACTTCGCGGCGACGGCTACCTGCACCCTGTGAAGGTAGGCGTGCAAGGCCATGCCCTAGCAGTCGGGCGCAGAGCCGGGCACCTCGAGCCACGCAGTGTACTAAAGCCTGGGCAGATGCCACCGTGCTCCCACCCCTGCCTTGGAGGGGAACAGACCTAGGGCGACCTTAGCCGGCAACAGCGACTGCGAGGTCCTTTCAGCAAGAGGCTGCTCCTTAACCATTCGCCGGTAGAGGGTCCGGGTTGAGGAACACCCCCCCACCCCCCCCCCCCGTCAAGGGTTATTTGGATATTTATATCATCGTTCCCGGGCTAAACAAAATTATCGACTTAAAATTAATATTCAAGATTGCTATGTAGAAAACTCTTAGATTCATTGAATTTCCAGCCCTACCTGCTGTTGCCTTGGCAGGGCCAGACCAAATGATTTTGCAGGTGGCAGAGCTGGGTTGGACTGGACGGCGGCTTGGGAAGGAATAACCTTTCACAGAGTGCAGTCTGCAAAGATGCCTTTCCTTGGCGAGAAGTTTCTCGGAGGTTAACTTGGAAGGTGCTTGATTGCCCGTCCTGGTGATTTTTAGTATGATAGTTACATTTAGGAGCCTTTGAGTTTTAAAATGTTTTATGTGTATATGGTTTCATTTCCATGCGATTTTTAACTATCACATTGTGTTATCACCTGGTCCTAAATTATTCTAGGAAAGCACTGTTGAGTGAGTGTGTGTGTGTGTGTGTGTGTGTGTGTGTGTGTGTGTGTGTGTACTATTAAGAGCAAAGGAAGACCATTATGCATCCTCATGGAGTGACTTTTCATGCTTTAGTAAAGATTAGTTATTATGAATTACACAGTCACCAAGAATATTAGGAAACCTAAAATGTGTTTATGTAATTTTCATAATAGGTTAGTATGTATGAAGACCAATAGTTAAATACTGTACTCAAAACTTTAATATACAAAATTAGACAGAAAAATCCAATTAATATAATTTTTAACATTCTGTATAGGTAAAATGGACAATGTTTTTGTTTAATGTGATACAGGTTTATTTCAACTCTCTGAAAGTAGAATATTCCTACTTGGTATGATTTGGTAGGTTAATTTTTTGAGAATGCTAAAAATTATTAACTATAAATTAATAATGATGTTCCCAGCATTGAGGCTGAAGGAAATTGTATATGTGATTAAAATTATAATAATATAACACATTACCTATATTACAGTATTTAGACTCTGCATCATCCTTTGTTTTTAGGCTTGATTGTTTTGAAATTTTACATTGATGTGAATTTATGTTCAGCAGACATCATCTTTCCTATATTTTCAAATTTGGTATTCCACCATTCTGAAGCAATTTGTCCAACATATCTACAAATGTAAAATTGAAATTTGACTGCATGTCAGTGTTCAACTTATTATTATCATTATCATTATTTTATTGCCACTAAGGCTAGCTCTGGGGCTCGGTACTGGAACTGTGAATTCACAGCTCTTTGTGGTCACTTCTCTCTCTTTTTTTTTTCCTTTTCTATTTTACTTGATAGGACATAGAGAAATTGAGAGAACAAAGGGAGCTAGAAAGGGAGAGAGATAGACACCTGCAGACCTGCTTCACCAGTTGTGAAACTTCCCCCTTGCAGAGGGGTGGGGGTGTTAGGGACTCAAACCCCGGCCCTTGCACATGCTAACTTGTACACTCAACCAGGTATGGCACCTACCAGCCAGTCCCTCAACAAATTACTGAAAAATCACTGCTGAAATATGGTAAAGCACACCCTCTAGTATTAACTGAATTTAAACTCTGGTGAGATTTAAGAACATTTACTTGGCATACCTAACCAACATGATGGTTGAATCAAACTATTTCGGATATTAAATATAAGAATTTGAAATGTGGGGCCCAGGAGGTGGTACAGTGAGCAGGACACTAAAGTTAGAAGCATGAGGTCCTGAGTTCAGTCCCTGGTGTTCTGTGTGTCCAAGTGATGCTCTGGCCTTGTCTGTCTCTACCTTCTTCATTAATTTATGTTAATATATGAAACTATTTTAAAAACTATTTTTAAAAACTATTTTAAATAGTGTATCATTTATTCTCTACTAAGATAGACTCCATTCCTGAATTGTATAACCTCAACTGAAAATTCATTCATTATTAAAGCTTTTTGGCATTAGATTGGTATTCAGATATGTCACTGATATTATAGTCTCTTTGACTTTTCTCATATATACTCTTAAGAAAATTAAGTAAAATTAAGTAAAATTTTTAAGTAGACTTTTAAATTGCTGGGTACCTGCACTACAAATCCACTGCTCCCAGAAGCCATCTTTTCCCCCCTTTATCTTTTTTTCTTCACCTCCTTTTTTTTTTTTTTTTCCTTTTTACTTGATAGAACTTGAGAGGGAAGGGGAAGATAGAGAGGGAATGATGGAGAGATGCTTGAAGCCCTGCTTCACAGCTCCTTAATCTCCCCCCTCTGTAGGTGGGGGCCAGAGGCTTGAACCTGGGTCCTTGCACATGGTGAATACGTGCACTCAACTGGGTGTGCCACTGCCTGGTCCCCACTAAGTAAAGTTTAATACAAAAAAAAAAAAATCTGTTATAGAATCCAGGTTTGAGCCCAGCCCCCACTACACTGAAGGAAGCTTTGGTGCTGGATGTCTTTCCTTCTCTCTGTGTATGCGTGTATCTCTCTCTCTCTCTCTTTTTATTTATTTATTTATTTATTCATTTTCCCTTTGTTTTTGCCCTTGTTGTTTTATTGTTGTAGTTATTATTGTTGTTGATATTGATGTCTTCGTTGTAGGATAGGACAGAGAGAAATGGAGAGAGGAGGGGGAGATAGAGAGGGAAGAGAAAGATAGACACCTGCAGACCTGCTTCACCGCCTGTGAAGTGACTCCCCTGCAGGTGGGGAGCCGGGGGCTCGAACCGGGATCCTCTCGCCGGTCATTGTGCTTTGCGCCACCTGCGCTTAACCACTGTGCTACCGCCCGACTCCCTCTCTCTCTCTTTTTTACAATCTTTTTAAAAAATATTTATTTCCTTTTGTTGCCCTTGTTGTTTTATTGTTGGTAGTCATTATTGTTGTTGTTACTGATGTAGTCATTGTTGGATAGGACAGAGAGAAATGGAGAGAGGAGGAGAGCAAGACAGACACCTGCAGACCTGCTTCACTGCTTGTGAAGCGACTCCCCTGCAGGTGGCCTTGAACAGAGATCCTTAACTCCGGTCCTTGCACTTTGCGCCACATGCCCGCTGCTTACCGCCCAACTCCTCTCTCTGTGTCTCTGTCTCTATCTGAAAACAGTCACCCAGCAACAGTGAAGCCCCACTGAAAACAGAAAAAAAAAATCTGTAAAGTCGGGCAGGGGAGTCGCTTCATAAGCGGTGAAGCAGGCAGGTCTGCAGGTGTCTATCTTTTTCTCCCCCTCTCTGTCTTCCCCTCCTCTCTCCATTTCTCTCTGTCCTGTCCAACAACGACGACAACAATAATAAATACAACAATAAAACAACAAGGGCAACAAAAGGGAATAACTAAATAAATAAATATATAAAAAAAAAGAAATAGACTATAGAGATTGAAAAAGTGAGTAGTCTGTTTTAGAATAATTTACTATGCCTATTCTCCCATGTTAGGAGACTTATGAACAGGACTCAATTCTTACCCTCCATGAACATGTATTGAAGATGAAGACAAAAATGCAATTATTGTCAAATTCCAAGGATTTAAAAAATGTCCTTGTTAACACTAAGAGCATTTTTTTCTTTTTTTGCCTCCAGGGTTATTGCCGGGGCTGGGTGCCTGCACCACGAATCCACTGCTCCTGGAGACCATTTTTCCCCTTTTGTTGCCCCGGTTGTTTTATCATTGTTGTGGTTATTATTGTTGTTGTTGTTGTTGCTGTCGTTGGATAGGACAGAGAAAAATCAAGAAAGGAGGGGAAGACAGAGAGGGGGTAAGAAAGATAGACATTTGCTTCACCCGGGGCTCGAACCTGGATCCTTAACGCCAGTCCTTGCACTTTGGGCCACGTGCGCTTAACCTGCTGCGCTACTGCCCAACTCCCACCAAGCAGTGTTTCAGGTTGTCCCTTCGGATTAATAATTCAAGTACTACTATCTTCACAATACTGTATCTCATTGAGATATTTGGAATTTTTTATATTACTGTTACAGACTATTTCTGTTATAGATACTAACTTCTGCATTCTTGATTATTCTTTTTCAGAAATGGCCCATGCGGTCAAGATTGTACATTGGTGCTACTGGTCAGTTTCTGAAGCATTCTGTCTCTGGAGAAAAAGCAAAAAATGGCAGCACTTCTACAGACTTACAGCCTTAGGCTCTTCCCTGATGGGAACTGGTAGAAAATATGAACTAATTCTATATTTATTACACAGGATGTAACAAATACCATTTCTGGAACTTGACATATGAATTCACAGGTGAATGAATATTCAGGTCTGTCAAAATAAGTGTATAATGAAATAATCAGTCTTGTATAAAACACACAGCTTATCTTTGTAGTATGAGAGATAGTCACTACTATATCCTGCAAGATAAACTATTGGATAAAAGAAAAAGACACACAAAAGCAAAGCTTTTTGTATATATCCAAAGAATGCACACACTTTAGTAGCATATCTATGACAAACTGAAAGCTAATAGTTAACAATAGAAGCTTCATAGTTTAAAAAACAAAGTTATGTTTATAATAGACCCACATTCCATTTTCACCAAAGTAGTTTGTGATCAAGGTTAATCTAAAGACTGATTTTTTAATGGAAGCTATGAGATAATTTATTCAGTTTTAGCTGAAATGTGTGAAAGACTGCTGTGGTAGCATGAAGATGCAGTAACTTCTACAACTAGTTATCCCCACCCCACCCCCTTTTTTTTTTTTCCAGAGCACTGTTCAGCTCTAGCTTATAGTGGTGTGAGGGATTGAACTTGGGACTTTGGAACCGCAGGCATGAGAGTCTTTTGTATAACCATTGTGCTATCTACCCCCACCTTTATTTTTTTTCTTATTAGAGAGCTTGTAGAAAGAAAGAAAGAAAGAAAGAAAGAAAGAAAGAAAGAAAGAAAGAAAGAAAGAAAGAAAAATAAATCTTGTTTGGAGTATTAAAAATAGTTTTTTTTGTTTTTGTAGAGCAGGACTAATTACCTTCCTAGGTGAATATGAAATATCTTACTATATTTCCAAAATTGCAGAAGGCATTGGTGTTCCTCTCAGTCTGGTGTGTGTGTGTGTCACTGGGCACTAAGTTTCATCCCCCTCCTCCCTAGTCACTCCACACGAAGCTACTTTCAGCTTTGGAACTGTTTAGGTCACATAGTCAACTAGATAAGCATGTACTGCAACAGTATCCTAGAGAGAATGGCAGGGACCTTGAGTGGGCTCCCATGACCCTCATTGTCACAGCTTTGGCCAGGCTCTGTGTCATCCCCCTGCCCCACCTTTTTAATTGCTACTCACTATCTACTTAGTAGTGAGTTGTGAAGTGAAAGAAATGCTGTCTGATTTGGGACTTCTAGCACTCATAGGCATTTTGAGATGGGTCTGAGGACATGGAATACCATCCTGAGATAAATCAGTCCAGCACCTGCCCTTTGGAATCTATGCCAGTTTGAACCTTCAACCAGGAAAGCCTCCTGCCTTGGACCTCTCATAATATTCTAAGTCAAGTGCCCTGGGGCCAACTTGTCTACCTTACTGTACTGTAGTTTCAATTTTCAGCAGGAGCTTAGGAGGTAGAGCTGGGAACACACTTGCTGGGCTAGCATGGGGGTGCCTCTTCCTGGGCACGTACTCTCTGGGTTGGAGAGAACTTGATGGGAGCCAGTCTGGGCTGCTACTCACTCAGTGATGTGAGGAAGATGACTCAGGAACCAAATACGTGGCGTGAGGCAATGCAATATATTTATTGATTGGAGAGCCAAGGCTCTTAAAAGGCAGACCTGGAAGTGGCAAGTCGGAAATGGAAATGGCTAGGAAAGGGGTGGAAAAAGGCAAAAGGAGGCTGGGAAGGTAGAAACTTCCTTAGCAACTGTTTTGAGGGTTTTAACTGGTAAGATTAATACTACTTGAGGGTAGAAAGAAGATAGATCAAAGGAATGGAATGGGAGGGGATCTTTTAGGCAAAACAATGATTATGTAGATAGGCCATAGTATCAGGCATGCAGGGTGCTTTGTGGGGCTCCTCACAATTTCCTGACACACTGAATCTCAAACAACAGCACACAGATAGAGAAACCCCGGGGAGGGGGGACAATTAGCCTCTTGTCTTATCTGTGCTGGTTTAGATACATTTTTTTAAACATATATAGAGAGAAATTGATAGGAAAGGGAAAAGATAAAAAGGTAAAAGA
Source organism: Erinaceus europaeus (assembly GCF_950295315.1). Lineage (NCBI taxonomy): Eukaryota > Metazoa > Chordata > Mammalia > Eulipotyphla > Erinaceidae > Erinaceus > Erinaceus europaeus. Next base: position 186,792,273 of record NC_080162.1, read on the forward strand.
GGGAGAGGAGAGACACCTGTAGCACTGGTTCATCACTCATGAAAACTTCCCCCTTAGGGGATCCAGGGCCTTAAACCCTGGTCCTTGAGCATGGGGACAGGTGTGCTTAACCAGGTGCACCGCCACCCAGCCTCAGATCTCTTCGCTATTTCTATACTCTTTACCATTTACCATTCCACTTTCCAAATGTAAATTTCATATATTTCTCAATACTTCAGGTTTTGTTTGTTTTTTATAAGCTAAGGCTTTACCACTTTGAGCCAACTTTTTCAGATAGAGAAACCAAGCAAGAGAGAGAACCACAGCTCCAGTGTTTGCCCCAGTGCAGTGGGGGCTAGGTTCAAACTTGGGCCACAGACACAGACAAAGCAGGTACCTGCCCGGGGAGCCACCAAGCCAGCCCACAATAACCCAGTTTTAAAGCTGCTGAATAGACCTAAGATTAGAAAATAGAAAAGATATATTAATGGACTTGATTAAACTAATGTAGCATCAGAACCACCATTTTCTTTTCTCCTTACCTCAGTTTTCAGCAGTGAAATGATGTAAAAATCCATTTTTCAAAAATTATCTTTATCAATTGGATAGAGACAACTGGAAATCAAGAGGAAAGGGAGTGACAGAGAAGGAGAAAGACAGAGAGACACCTGCAATACTGCTTTACGACTTGCAAAGCTTCCCCCCCCTGCAGGTGGGGACCACGGGCTCGAACTCGGGTCCTTGCGCATTGTAACATGTGCACTCAATCAGGTGCGCCACCACCTAGCCCCATAGAAGTTCAAAATCTGGGCTGGGGATACAGCATAATGCTATACAAGAGTTTCATGCCTGAGTTTCCAAGGTCCCAGGTTCAGTCCCTAGTACCACCATAAGCCAAAGCTGATCAGTGTCTTAGTATCTTTCTCTCCCTCTCTTCCTCTTTCCCTTTCTCTCTCTCCCTCTCTATTTCTGTATTATTTATATCTCTCACTAAAAGTAAATACATAAAATATGTCTTAAAAAGAAAGCAAAATCTATCATTCAGTGATTCAGCTGAACATGAGCACAGGTTGGCTTATGTCTGATAATCTATAACTTACCTTAATGTAAATATATTCCTTGTAATGCAACTAATGCATGTCTCTTTTTTAAAGATCTGCATGTGTGTGCATGCATATGTGAAATGTTGGTTTACAAGGCTACTGTCATAGCTGAACAGCAGTTCATGTCTCTTCGTGATAGATACACCCTCTACCAACTTGTCATCTTCCTCCACCATAGGTCACTGGATCTCCCTACTCTCTCTTCCCACCTCACCTCCCACTTAGAGTCCTTGCGTCTGCTGCAATGGACCATTAATTAAAATTTCACCCTGTAAACTCCCTTTTTTGTTTAAGTCCTACCTACGAGTGAGTTCAGCCAGTATTGTTCTTATTCTGGCTTATTTCACTTAGAATGATCGCTTCAAATACTACCCAAGTTGTAGCAGAAGAGAAAATGTCATCATTTCTAACAGCTGAGTAGTATTCCTGTATATGTATATATCACAGCTTCCTTACCCACTCATCTGTCATTGGATATTTGGATTGTTTTCAAATGAGGGCTATTACAAGTAATACCACAGTGAACATAGGCACTGAAAAAACATGTAATGAAAGCATTCTACTATTAATATGTAGCAAAAATGTAGTTCAAATATTTGTGAATATATTTGCCCTCTTCTGTAACACTGAAAGGAGAAAAAGTAAAATATGATATAGATTTCATCAGTCACTATTCTAAGTTATTAACATTCTAAGAATAATCTTTTATCAAAGGAGTGAGGTCAAAACTTCTTTAAGTTACTTGGAAATGAACTGTATTCACTATATTTGAAGTAGAAAGTTCAGGAAAATAATTCTTAAAATTGATTTGGCTAGAATTTTTAAAGCATTTAATTTAGGTTAACATAAGTCTTTTTTTTTAAGTTGTCTGACTTTTCCTAAATCATTGTTTAGTTAAACTTTGTCTTTTAACAGTATTCTTATTCTTATCCAGTTACAAATGTTTCGATGCCAGATAAGTATATGTCTGTCATAGTTTTTCGTAACATTTTATCATGGTGCTAAAAATGCTAACTTTTTGTAGGTTGGAAAATTCCAGGAGAAGTTACATATTTTTCACCCACAGGTTAAAAGGAGCATGCTGTTAATTAATGGTGCACGGTCAATATAAGAGGTATTACTATAATAAAATAAAGCACAAATTTGAAAATTTTGCACTGGTCTGTCTCTAAATAATTAACAAACACTGAGGATGTATTTGAAACATTTTCTGGATGTTCGAAACTACTTAGCATTTGCTTCTCCACCATACTGTTGTTAAAGGGTGCGTAATGGTACTGGGAAGGAGCATATTTGGATCTCAGTAGTATCCCATAATTTGCAAGGGAAATCCTTGGCTAAATTTCTGTCAGTTCACTCAGCTCTCAATGATAGGACATACATCGGGGAAGCAATTACAGAAGCCAGACCTCCCACCTTCTGCCACCCACAACGACCCTGGGTCCATGCTCCCAGAGGGGTGGAGAATGGGAAAGCTATCAGGGGAGGGGATGGGATATGGAGATTGGGGGGTGGGAATTGTGTGGAGTTGTACCCCTCCTATCCTATGGTTTTGTTAATTAATCCTTTCTTAAATAAAAAATAAATTAAAAAAAACCGAGAGTAAAAAAAGAAAATTCCTCCAGAATGACCCCTTTGGGGGATAAGGAAATCAACTTTTTTGGAGGCATAACCAGTTCCAATAGACTTACTTTAAAAGATGTATTGATGGGGGTCAGGTGGTAGCTCAGCGGGTTAAGAGCACATGGCATGAAGCGTAGGGACCCACATAGGAAGCCAGGTTTGAACCCCTGGACTGCCACCTGTAGGGGAGTTGCTTCACTAGCGGTGAAACAGGTCTGCAGGTGTCTCTTTCTCTCTCCCTCTCTGTCTTCCCCTCCTCTCCCGGTTTCTCTCTGTCCTGTCCAACAACAACGGCAACAATAACAATAATGATAATAAAAACTACAGCGATAAACAAGGGCAACAAAAGGGGGAAAATGGCCTCCAGGAGCAGTGGATTCTTAGTGTAGGTATTAAGGCCTAGCGATAACCCTGGAGGCAAAAAAAAAAAAAAAGAAAGATGTATTGTTACTTTTCTGGTTACAAGAATACTTGTATATTTTGTTGAGTGTTGATTATACATCAAAAAAGTTACATATGCATGGGAGTCGGGCTGTAGCGCAGCGGGTTAAGCGCAGGTGGCACAAAGCGCAAGGACCAGCATAAGAATCCCGGTTCGAACCCCCGGCTATCCACCTGCAGGGCAGTCGCTTCACAAGCGGTGAGCAGGTCAGCAGGTGTCTTTTTCTCCCCCTCTCTGTCTAAGCTCTCCTCTTTCCATTTCTCTCTGTCCTATCCAACAACAACGACATCAATAATAACTGCAACAATAGAACAAGGGCAACAAAAGGGAATAAATAAATATTAAAAAATATTTTTTAAAAAAGTATATGCATATCCAGGGTTTTTTTTTTTCCCTCATCAGGGTCTTATGCCTACATGAATCCACCACTCCTCCTGCTTTCTTTTCTTTCTTTCTTTTTTTTTTTTTTGGAGTGGATAAGATACAGAGGGAGAGAAAAAATAAAGGCAGAAACACGGAAGCACCACTTGACTGTTGGTTAAGCTTATTTTGTCACTCCCTCATACCCACCCCTTGTCATGTGGCGACGGGCACCTCAATCCTGGGTCCTCCTGTGTGGTAATGTGTGTGCTTTACTAGCTGGGCCACTTCCTGGCCCCCTCTACATACACTTTAAAAAATATTTAGTTATTCCCTTTTGTTGCCCTTGTTGTTTTATTGTTGTAGTTATTATTGTTGTTGTTACTGATGTCATCATTGTTGGATAGGACAGAGAGAAATGGAGAGAGGAGGGGAAGACAGAGAGGGAGAGAGAAAGACAGACACCTGCAGGCCTGCTTCACCGCCTGTGAAGTGACTCCCCTGCAGGTAAGGAGCTGGGGGCCTGAACCCGGATCCTTATGCCGGTCCTTGTGCTTTGTGCCACCTGTGCTTAATCTGCTGCACTACCACCCAACTCCACTACATACACTTTTTTAAAACAAATACAAGTGGCTAGAAAGGTGGCTCAATAGCAGAGCACCAGATTTATATGCCTATCGTCCTGGGTTTTATTCCCAGAACTGCACTCACTGGAGTGCTCTACACCTTTCTCATTATAAAGAGTAACACAGGGCTAGAGAGACAGCATAATGGTTATGACTTTTTGTTTCTTTTATTTTTAAAATTTTATTAATTTTTTCAGAGATAAATATGGTGAAGGAATGGGGATAGAGAGGGGAAAAAGGCAGAGACAACAGCAACACTGCTTCACTACTCAAGAAACTTCCTTCCTGCAGGTGTGGACCAGGGGCTTGAACCCAGGTCTTTATGCATGGTAATGGGTGCACTACTGCTTGGCCCCTCAACAAGAAGACTTTCAAGCACGAGACACCAAAAACGCTAGGTCTGTTCCCCAGCATCATCATACCCCAAGCTGAGCAGTGATCTGGACAATAGTGATAATAATGATACTAATAATAGCAGCTGTTGGGAAATGTCTCAACTGGTAGCATCAGACTTGCATTTCTAAGGTTCCTGGTCCAGATCCAAGCACTACATGTACTAGTAGGTGCTTCAGTCTCTCTCTCTCCCTCTCTCTCTCAGTGTGTGTGTGTGTGTGTGTGTGTGTGTGTGTGTGTGTGTGTGTGTGTGATGTGAGACTATCATAAATAATAAATAAAATAGATCTTTTTTAAAAATGATAATAACAAAAAGGAATGAAGTGAGAAATAAGAGCTTACAATGGAAGTGGGAGTTCAGGGTTGATAAAAGATAGGGTTGGTGTGTTGTACCAAAAGAAAGGACTCTGGGAAGTGTGTGTGTATGTGTGTGGGTGGGTGGGTGGGTGCTTTCTGGTCCTAGTGCATGATGGTGGAGGAGGACCTAGGCTAGAGGTGCGAGTGCTTTGCAGAAAATTGAAAAATGTTACCCATCTATCAACAACTGTATTTATTGTAAACCACTAACTCCACCAATAAAAAGAAGAAGAAAAAATATGGGGATATCTGTTTCTCATATTATTTGAGAATAATAAAGAGTGATTTTGCTTTTTTTTTTTTGACATAACTAATTCCGTCTGCAGACCTACAGTTATCCTAGACAGTAGTTTCCTCATTTTTTGTGAAGATGACATGTAAACTTAGAAAGTGTGTGAAAAGTAAAGAAAATAAATCCTGACTGACCTGAGTAAAATGTACAGTAATTATTTTGTTTGAAATTGCTTAAGTTAAATCATTCAGAATTTCTCTCTCTGAGAGGACCTTAACATTCATGAAAACCACTAACTTGCTATTATCAATTAAAGTGAAAATATTCAGGCCCTAGTAAGGTGAGTTTTTTTCCCTTAAGTATTATACATCTACTATATATTTCCAGTATTATTATTTAATCATTTTCTTATTTAATCTTTCCTTTTTTTTTTTTTGCTTGAGGGCAAGAGACAGAGAGAGAAAAGAGAGACCTGCAGCACTGCTCCATGGCTTACAAAGTCTCACTTCCAGCAAGTGGGAACTGGGACCTTAAACCAGAGTCTTTGCTTAGGGTAGTGTGGGTGCACTCTGTGGTGCACCACCACCCAGCCCCCTTTTCTTTTTTATATTTTATTATTTTTTTTGTTTAATTTTAATGAGAAAGACATACAAAGAGAAAGATACAGAGGTCTGTTCAGTTCTGGATCATGGTAGTTCTAGGGACTGAACCTGGGACCTCAGAGGCACGAAAGTCTTTTGCATAACCATCATGCTGTTTGCCCAGCCTTTCCTTTTTCTAAAATGTGCACTAAAGAATGAACTCAGGGGGCAGGATGGGCATACACAGTTAAGCACACAGCACTCAGCATAAGGATCCGGGTTGGAGCTCTTGTTCTCTACCTGCTTTATCTCTATTCATGAGAGGTAAATCAGGTGTGCAGGTGTCTTTACCTCTCTCTCCTTTATCTCTCCCCTTTCTCTCTCAATTTCTCTCTGTCCTGTCACCAAAGTAAAGACTCTGGGGTGGGTCGGGGAGAGGGTTAAGGTCCAGGAACATGATGTTACAGGACCTAAAGGGGTTGAAATGTTATGTGGAAAACTAAGAAATGTTATACATGTATAAACTATAGTATTTAATTTTTTGTTACTGTGTTTTATTTTTGAGTGTAAACCATTAATCCCCTCAATAAAAAATCATTAAAAAATTAAAAAGTTAGGGTGGGGGTATAGCATAATGGTTATGCAAAGAGACTTTCATGTCTGAGGCTCTCAGGTCCCAGGTTCAATCACCCACACCACCACAAGCCAGAGCTGAGCAGTGCTCTGGTAAAAATAAATAAATAAATAATTTAAAAAATATTTAAAAAGTGAGAGTTGGGCAGTAGTGCAGCAGGTTAAGTGCACAAGGTGCGAAGCACAAGGACCGGCTTAAAGATCTCAGTTCCTGCCCTAGGCCCCCCACCTGCAGGGAGTCGCTTCACAGGCGGTGAAGCAGGTCTGTAGGTGTCTGTCTTTCTCTCCCCCTCTCTGTCTTCCCCTCCTCTCTCATTTCTCTCTGTCCTATCCAACAACGACGACATCAATAACAACAACAATAATAACTACAACAATAAAAAACAAGAGCAACAAAAGGGGAAAAAAAAAAAAAGAATGAACTCAGGGCCTTATGCATGAGTGATACTGCTGAATGGGCTCCCAGACCAATTTTTTTCTTTTCTTTTTTTTTTTTAGAAGGACAAAGAGACACCACTGGTTCCACTATCGATGGTACTGTCCTTGGTGTTCCTATAGAGTTCTGGGGTTTCAGCCTAGGGCATTTCCCATACGGCCTGGGCTCTATAAAATGAATTACCTTCTGCCCCTACATTTTTTAATTCAGGCTTCACTGTATCATAGTACCTATTTTGAGGACATAATCTAATACATGCGAAATAACTTTGCAGTGGTCAATATAATGACCTTAGAAATCAATACATAGTGTCTGGGAGACAGCATATTGGCTATGCATAATTTAGAGCTAAGCAGTGCTGTGGTACAGAAAGACAGAAAGAAAGAGAGAGAGAGAGAAAGAAAGAAAGAAAAGAAGTCAACAATGATGTGAATTACTACAAATTAAATCAATCTTGTATTTTTCCTCCCACGGATTGAGACAGAGAGGCAAAGAGAGTGAAAAAGACCACAGCACCAAAATTTCTTTCAATTTGATGGGCTCAAACCTGGGTCTTGCACATGGTGAACTTTTACTTGAAAAATGGTGAATTTTAGGGGGCTGGGCGTTGGTGCACATGGTTAAGCGCACATAGTACTAAGTAGAAAAACTGTGAATTTCAATGCATTGGTCAATGCTTTTTTATTATTATTTTATTTGTTTGTTTATTTTTACCAGAGCACTGATTAGCTCTGGCTTATGGTGGTGCAGGGAATTGAACCTGGGACTTTGGAGCCTCAGGCATGAGAGTCTGGCTTTTTTTTTTTTTGTATTGCTGAGGACTCTTACAAGAATGATTTCACTGCTCTGGACAGACTTTTTTTCAGACAGAGATTCTACCACCAGAGCTTATCTTGCCCTTCCTTCCCTCATGTTACTCTCAGGAGATACTCTGGGACTCAGTCTTGGGTGGTGCAGCATGACAAGTCCTAGATCCCATCTCAATAAAATAATAATTAAAAAAATATTTATGGGAAATGTGATAATATAATTTCCCAAGTGACTTGTAACTAGCAGTGTGCTACTGTTATCTTTCTCCATGGTACACACTTAATTTTTTTTAAGTTTTATTTTTTTATTTCTGAGAGAGAGGGAGAGATACCACGGCACCAGTCCAACATACATGGAACTTCTACCAGGCTGTGGTACCCTCAAATAGTACCTAGGTTCAAACCTAGGGTCTCACACATTGAAAGAAAAATGTTCTGCCATGTCTAGTTTTACTTTTTTTTCTTATATAACCAGAAGCTAAGATGTCTTTTTTTTAAAGGGAGTGCTAAGAAAATATTATAGAGGCTAAGCACTGGCACACCTGATAAGCGCACATAAAACTAAGTGCAAGGAGACGGCAAGATGCTAGTTCAAGCCCTCTCTGTCCACCTTCAGGGGGGACACTTCATAGCAGCGAAGTAGGTCTGCAGGTATCTATCTTTCTCTACCTCTCTGTCTCCTCTTCCCCTCTCAAATTTCTCTCTGTCCTATTCAGTAAAATAGAAAAGATGAGGGCAGGGGTAGATAGCATAATGGTTATGCAAAGAGACTCTCAGGCCTATGGCTCCAAAGTCCCAGGTTCAGTCCTCATCATAAGCCAGAACTGAGCAGTGCTCTTGAAAGAAAGAAGAGAAAGAGAGAGAAAAGAAGAAAAAGAAAGAAAGGGAGGAAGGGAGGAAGGGTGAGCCACTAGGAGCTGTGGATTTGTAGTACTTCCATAAGCCCAGCCAATAACCCTGGAATCAAAAAAAAAAGGGGGGGGAATATTATGAAATGTTGTATCTCAGGTAAAATGAGTACTTTTATTGCATACTAGTAGCTGGTGATCTTACATGAAACTCTTAATAATAAAAAAAAAAGTCCTGGGAGTCAGATGGTAGCACAGCTGGTTAAGCGCAGGTGGTGCGAAGCACAAGGACCGGCATAAGAATCATGGTTCAAGACCCCGCTCCTCACCTGCAGGGGAGTCGCTTCACAGGTAGTGAAGTAGGTCTGCTGGTGTCTATCTTTCTCTCCCCTTCTCTGTCTTCCCCTCCTCTCTTCATTTCTCTCTGACCTATCCAACAATAATAATGACATCAATAACAACAACAATAAAAAAAAACAAGGGCAACAAAAGGGAACATAAAATATTTTAAAAATTAATAAAAAAGAAAAAAGTCCCTTAAATTCTATATATTTGCCACTTGTTTTATTTATTTATTTATTTAGTTTGTTTGTTTGTTTGTTTATTACCAGAGCACTGCTCAGCTCTGGTTTATGGTGGTTCTGAGGATTGAACTCGAGAACTCAGAATTCTAGGGTAAACAGTTACTTGCATAGCCATTTTTATGGCTGTGCAAATTTTATAGATCTGTTCCCCCATAAACTTTGAATATAACAGAGATGCAGCACAATTGGGAATGAGGGATATTACTATTCTTCCCTAACTATATAAAGCCAGAAAGTCCTTCCTATATTTACATAAGTTTTGATTTCCATGCAAAAGAGAAACCAGTTCAATAAAACAAACCTCAGCCACTCAAACTTTTTCATTATAAATTTACCACAGCATTTAGCTGTCAGAAGTTTTTAAGTTATAAACTGAAGAATAATCTTAGCTATTAGGCCTGCAGATCATGTCAATAGTCATTTCCTGTGCACATGAATGTTTTTCAAGAAACTCATGCATTCCTATCCCCTCAGGACTAAGAATTATGTCCGTGGGTATGAACTTAGTCACTTGTCTCTATTTTCATGGCCACTGGAAACTGGGAGTTTTATTTATTTTTTTTTTCTAAACAATATGATACTTTAATAAGAAGTAATGTGTTAAACATTCTTATTTGCAGACAAGACCTGAAAGTTAAAATTTAACTGTGCACATTTATAAAGATTATACTTTATAGTTTCTTCTTATTATTATTCTTCTTCTTATTATTATTATTATTCGCCTCCAGGGTTATTGCTGGGGCTCACTGCCTGCACTACAAATACACTACTCCTGGCTACTTTTTTTTTTCCATTTTGTTGCCCTTGTTATTCTTATTGTTGTTATTGCTGTTGGATAGAACAGAGAAATCAGGGGGCCGGGTGGTAGTGCAGTGAGTTAAGTGCACATGGTACAAAGCACACGGACCAGCATGCACGTTTGAGCCACTGGCTCCCCACCTGCAGAGGGTCCTCTTCACAAGGTCTGCAGGTGTCTATCTTTGTCTTCCCCTCCTCTCTCGATGATTTTTCTCTGTCCTATCCAAAGACAGCAATGACAACAACAATAATAACAACAATGATAAATAAGGGCAACAAAAGGGAAAAAATAGCCTCCAGGAGCAGTGGATTCATAGTGCAGACACCAAGCCCCAGTGCTAACCCTGGAGACAAAATAAATAATAAATAGAGAAATTGAGAAAGGAGGGGGAGAGGGGGGAGGGGAAGTCGGGGGCGGGGAAAGATAGACACCTGCAGACCTACTTCAATGCCTGTGAAGTGAGCCCCCGCAGGTAGGAAGCCGGGGCCTCGAACTAGGGTTTTTACGCCGGTCCTTGCACTTCGCATAATGTGCGCAACCAAGCTACCCAGTCCTTGCGTGCGTAGCTTTGCACTTTGCGTCATGTGCCCGGCCCCCATACATTATATTTTCCATAGATGTTTTATATAACCTGCAATAGGTATATAATGTGAATCAACATCTTTAGTTGTATAAAAATATTATTTCAGGAGTCGGGCAGTAGCGCAATGGGTTAAGCACATACAGTGCAAAGAAAGGACCAGCGTAAGGATCCCTGTTCAAGCCCCTGCACCCCACCTGCAGGGGAGTCGCTTCACAGGCAGTGAAGCAGGTCTGCAGGTGTCTTTCTCTCCCCCTCTCTGTCTTCCCCTACTCTCTCCATTTCTCTCTGTCCTATCCAACAACAATGGCATCAATAACAACAATAAAAATAAATAAAATATATTTAAAGACATTTATTTCTTGGGACTGGGCAGTGGCACACGTTACCATGCAAAAGAAGCCGGGTTCAAGCCCCCAGTCCCCACCTACAGAAAGGAGCTTCAGAAGAAGTGAAGCGAAGGGAGTCAGGTGGTAGCGCAGCGGGTTAAGCACACATGGTGCAAAGCTCAAGGACCAGTGTAAGGATCCCGGTTTGACCCCAGCTCTCCACCTGCAGGGGAGTCCCTTCAAAGGCAGTGAAGCAGGTCTGCAGGTGTCTTTCTCTCCCCCACTCTGTCTTCCCCTCTCTCCATTTCTGTCTGTCATATCCAACAACAATGACATCAGTAACAGCAATAACTACAGCAATAAAACAAAAAGAGCAACAAATGGGAGTAAATAAATAAAATAAATATTAAAAAGAAAAGAAGTGAAGCTATGCTGGTACATGAAATGCTGGGGACTGAACTCAAGACCTCATATTTTGTTGGGCTGCGCCACGGAGAAGAGAGAGAGGAGGTCCGGAGCAAAGAGGAAACACAAATCTTTAGAGCGATGAGGAAACATAAATCTTTATTTGCGCTGGCACCTCAGAGTTGGGTGCGAGAGAAGCAGGTTGGGCCACGTGGAGGTAGCGAAAATGGCTGCTGCCTCCCGCAGTAACCTTTCCTGCGTCTAAACACCCAAGTGAAGCACAGGCAAGAGAGCGAGGTGCCGAAGGAGAAGGGCCTTTATAGGAGCAGCTTTAGCAAGAATGGGAAGGGGGAGGAGTAACCAGAGCACTCCAGGATAGGATAATAACTCTCTTGAGAATGGGAGGGGGGAGGAGTAACCACAGCACTTCAACTATGGCGGGGAAATAGACAATGCCCTGAGGGCACAACATGGTGGAACAGGCCTCCGAGAATGTCCCAACTCTCGTGGGAACTAGCAGTAGCCTGAGGGGACAACATGGCAGATGTGACTGCATCTGCACATTTTCCCAGCAATATTTGAGAGTCTAGCGTTTTATCCACTGTGCCACCTCCCAGACTGAAGCAATGCTGGAAGTGTCTTCTCTTCCTTTCTATCTCCTCTTCCCCTCTATGTCTCTTGGTTCTATTAATAATAAGTAAACAGATAAACAAATAGTAAAAAAAAAAAAATATATATATATATATATATATATATAGTGTGTGTGTGTGTGTAGCATATCTGCCCCTGATGCTGTGTAAGGGCACATACTGGACATATCTTTGTCTCTGGAATATGACCAAGTGGAAGAAACAAAAAGTGTGCAATAAGAGTGATATAACAGTCAAGAGAAGGAAGAATTTTCCAGATCCTTATTCAAAAAACAGGAGACCAACCCCATCAATGTCTGATGAAGATACCAGTGTGATATCGAGGACATACAGAAAAGGTTGTCTTGAACAGGAGACCTAGCTTTAGGGGAAAAAAAAATTAGCAAAAACAACAAGAAAAAAAAATAAAGCCTAACTAATACTGAACTACATAGGCCTGAGAGTCACCAGAGAGCAACCACAGTGGGTATCAGGAAGGACTAAGCCCAGGCGATTCTGTTTCCCACTGCTTGCAGATGGTGAATGAATGAAAAAAATCAGTCTAACCCAGACCAGCAAAAGAAAAACAAACCATGTGGAGGTAGATAGCATAGTTGTTATACAAAAAGACCTTCTTGCCTGAGGCTCCAAAGTCCCAGGTTCAGTCCCCCCCATCCACCCCCCGCACCACCATAAGCCAGAACTGAACAGTGCTCTGGGAAAAATAAATTAATAATAATAAAAATAAAATTATAAAATTAAAAATAAAAAAACAAGGAGAAGGCAGGGAAGAAGTGAGTTTCCACTGGCATCCACCTTCGGTGCCTTGTGAAAGCAGGGGTTTGGGAACAAGAGGCTTTACACTTCTCTAGGTAAAGCCTGAGAGAAACCCTGGAGAACACTGGAGTCACACCCACGTGAGGGGAAAGGAACTGGAGAGACAGCCACTGTGGAAGGAGCCTAAGCGCAGCCAGCTAGTTGTAGCTGGTGAAAAAGCAGTTGATACCAATTTACGATGCCAGGAAGATGATGGAATAGGGGAGCTTCACAACAGGGAGTTGTAAGCAGCCTTCAGGACCTCAGCTGTGACACTAGCCAGACACAAGGTAACAGGCACATCAAGTCAGAGTCTATACCCAGAGGAAACAGTCCCAAAAGAATTTCAACTTTAGAACTTAAAAGAAAAAAAAAAAGAGTCTCAACTTTTACTTAACTGTATATTTAAGTCTGTTTGGCAGACCTCTTCAGGGTTAGGGATTCCAAAACAAGATGAGAACACATACATGACATTAACAAAGTGACTATTTTCCTGCCATTTGAGTTTCAGTGGGTTTTTTTTTTTTTAACCCAAGTTGTTTTTGTTTGTTTTGTTTTTATAGAAACCAAGAGAAATGGAGAGGGGAGGGAGTGAAAGACAGATAAACGCCTACAATATTGCTCCACCACTAATAAAGTTTTCCTGCTACAGATTGGTACGGGGGTCGGGGGTTGGCCTTCAATCTGGGTCCCAGCACATGGTGATGTGTGTGGGCTCCAAGAGGTACACCACCACCTGACCCCCAAAGTGCAAACATTTTAACACAACCAGCACTGAGACTGATGATAAACGTTGACAATTTAGCACGGAATTTCTCAGTTTTCCATTCTTACCTTATAGATTATAATACACTAACATGATTGACTGTGATGATAAGGACATGCACAGATCTTTGAACATGCATTGGGAATACTCACAAAATAAGAGAAACTTGCCTAGAGTTGCCCAGTTAAAATTCCAGTCTGGTTTGGAATCCTACTTGGCAGCAGGTCTTTTACTAGGACGAGCACTTGGCTTCATGTTCATGACCCCTTGATTTTTGTCTCCTTTCCCTCAGCTCACTACACCAGGAATTCTTTCAGGGATAATACCACCTAGGAGAAAAAGCTATTTCTTCCCATGTATATTTTCACCAAAGAGGAAAGCCTTTCCTGAAAGGTTTTCTAAACTTCCCTCTTAGGACTCACTGGTCACCTCAAACAATTTTAGTAACACTCCATTACATTTAGAATGTGTCACAGGATTTTCGTTGTTTGTGAGGCTTAATTTCCTCAAATAAAAGTTAAATTTTTGAACAGAAAAGGAGAAGTCCTAGTGTTTCACACAGACAATTAAAGCCATTCATTACTTAAGATCCGGCAGGAATCATAAGTAATTTGGGTAATTTCCACCAAAATTATCTCTGTAAAGTTCATGTACCCCAAAGTATTTAAGAATCAGCTTTCATTCAGATCAGGGAGCTATTTTCTGACAACTTAATGCATTTTTCACAGATCTGTAACTCTAACCCTGAAGAGAGGTATAAATGCTATGATTATCTTAATGTCAATATTATGTTTAAAAATAATCTTGCCTGAGGTAAAGGGATCTTATATACAAGCCAAGCATTTATGACTAGGGTAATTTACATTTCTCTTGCATCCACTCTATTTTTACATGCTTACTATTGGGCAAGGGAATTATAGCTAACTTCCTTCCAGTTCCACCTCATTTTTTTGCTACAAACATCTAGGGGAAGTAGGAGGTTCCTCAAATCATTCACTAATGTAAGAAAAGGACTGAAAGCCAAATGTATTCATTCACTAATGAGATTTACATGTGTAAGTGCAAAGGAAAGATCCTGATGGTTAAAAAGGAAATAATGACCTTCCTCTATCTTTTTGTCTATCTATACAATGTAAACTTTCTGAAGTAATTTTGGTTTGACTGGCAAGATGTGATGGTGTTTACATTTATTTCTGAGAAAATTTTAATTAAGTTATTTCTTATAACTGCTATTTGAGATTTAAACTGTGACTTCTTTTTTTCCTTAAAGTGGATTTAACTGTATTTGCATGGAAGACTTTTCACAATACCAGTGAGGGTTCAAGGACAGAGGACTGAAGGGACAAGTCTTAGAACTGGTCTATTTTTGCAGCTGGAGGAGAAAATGCAGTGGTTTTTATTTTTTTATTAAAAAAGAAAATCACCACCAAAAGACTGTATCCCATTCCATCTTCTTCCAGCCCCCGCCCTCCCCCTCTCAGTGAAGCCGAACATCCACCCTCACCTTCACCCTCAACCCAAAGATTTTTACTTTGGTGTCCTATTCCAAACTCAGTCAAAATCTGCTTTGGGTTTCCCTTTCTATTCTGTAAAATGTAGTGTTTTAATAACTCCTTTTAGCAGTCTAGGAGCTGGCGCAGTAGATAAAGCACTGAACTTTCAAGCATGCCTACCGGTAGGTCCCAACAATCCCTGGCAGCTCATGTACCAGAGTGATGCCTGCTTCCCCTTCTTTCTCTCCTTCTGTTTCTCACAGTAGTAAATAAAATATTTTTAAATTATCCTTTTGTTTATTTTTTATATTTATTTATTTTCCTTTTTGTTGCCCTTGTTTTTATTGTTGTTGTAGTTATTATTGTTGTTGTTGTTGATGTCATCGTTGTTGGATAGGACAGAGAGAAATGGGGAGAGGAGGGGAAGACGGAGAGGGGGAGAGAAAGACAGACACCCGCAGACCTGCTTCACTGCCTGTGAAGCGACTCCCCTGCAGGTGAGGAGCCGGGGGCTGCAACCAAGGTCTTTATGCCGGTCCTTGCGCTTTGCGCCTTGTGCGCTTAACCCACTGTGCTACCGCCAGACTCCCTTTTTGTTTATTATTATTATTATTTGCCTCCAGAGTTATCACTGGGGCTTGGTGCCTGCACTACAATTCACTGTTCCTGTGGCCGTCGTTTGAATATTTTGGATAGGAAGAGAGAAATTGAGAGGGAAGGGGAAGATGGAGAGAAAGACAGCTGCACATCTGCTTCACTGTTGGGCCAAGTGACTCCCCTGCAGTGGGGGATCCTTGCCCAGGTCCTTGCGTTTGTACTATGTGGACAGAACCTGGTGTGCCACCACCTGGCCCCCTCTTTTATTTTATTTTTTGGATAGAGAGCCAGAAATTGAGAGTAAGGGGAATAGAGAGGGAGAAAGACAGAGACATCTGTAGCCCTACTTCACCACTTGTGAAGCTTTCCCCCTGCAGGTGGGGGCTGGGGCTTGAACCTTGGTCCTTAAGCATGGTTAATACATGAGCTCAACAGGAATGACCTGGTCCCTACAGATAAAATCTTTAAAATAATAATCCCGATCAAATCGCTGGAGTTCGCAGTCAACAATATTTATACACCTTTCTCATATTTGGGAGCTACTCTCTTCCCTGATCCAGCTTTCTGGTCCTTTTTCTAGCCATGACATCATCTCCCCAGACAATAACTTGGGTCCACCTGCATATCAGATGTCAGGCTCAGGAAAAAAATAGTATAGTCCTGGGCCCTTTGGAATATAAGTAAAATAGGCCTACTAACTATCTACAAAACAGAGACCCCCCTCCCAAATCTTCATCGGCAATATTCTTGGCTTTAGGATCATGATTAGTCAACAATTTGTATGGCTTTATATGTTAACTCTTTTTTCAGCCACCAAGTTCCAGATGCTACCATGATGCCAACCGAACTTCCCTGGGCAGATGACTCCACCAGTGTCCTGGAGCCCCGCTTCCCTAGAACCCCACCCCACTAGGGAAAGAGAGAGGCAGGCTGGGAGTATGGATCAACCTGTCACCGCCCATGTTCAGCGGGGAAACAATTACAGAAGGCAGACCTTCCACCTTCTGCAACCCACAATGACCCTGGGTCCATGCTCCCAGAGGGTTAAAGAACAGGAAAACTATCAGGGGAGGGGATGGGATACTGAGTTCTGGTGGTGAGAATTGTGTGGAGTTGTACCCCTCGTATCCTATGGTCTTGTCAGTGTTTCCTTCTTATAAATAAAAATTTTAAATAATAATAATAATTTTTAAGAATTAAATTAGTTGAGTCAGAAAAATAGCTTACTTGGAGAGTGCACTGCTTTGCCACATGAACAGCCCAGGTTCAAGTCTGTCCCCTATAGCATTAAAGGAAGCTTAGGTGCTGTGGTCTTTTCCATTCTTTCTCTGCCTCTCCTCTGTCCTTACAGGAAAAAAAAATTGTTTTAATTAGTTATAAAATAACATAGATATAATAAAAACTCAAATATCAGGGAATGGA
Source organism: Erinaceus europaeus (assembly GCF_950295315.1). Classification (NCBI taxonomy): domain Eukaryota; kingdom Metazoa; phylum Chordata; class Mammalia; order Eulipotyphla; family Erinaceidae; genus Erinaceus; species Erinaceus europaeus. The sequence continues at coordinate 186,809,115 of NC_080162.1, forward strand.
ACACAATGAAAAATTAAAATACTGCCCTTCTCACAAACCGCAAGATTTTGAGAAACACCCCCTGTATTAAAACTGGCTTCTTTTATAAATGCTCAAAAATATTCTGGGGGTGCAGGGTGGGGTGGACCAGGCAATAGCGCACCGGGTTAAGCTCACATGGCGCGAAGCACAAGGACCTGTGTAAGGATCCTGGTTCGAAACAGTGAAGCAGGCCTGCAGGTGTCTATCTTTCTCTTCTCCTCTCTGTCTTTCCCTCCTCTCTCAATACAACAACAGCAGCAGCTTCAACAATAATAACAATAACAACTATGTTAAAAAGATGTCTACAAAAAAAAAAAAAGATGCCCACCAGGAGCAGTGAGCCCCAGCGATATCCCGAGGGGCAAAAAATAAATAAATAAGTAAATAAATATCCTGGGGCAGCTATATACCTCAGTAAAAGTGCTTAATAGTCTTCTATGACTAGACTTAGTCCTAATAAGCTTGGCAATCTAGTAGAATAGGCTAAAGAAGGAACCACAAATTTTCTTTTTTAAAAATATTTATTTATTTATTCCCTTTGTTGCCCTTGTTGTTTTTTGTTGTAGTTATTATTGTTGTTGCCGTCGTTGTTGGATAGGACAGAGAGAAATGGAGAGAGATGGGAGAGGACAGAGGGGGAGAGAAAGACAGACACCTGCAGACCTGCTTCACCATTTGTGAAGCGACTCCCCTGCAGGTGGGGAGCCAGGGCTCCAACAGGGATCCTTCTGCTTTGCGCCACCTGCCCTTAACCTGCTGCACTACAGCCTGACTCCCACAAATTTTCTATTTTGACTAAAGGCCAATTATTGTCCCTATAACAACGTTTATTAAAATCGTGAAACAAGTACATGCAGTAAAACTCAAGGTTAACTTAGACTCCACTAAATTCTTAGGTGTATTTCCTCCCAAACTTGAGGCCAGACCCCATAAACCTAATACCTGTCTAGATACAACAAGTGACACTTCACATTTTAACAAGTGGGAGAAAATCCACACTCATCCTATAAGGAAGGAACTATAAAAGCTGGAAAAGGCAAAAGCTAGCTCACTTAATGATGGCTTTTCTGTCATTGCCAGTTGTGGAACCTCATCTCTAGATAGAGCCCTACCCCAATAGGGAAAGACAGAACCAAAAAGGGATATGGAACCTCAACTCTCCAGGGCCCTACCCCAATAGGGAAAGACAGAACCAAAAAGGGATATGGATTGCCCTGCCAACACCAATGTCCAGCAAAGAAGCAATTACAGAAGCCACAACTCCCACCTTCTGCACTTCAAAAATGATTTCTCCCAGAGTGGGAGAAATGTTAGGAGAAGAAGACTAGAGAGCTCTGAAACTGAATTCCATCAGGACTCAGAGAGAGAAGAAAAAAAGAAAGACACTCAGAAGTAGTAAGAGGTACAGGTGACTTAGAAAGGAAGAGAAGGTAAGACCATAGAAAAAATGGGCAAAAATATAAATAGTTAGATGATAGGTAGATAGATAGGTAGGTATAGAAGTAAGGACCCAGGGGGTGGTGCACCTCGTTAAGTGTACACACGTGCAAGGATCTAGTTCAAGCCTCTGGTCCCCACCTGCATGGGGGAAGCTTTATGAGCAGTGAAGCACAGCTGCAGATGTCTCTCTCTCTCTCTCTCTGTCTCCCCCTCCCCTCTCAATTTCACTGTCTCTATCCAAAAATAAATTAATAAAAATACTTTTTTTAAATAGAAATAATAGTCAACTCCTATCTGTGGCCTTGAGAGAACCACTGCAGTCTCCAATGAAGGAGTAAGGGGACAGAACACTGGTGGTACGAATGGTGTGGAATTGTACCCCTGTTATCTTGGAATTTTGTAAATCAATATTAAATCACTAATAAAAAAATTCTAGCAACAGTCTCCACACAAATGGAATTTTAAAAATGTGGAACTGGTGAATTATCTCAAAAATTACTCTATGCTAAAAAACTACTCACAGTCAAATATATGCATGCTTTTTTATTTAACCAAGATGTATACTTTTACTAAGTACATCTGCACCTAATCTTTATTTTTCATTTTTTAAAAGCCATTTGTATTTGTAATTCATAGTGGTTTACAAGATTATATGATAGAGTTCCACACTGCACCCGTCACCATAGTTCTCACAAAGTTTGCGACAGTTTTTATCTTTGTATCCAGCTTTTAAAATTTAATGTATCTAGACTGTTTGTGCACACTAACACATAAACATACATTATCCCAGAAGTCGGGAGGTAGCGCAGCGGGTTAAGTGCACGTGGTGCGGAGTGTGCAGGGGAGTTCGAACCCCCCCCCTCCACACCTGCAGGGGAGTTGCTTCACAGGTGGTGAAGCAGGTCTGCAGGGGTCTTTCTCTCCCCTTCTCTGTCTTCTTCTCCTCTCTCCATTTCTCTCTGTCCTATCCGTCAACAACAACAATAACTACAACAACAATAAAAACAAGGGCAACAAAAAGGAAAATAAATAAATATTTAAAAATTAAAATAAATAAAATAAATACATTATTCCTTCAACAGATATTGCATGTTAAAAACTGTATTACATGATAGGAATAAAAAGATAAGTAACGCAGACAAGGTCTTTCCTTTCATAGAATTTATATTCCAGAAGCCAGTGCAGTCATTAGAGTGTTGGACTTAAAAACTTGAGGTCCCTAGTTCAATTCTTGGCACCGCATGTGCCAGAGTACTATTCTGGTTCTGTCCCTCACTTATAAATAAATATACAAACAATAAGCAAATAAATATTTTTTAAAAGATTTGAAATAATTTATATCCCAATGAGGACAATAAAAGTATATATGTTTTTAAAAAAAGGAAATTAAAAAAAAGGTCTATCACTCAAAAATCTGGGACATATGGTTTCCCAGGGGGTTGCCGTGGTAGAACACCACACTGGCAAGCATGATTCCAGAGTTTGATCCTCATACTATGCCGGCATGATATTCTGGCCTCTACCTCTCTTTCTCCCCTCCCTTGTGAAATAAATAAATAAACTTTAAAAATATCTGGGTCCTCTGAATCCTTCTTGTAATTCCCCAATAAAAAAATAGAAATAAAATAAAATAAAATAAATATTTAAAAAAATATATCTGGAGGGAGGCAGTGGCAAACCTGGTAAAGCATGCGTAGACCTGGGTTCAAGTCTTCAGTCCTCACCTGCAGGGAGGAAGCTTCATGAGCCGCAAAGCAGTGCTGCAAGTGTCTTGCTTTTCTACATGCTCTCCCCCCACTCAATCTATCTCTGTCTCTATCCAATAAAGACACAAAGTAAAATAAAAGTTCTTTTAAAAACGCAGAGGACTTAAAACAATCTGAGGGGCCGGGGGATGGCACATCCGGTTAAGTGCACATAGTGTGAAGCAGAAGGACCAGAGCAAGGATCTGGGTTCGAGCCCCGGGCTCCCCACCTATAGGGGGAAACACTTCACGGTGAAGCAGGTCTGCAGGTGTCTATCTTTCTCTCTCACTATTTCCCCCTCCTCTCTCAATTTCTCTCTGTCGTGTCCAGTAAAATGGAAAAAATGGCCACCAGGAGCAGTGGATTCATAGTGCAGGCACCAAGCCTCAGAGATAACCCTGGAAGCAATTAATTAACTGATTGATTAATTAATCTGGGACAAGGGAATTCTGGGCAAGCAGAGTCTTTGAATTTTGAAAATTGTTTGACATGTTCTAAAAAGAATAGGCCAAAGTGATTGCTCCATAGCAAACGAGGGAAAGCAGGAAAGTAGATTGCTCATGCCATAAAGTATATGGATTTCCCCTGCAAATGATTTTTAGTTATAAACTTTACCGTGCCAAACATGTACCCATTCTCTTTCAGAATCATCCACATTCATCATATGTCTTTGTTCCATACTCTGTCTTTGTAATTTGTAATTAGAAGAGGGCTCTTGAGGCTCAGAGAAATACTCTCAAATCTGGTGAAGAAGGACTTGGGCTTGAGGTAGAAGTGCTGTGCAGACACATGGCTGGGAGATTCCAGAAACTCTACCTGTATTTTGTTCCCTTTTTTAGGTCTTTCTACTTGTGGCACTTATTGGGTCACTGCAGACTATTGTGCGCTTTCGCTTTAAGGTCTATCTTTTCCCCTAACTTATGGCTACATGGGCACATGTGCCCTGTCTCTTGGGCCCTGGTCCATATCTAGGTGTTGGGGCTTTGTTAGGAAGTGCACCACTCGAAATGGAATTAAGGTCCTATGAGCTAGGGTCAATTGGTATGGGTGGAGAGAAAGTTCCAGAACTGGGAGAGATAATGGGTTTTACAGAGGATGGGGAGAGTTCCTGTTGGCTTAGGGTTTAAGAAGGAAATAGATAGTTATTATTATAACCGAGTTATTTGGAAATTTGGTTGACTTTGAAAATGCCATTGTTAGCATTTTCTGTATCATATAAGACCTCACCATGATGTATATCTTTCAATGCTATTTACACAGAGCTGTAGCTAATATAGTGACACAGCCCGTTGCTTCTGGTCTCTCTCTGGTCTAAGACTACAGGTGATTTGATATTTCAAAGAAAAAGTCATTATCAGAAATGTACTAACAATTTAAGCCTACTGTTAAAATATAATCAAGTCACCTATTTGAAGCCTTAAGTGCTTAGATTAATGGAATATATACTCAGAACTGGGTTTTCTCCTCACCTACTTCCTATTTCACTTCCTTCAATCACTCTAAGGCTAACTTTGTCAGACAAAGTAAGGACTACAAAAGTTGGATAAGGGCAAGAGACTGGCATACTTTAAAGATGACTCTTTGGTGATTTCCAGGCCACCTGATCTCCCAGGGCCCTAGTCAGGGAATCCTAGGATTCCCACGCAGACATAATGGGCCTAGATCTCTAACAGATCCCTCGTCCCATTGTCACTGGTCATCTCCATCAGGAACAACATAGTGGACCCCTTTGTGGGCCCCTAAAGGACACTGCCCTGAATGTGGGCAACAATGGTAGTCAACAATGGTAGTGACTGCCCCATTCTCGGAAGGGAGGTTGGAACAAAATCCTCTAACACTCGAAGAAGAGGGGTCTGGCAATGGTTGCAGCCTAGAACATTCCTAGCTATGACCACAGAATGCAAACTCAGACCTATATAGATGCAGAGGTTACACAGGCTCCTGCACTGAATATAGGTCCCAGATCAAATTGATGGGGTTTACAGCTAACGGTATTTATATACTTTCTCCATATTTGGGAACTACTCTCTTTCCAGATCCAGCTTTCTAGTCCTATTTCCAACTCTGACACCATCTCCCCCAAACAATACCTTTGGTCCATTTGCATGTTAACTGTCAGGCTCAGGCAAAAATTAGTAAAGTCATGGGTCTCTTGGAATATACGTAAAATAGACCTACTAGATTTTTTCCAAAATGGAGACCCCCCCCCAAATCTTCATATGCAATATTCTTGCCTTTAGGCTCCTGATTATTAAACAGTTTGTTCTTTATATCTTAATGTTTTTTCAACCACCAAGTCCCAGATCCTACCATGACACCAACCTGACTTCCCTAGGCAGACAATCTCACCAATGTGTCCTGGAACCCCACCTCTCCAGAGCCCTGCCCCACTAAGGAAAGATAGAAACAGGCTGGGAGTATGGATTGACCTGCCAACACCCATGTTCAGAAGGAAAGTAATTACAGAAACCAGATATTCCACCTTCTACACCCCATAATGATCCTGGGTCCACACTCTCAGAAGGATAAGAGTGGGAAAGCTCTCAAGGGATGGGATGGGATATGGAGCTCTGCTGGAGGGAACTCTGTAGAATTGTATCTTATGCCCTTGTCGATACTTTTTATTTTATAAATAACTTTTAAAAAAAGGAACTACCTGTGTTAATAACTGTCATGTAAATCATTATTTCCCATACAAAATAATTTTTAAAAAACTACAACTTTTTTTTATCGGTTTAGGTTTTCATGCCATGTTTCTTTAACACAAATCTGTATCAACTTCTTATACTTCAAATGTTTAAAGGAGGAAGTACATTTTATTGGTTCAGTTGTTTATTAATATCCTTTCATGTGTATTCTTTCTAATAAAATCCTAAATCTGTCTTCTCTCTTTTTTTTTAAGTCTTTATTTATTGTATAGAGACAGTCAGAGAGGGAAGGGGTAGAGAGGTGAGAGACAGAGAGACACCTGCAGCACTATTTTTTATTTTATTGGGTAGAGACAGAAAAAAATAAAATAAAGGGGGGAGAGGGAGAGAGAAAGAGAGAGAGAGACCCCTGCTGCATTACTTCACCACTCCTAAAGCTCAACTGGGGCTTGAACTGGGAACATTGTGTTATGAATGCTTTTCTTTTAAAACCCTGTATTAATATCAATAAAAAGCAGCAGTAGTTATTGTTGTTATACAGGTAAAATATAACATCTTTTTTCTTCTTTTCTTTTTAGATAAAGTGGCAGAGAGAGAGAGAAAGAGAAAGAGACCTTTGTCATTGCACTAGGGACTGGGGTCAAACTTAGGTTCCGCACATGACAAAGCAGTGAGTTATTTCACCAGCCCCATTTTTCATCTTATTGTCGATACTTCTGTAATTTTGTGTGTGAAGAGATTGATTTCTTCTTCTGTACTGGGCTGTTTAATATCACCTGATTTTTTGCATTTAAGTATGTGAGAAATACGAAAGCAAGTGATTATGATGAACTAGGACAGAGACCCTTGCTTTATTATTTTTATATTTGTTTATTTTATTGAAAGAGAAACAGACGGACAGACACACACAAGAGCACTGCTCAGCTCTAGCTTAGGGTACTACTGAGCACTGAACTTGGGATCTCAGTGCCTCAGGTGCCTCTCTTTTTTCTTTTTCTTTTTTAGACTCATTTATTTAGTTTGAGACAGAATGAGAGGAGACAGTTGCTCTGCTCTGACATGAGTGATATCTGAAGGCCTCAGGGGTCTCAGGCATGTGAGTTTGTCCCATAACAAATTGAGTAAGCTCCCCTGCCAAGACCGTTACATATATATATATATATATATCAGCGCTCTGGTTCATGGTGGCGCAGGGGATTGAATCTGGGGCGTTGAATCCTCAGGCATGAGAGTCTCTTTCCATAACCATTATGTTATCTACTCTTTTTTTTGTAAGTTTTTTAAAAATATTTATTTATTTTCCCTTTGTTGCGTTTGTTAACATTGTTGTGGTTATTGATGTCGCTGTTGGATAGTACAGAGAGAAATGGAAAGAGGAGGAGAAGACAGAGGGGGGTAGAGAAAGACAGACACCTGCAGACCTGCTTCACTACTTGTGAAGCGACTCCCCTGGAGGTGGGGAGCCGGGGGCTGGAACCTGGATCCTTACACCAGTCCTTGCGCGCCACCGCCTGATTCCCTATGTTATCTACTCTTAAAGACCTTCTAATTTTTTTAAATTATCATTATTTCTCTATTGGATAGAGGCAGCCAGAAATCGAGAGACAAGGAAGAGACAGAGAGGAAGAGAGACAGGGAGCCAGACACCTGCAGCCCTGCTTCACCATTTGTGATGCTTTCTCCCTTTAGGTAGTTGGTTACCAGGGGCTTGAACCCGGGTCCTTGTGCACTGTAACAAGTGCACTCAAGGGAGTGGGGCTGTAAGTAGTGCAGCAGGTTAAGCGCAGGTGGCAAAGCGCAAGGACCGGCATAAGGATCCCAGTTCAAGCCCCCCCTCCCCCACCTGCAGGGGAGTCGCTTCACAAGCGGTGAAGCAGGTCTGCAGGTGTCTGTCTTTCTCTCCTGCTCTCTGTCTTCCCCTCCTCTCTCCATTTCTCTCTGTCCTATCCAACAACAACAAGGGCAACAAAGGGAAATAAAATATTTTTTTTTAAAAAAAAAGCGAGCTTGAACAAGTGCACTCAACCAGGTGTGTCACCACCCGGCCCCTTAAAAAATATTTTATTTATGTATTGTTTTTTCTAATTAAGACCAGAAAAGCAGATTCGACTTCTGGAGGTGGAGCTACGAGCAGCAGATCGCTTTCTCTCCTCTCCTCTCCTCTCCTGGATCAACTAGGAATACCAAAGGAGACCACCCGGACCGAAACAAGACAGGACTAGAATGACCACAGAAACCCAGTAAATCACCCGTGAGTACAAACACGCGTGGCTGGTGACAGAGAGGAGAGAGGGGCCTAAGGAGAGATTAAGTGACTGCTAACAGTTCGACAGTTTGTCAGTGGAGACACCACCTCCAGTCTGCTCCACCAACAAGGGGACAGCTGAAGGGAGGAAAGGACTCCCCAGAGACTCACCAAGTACAACTCTGAGTCTCCATTGCTACTACCCTCAGAATCTGGAGCAGCAACAGGGAGGGACACCAGGGCACAGAGATCTAACCGGGAAACTCAGGAGAAGACCTATACCTCGGTGGCATAGCTGAAGGGCTGTGAAAGTCTCTTTGCATAACCACTGGATTATCTCTGCCACACCCTGCTTTATCTCTTGGTCAGGAGTCATTGATTAAGCCAAGAAGCCTATTGATAGTTTAAAAGCCCTCAGGCTACCATAGCCTACAGGGGGAAAAAAAAAAAAAGGCTTTTACACCACTGAACTCCAACTCAGGGATTGAAAAAACTGTTAACTTATATAAAATGGTTAAAACAACAAGAAAAAATAATGGAGACTCGAACCAGGACAAGAGTCCAGCTAAAAGTCCTCCAGAGGGCGAAGCACAAAACAACCAGTTCAACATGCAAACATTAGCTACGGAAATAATAACAGGAGTGAGTAAAGAATTTGAAAAAATTGTAATCAGAACTGCAGGAACAACAAATGAGAAAATGGAAGAAAATTCTAATAATCTCATGGTTATTAGAGAGCTGAAAGCTGAAATTGCTGAGCTAAGAAGGCAACTAGCTGAACAAGCTAAAACAGTATCAGAGCAGGGCAACAAAATAGATGAACTCCAGAAAGCAGTAGAGGGCAGAGAGAATAGAATCAATGAGGCTGAAGACAGAATTAGCAAGATTGAGGATGAATTAGAGACAACTAAAAAAGAAGTAAGAGATCTCAAAAAGAGATTAAGAGATGCTGAAAACAACAACAGAGTCCTATGGGATGACTTCAAAAGAAACAATATACGCATTATTGGCTTACCAGAGGAAGAAAGAGAAGGGGAGGAAGAAAGCGTTCTCCAGGCCATAATAGCTGAAAATTTCTCTAGTCTAGACAACACCAAAGACATAAAGATTCAAGAAGCCCAGAGGGTCCCAAACAGAATTAACCCAGACCTAAAGACACCAAGACATGTCATACTTAGATTGGAAACGAATAAGGATAAAGAAAGGATCCTCAAGGCTGCAAGAGAAAAACAAAGAGTCACCTACAAAGGAAAACCCATAAGATTAGCAGCAGACTTCTCCATACAAACACTACAGGCCAGAAGAGAACGGCAAGATATCTATCGAGTGCTCAATGAGAAAGGCTTTCAGCCAAGAATACTATATCCTGCTAGATTGACATTCAGACTAGATGGAAGCATCAAAACCTTCTCAGACAAGCAACAGTTGAAGGAAGCAACCATCACCAAGCCTGCCTTGAAAGAAGTTCTGAAAGGTTTCCTATAAACAACCAGACCACCACAAATAGAACATATATCAAAACACTCTAAAACTCTACAAGAATGGCATTAAAATATCTTCAATCTTTGATATCAATAAATGTGAATGGCCTGAATTCACCTATTAAAAGACACAGAGTAGGAAGATGGATCAGAAAACACAACCCAACAATATGTTGTCTACAGGAAACTCACCTAACGCAACAAGACAAACACAGACTTAAAGTGAAAGGATGGAAAACTATCATTCAAGCCAATGGCCCACAAAAAAGGGCAGGAACAGCTATTCTCATATCTGACATGATAGACTTTAAAATAGATAAGATTAAAAAAAATAGGAATGGACACTACTTAATGCTCGGAGGATCAGTCAATCAAGAGGACTTAACAATTATTAATATCTATGCACCCAATGAGAAGCCATCTAAATACATCAAACTTCTACTGAAAGAGCTACAGCAATATATTAACAGTAACACAATCATAGTAGGGGACTTCAACACCCCACTATCTCAACTTGACAGATCATCCAGGCAGAAAATCAGTAAAGACATAAGGGAGCTAAATGAAGAGATAGATAAACTAGAACTATTGGACATTTTCAGAGTCATTCATCCCAAGAAACTGGAATACACATTTTACTCAAATCCACATGGATCATTCTCAAGGATAGACCATATGTTAGGCCACAAAGACAGCATCAGCCTATTCAAGAGCACTGAAATCATCCCAAGCATCTTCTCAGACCACAGTGGAATTAAACTAACACTTAACAATCAACAAAAGATTAGTAACAGTACCAAAATGTGGAAACTCAACAGTACACTTCTTAACAACTTCTGGGTCAAAGAGGAAATCAAGGAAGAAATCAAAATGTTTCGAGAGTTCAATGAAAATGAAGACACAAGCTATCAAAATATTTGGGACACAGTTAAAGCAGTCCTAAGAGGGAAGTTCATAGCTATACAAGCACACATTAGGAAACAAGAAAAGGCACAAATAAACAGCCTGATTGCACATCTTAAAGACCTAGAAGAAGAACAACAAAGGAACCCTAAAGCAACCAGAAGGACAGAAATTACTAAAGTTAGGGCAGAAATAAATAACATTGAGAATAGGAAAACCATACAAAAGATCAATGAAAGTAAATGTTGGTTCTTCGAAAGAGTAAACAAAATCAACAAACCTTTAGCCAGACTCACAAAACAAAAAAGGGAGAAGACCCAAATAAATCGGATAGTAAATGAAAGAGGAGATATCACAACAGACACTGCAGAAATTCAACATATCATGTGAGGCTTCTATGAACAACTATATGCCACCAAGCTAGAGAACCTGGAAGAAATGAATGATTTCCTAAATACCTACCAACTTCCAAAACTAAGTAAAGAGGAAGTGGATAACATGAACAGGCCCATCACAGCTAATGAAATTGAAACAGTTATCAAAAATCTTCCCAAAAATAAAAGTCCTGGACCAGATGGTTTTACAAATGAATTCTACAAAACTTTCAAAGAAGAACTAATACCTCTACTTTTAAAAGTCTTCCAGAAGATTGAAGACACTGGAATACTCCCTGCCAGCTTATATGAAGCCAACATCACCCTGATACCAAAAGCAGACAGGGACACAACCAAAAAAGAAAACTACAGACCAATATCTCTGATGAACATAGATGCGAAAATATTGAACAAAATTATAGCCAACCGGATACAGCAGTATATCAAAAAGATTGTTCATCATGACCAAGTGGGGTTTATCCCAGGCATGCAAGGTTGGTTTAATATACGTAAATCAATCAATGTGATCCACCACATCAACAAAAGCAAGACCAAAAACCACATGGTCATATCAATAGATGCAGAGAAAGCCTTTGACAAAATACAACATCCCTTTATGATCAAAACACTACAAAAAATAGGAATAGATGGAAAATTCCTGAAGATAGTGGAGTCTATATATAGCAAACCTACAGCCAACATCATACTCAATGGTGAAAAACTGGAAGCATTTCCCCTCAGATCAGGTACTAGACAGGGCTGCCCACTATCACCATTACTATTCAACATAGTGTTGGAAGTTCTTGCCATAGCAATCAGGCAGGAGCAAGGAATTAAAGGAATACAGATTGGAAGAGAAGAAGTCAAACTCTCCTTATTTGCAGATGACATGATAGTATACATGGAAAAACCTAAGGAATCTAGCAAGAAGCTTTTGGAAATCATCAGGCAATACAGTAATGTGTCAGGCTATAAAATTAACATTCAAAAGTCAGTGGCATTCCTCTATGCAAACACTAAGTTAGAAGAAATTGAAATCCAGAAATCAGTTCCTTTTTCTATAGCAACAAAAACAATAAAATATCTAGGAATAAACCTAACCAAAGAAGTGAAAGACTTGTATACTGAAAATTATGAGTCACTACTCAAAGAAATTGAAAAAGACACAAAGAAGTGGAAAGATATTCCATGCTCATGGGTTGGAAGAATTCACATCATCAAAATGAATATACTACCCAGAGCCATCTACAAATTTAATGCTATCCCCATCAAGATCCCAAGCACATTTTTTAGGAGAATAGAACAAATGCTACAAATGTTTATCTGGAACCAGAAAAGACCTAGAATTGCCAAAACAATCTTGAGAAAAAAGAACAGAACCGGAGGCATCACACTGCCAGATCTCAAACTATATTATAGGGCCATTGTCATCAAAACTGCTTGGTACTGGAACATGAACAGACACACTGACCAGTGGAATAGAATTGAGAGCCCAGAAATGAGGCCCCACACCTATGGACATCTAATCTTTGACAAAGGGGCCCAGACTATTATATGGGGGAAGCAGAGTCTCTTCAACAAATGGTGTTGGAAACAATGGGTTGAAACATGCAGAAGAATGAAGCTGAATCACTGTATTTCACCAAATACAAAAGTCAATTCCAAGTGGATCAAGGACTTGGATGTTAGACCAGAAACTATCAGATACTTAGAGGAAAATATTGGAAGAACTTTTTTCCGCATAAATTTTAAAGACATTTTCAATGAAACGAATCCAATTACAAGGAAGACTAAGGCAAGTATAAACCTATGGGACTACATCAAATTAAAAAGCTTCTTCACAGCAAAAGAAACCACTACCCAAATCAAGAGACCCCTCACAGAATGGGAGAAGATCTTTACATGCCATACATCAGATAAGAGTTTAATAACCAACATATATAAAGAGCTTACCAGACTCAACAACAAGACAACAAATAACCCCATCCAAAAATGGGGGGAGGAATTGGACAGAATATTCACCACAGAAGAGATCCAAAAGGCCGAGAAACACATGAAAAAATGCTCCAAGTCTCTGATTGTCAGAGAAATGCAAATCAAGACAACAATGAGATATCACTTCACTCCTGTGAGAATGTCACACATCAGAAAAGGTAACAGCAGCAAATGCTGGAGAGGTATGGGGTCAAAGGAACCCTCCTGCACTGCTGGTGGGAATGTCAATTGGTCCAACCTCTGTGGAGAACAGTCTGGAGAACTCTCAGAAGGCTAGAAATGGACCTACCCTATGACCCTGCAATTCCCCTCCTGGGGATATATCCTAAGGAACCCAACACATCCATCCAAAAAGATCTGTGTACACATATGTTCTTGGCAGCACAATTTGTAATAGCCAAAACCTGGAAACAACCCAGGTGTCCAACAACAGATGAGTGGCTGAGCAAGTGGTGGTATATATACACAATGGAATACTACTCAGCTGTAAAAAATGGTGACTTCACCGTTTTCAGCCGATCTTGGATGGACCTTGAAAAAATCATGTTGAGTGAAATAAGTCAGAAACAGAAGGATGAATATGGGATGATCTCACTCTCAGGCCGAAGTTGAAAAACAAGATTAGAAAAGAAAACACAAGTCAAACCTGAAATGGAATTGGAGTATTACACCAAAGTAAAAGACTCTGGGGTGGGTGGGTGGTTGGGGAGAATACAGGTCCATGAAAAATGATGAATGAAATAGTGGGGTGGTATTGCTAAATGGGAATCTGGGGAATGTTATGCATGTAAAAAAAAAAAAAAGAAGTAGAAACGCAAAGCAGAAATTGACTGAGTTTGGAGTATGGCACCAAAGTAAGAAAGCAGAAGTATACTAGAGTTTGCAGTGAGTACCTCCCTAATACTTCCTCTCCACTTTTCCAAGCTTTGGGTCCATGATTGCTCAACAATTTGTTTGGCTTTGTATGTTAACTCTCTTTTCAGTAACCAGGTTCCAGGTGTCATCAGGATGCCGGCCAGACTTCCCTGGATTGAAGACACCACCAATGTGTCCTGGAGCTCAGCTTCCCCAGAGACCCATCCTACTAGGGAAAGAGAGAGGCAGACTGGGAGTATGGACCGACCAGTCAACGCCCATGTTCAGTGAGGAAGCAATTACAGAAGCCAGACCTTCTACCTTCTGCAACCCTCAATGACCCTGGGTCCATGCTCCCAGAGGGATAGAGAATGGGAAAGCTATCGGGGGAGGGGGTGGGATATGGAGATTGGGCGGTGGGAATTGTGTGGAGTTGTACCCCTCCTACCCTATGGTTTTGTTAATTAATCCTTTCTTTAATAAAAAAAAAATTAAAAAAAAAAAGACCAGAAAAGGAGAAATTGAGAGGAAACAGGAAGATAAAGGAAAGAGAGACACCTGCAGCATTGCCTCACCACTTGTGAAGCTTCGTCCCTGCAGGTGGGGGCGGGACTTGAACCCAGGTCTTTGTACATTGTAAGGTGCACTCTACTGGGTCTGCCAACAGCCTCCTCCCTTTTTTTTTCCTTACATCATTTTCTGTTTTGCTAGGATCAATTACAAACTACAAATCATTTGTATATTTGCATATTCACAGGTGATTACTTAACACGCACGGAAGCATTAAACAGCCAACTTGTAGCTATTTGCATATTCATGGTTAGGTGACATACACACACGCACACACTCTCTCTAAGGGGGCGCACATGCAGCAGGAGCCCTGTTCCAGCCGGCTCTCTGTAGGCGGGGCGGAGCCAGAGGGCGGAAGGGGCGTGGCCTCCCGTTTTCTAGGAGCCGCAGCTGCCTGGTTTCTTCCTTTTCCGCTCGGCCTCGGAGAAGGGAGGATAGTCAGCGCGGGCAGCGATGTGGGCAGTGCGCCCCTCCGGTGTGGCGCGGGCCTGGCCTCGACCTCCAGGATGTTGGGGTTCCCGCGGCTTTACTTATCCTTTTCCTGCTGGGACTCCCGAGTCCGTGCCGAAGACCATACCCATCCCGGGTTTTGGGGGTTTCTGTCCAGGCTCCCGGGGCCTCCACGCCGCGCCTTTGCACCTTTCGTCCACGCGGACTCTGCTCCATGCCAGCTAAGGCGTATTTCGTAAGTAAATGCCTACAAATCTAGCGGACGCCACCTCAGACTAAAGGCCTTTTGTGACTCACATGGGGCCCCGAGGGTGCAAGGCCGCGCCCGGGGGCATCGTGCTCCGCCCTTCGCCGCGACATCCGTGTGGTGGTTTTTTTCCCACCAACAAAAGCAAGTTTGGGCTGTTTACATAGTTTCATTAAGTCTACAAAGGTAACAAGCACAAAGCGAGGTCTTACAAGGAGCAATACCAGAGTTAGTGCAAAATGTATAGTTAACGGCTGCTGAGAAAACAAGGCTTGAATTAAGCTCGATTTTTTTGTACATTGTTAAATAATGTAAGGAAAGCAAAATATATTTTTTATTCCTTTTTTTTGCCCTTGTTTTATGTTGTAGTTAGTTATATTGTCTTCGTTGTTGGATAGGACGGAGAGAAATGGACCGGGATCCTTAGGCCGGTCCTTGCGATTTGCGCCACCTCCCGACTCCCACATAATGATCATATTGTTTAAGTTCATTTTTAAAATTTTATTTATAAAAAGGAAACGCTGACAAAAACAGGATAAGAGGGGTACACAAAATGATCTTTTGGTGTGGAAAGAGATACTAACAGTCTGTACCAGGATCGATCTCCGCAGACAAATCTTAAGCACTTAAGCCGTAAATGTCTTTGTACCAGTGTTTGGGGTTGTGTGTGTATTTCAAATATGCTTGAAGAAAGGAGATATTGCTGCCTCTTCATAAACAAGGTGCAAGCAAATAGCAAAATAGGCCTCCGGGGGACGTAGCTGGCACTTAACGCTGCAGGATTCCACCTGCTCCCAGTGGATTCCGTTTTCTTAATACTCCAGTTTAGGGTTAGCCTAAGGTAGATTGTCGCACTAGGAGACTTGCAGGCCCTAGATGTGTTAGTGACTTTACATGGGTTTACAGAAGAGGGCAGCATTTGGTGTGTTTTCATAAGTAATTTCTGTTGTGTGCGGCGGTCCATCCCCTTTACAGTACCGAGCTCTCAGGCAGCTTGGAATATTTCTACAAAACTGTCAGTATGTCTGGCAAATGAGTTAACACATACTGAAGTCACATTTTTAATTTTAATTTACAGATGCATGAGAACATAAATTCAACAATTATGGAGGTCATCCTGTTTCCCAGAAGACTGGTGACCGACTGACTAAACCCACTAGAAGCATTACACATGTCAATAAGGTATCTAGCTTTATTGTGTCCCTTTTTGGGAGTCATTGCATTCCTAAACAAATATTTTTGGCAAAGAGTTGAATAACTGGCACAATGATGACTTAAATTACCTTTTGCCGTTTACCCATCTGAGAGTTTCTTTGAAGAAATTACTTCTAAGACTGAGATGCCAGTAACCTATGTTTATGTTGACTTCTCAGATACATATATTTTTTATTAAACTGGATGAAAATGTTTCTGTATACAGGTAGCCAACAATTTTCAAGTCTTGCTGTAATGTGGACTTACTCTTTGTATCAAGTAAGTGACATCTTTCCATCAAATTAAGCACAAAATTTTTCATTGTCACTGTTACTTTTGAGTTTGTCAGTGGGAATTGTTTTTCATTCTTGGCTTCTGTTTCCCAGGGGTAATAACATGGAACATTTGGTAAAGGAGATTTGATCAAGAAGAGGACGGAAATGACTGAAATGTTATTTTGTTATTATCATAGAATAAACTATGTAAAGGACATAGAATATTTTGAATTGCTGGATAATAAATTGTTTTCATATAGACTGTCGCTTGAAGGTGATTAGCAGTTGGGTATCTGTAGCTCCCATGCCCATGGAGACTTCTGGGGAGGACCTTAACTTTCCTAGTTTTCTCAAGACTTCATTTTGAATTGTTCACAGTGAGGCTGACATTTTGAATTGTTCACAGTGAGGCTGAGGGCGC
The DNA here is from genome assembly GCF_950295315.1 of Erinaceus europaeus. Lineage (NCBI taxonomy): Eukaryota > Metazoa > Chordata > Mammalia > Eulipotyphla > Erinaceidae > Erinaceus > Erinaceus europaeus. The sequence goes on from NC_080162.1 coordinate 186,825,980, forward strand.
GCACACAAAGCTAACAGACACCCTGGAATCTAGCCCAGCAGCAAGGCAAGCAGTATGTATCTGCAGAAAATTTTTAACTGGGAGGCTATTTGGTATGCATGTGTGAGGACCTTGGTTCAGCCCCCAAGTACCACATGGAAACTACCTGGCCTTGAGACAATTGTAAAATATTTTTACGGGCAGTGGGTTAAGCATACTTGTAAGGATCCCGGTTCGAGCCCACCTGCAGGGGAGTCGCTTCACAGGCGGTGAAGCAGGTCTGTAGGTGTCTGTCTTTCTCTCCTCCTCTCTGTCTTGCCCTCCCCTCTCCATTTCTCTCTGTCCTATTTAACAATAATAACTACAACAAAAAGGGAAAGTAAATATTTTTTTTTTAAATTTATTTTAGGTGGAAATAACTTGAGAGGGAAGTAGAGATTGGGAGAGAGAATTACAACAATGCTTTACCATTTGTGAACTTTCCATCCCCTGCTGGTGAGGACTGGGAACCCAGTTCTTCGCAGGTCTAACAGGTGTGCCACCACCCAGACACCCCTCCCTGCCCGTTTATTTTAATGAGGAAGGTACTGAGACCAGAGCACTGGTGGGCTGAGGGAAATTGAAACCGGGACTTGAGGCTTTATTTTTAAATGGGTTTCTGGTGTACTTCATGTTATCACCTGAAGCATTAAGTGACTGTACTGCTGAAGTAGAGCTGAAGAAAATTGTCCTTAAATTGTTTACTCATCACTAGCAAAGATAGCTGTCCCAGGTCCATACGAAGCAATAAACTGTTGGAGTTGTTGTTGGCACTGAGTCAGATAGATATCCCTTTGCTCTAAAAATTCTTCACTATATTGTTCAAATGGGAATACCGCGTTTGGAGCAACACAAAATACCGTGGCCCCTAAGTGAAGAAAATAGGGTATAGATGAGAAATACTAAATATGAAGTCAAATTCAGCAAACTTTTCATTAAGCTGTTGATAACATTTTGATACACATGATTTAGGGCAAGAGAACTAGAGCATGCTTGAGCCGCTTGAGGCTGTACTCAAGTCTGAGAGTCCAACAATACCCCTTGTCCCTCTTCAAATAATGGTAAATGTCTGGGACCTACAATATGACTGTTCCTAGGCCAAGGTTTTTTTTTTTTAGAAAGGGAAATGAGATGATTGATCACATCTATTACTGGTATAATCAACAGCGTCAGAAGTCATGACACTTGTGCATAAAGCAAAGATTAATTTTTCAATCCAATGTTAAATTTAGAATTTTTTAGATTGTGTTTAAATACAAACACCAAGTAAAACTCAACTTTTGTAGTATTAAATTGTTACACTAAGGGCCTGGCGCTAGCAAAGTGCAAGGACCAGCGTAAGGATCCTGGTTGGAGCCCCACCTCCCCACCTGCAGGCGGTGAAGCAGGTCTGCACATGTCTGTCTCTTCCCCTCTCCATTTCTCTCTGTCCTATCAAACAATGACAGCAATAACCACAACAATAAAACGATTAAAAAAGGGCAACAAATGGAAAAATGGCTTCTAGGAGCAATGGATTCAAACTGAGCCCCAGCAATAACCCTGGAGGCAAAAAAGTTCCATTAAATGAGTACATAATAAGGCAGACCAGATAATGTAATTGGTGTCTACACAGACAAATCCTGCTTTAAGTATGGAGTAAGAAATGTAAAGATAAAAATATATGTAGAGGCAGTCAAGCGGTAGCACAGTGGGTTAAGTGTACATGGCACGAACCTACATAAGGATCCTGGTTTGAGCCCCCGGCTTCCCCACCTGCAGGTGAGTCGCTTCACAGGTGGAGAAGCAGGTCTGCAGGTGTCTTGTCTTTCTGTCTTCCCCTCCCCTCTTCATTTCTCTGTCCTATCCAACAAGGATGACATCATTAACAACAATGAAAAACAAGGGCAATAAAAGGGAATAAATATTTTTTAAAAGAATTAAAAAAATACATGTAGAGCCTTTCTACTTAGTTTTAGGAATGAGTATTTCTCTTGGCACAATTCGGGATGACTGTTAACCTTTTCCTGGGGGATCATGAATCTCGAGGACATTCTCTGTAGTACAGGCCTCCCTAAGCAGGCAGTTAATAAAGCACATACATGTGCACACTTGTATATGATTTAGAATTCACAAGTCCTTGAGACTGAATCCTATTTGGGTGCTGGGGGAGGTGGCTGAGATGTGGAGTATAGTACCTGAATTATGAGGGCTTAGAATCACATGCCAACCTTGAGTGGCATCTGGTATCTCATGAAATATTTTTTAGGAAATTGAAATGGGGAGTCGGGCTGTAGCGCAGTGGGTTAAGTGCAGGTGGCGCAAAGCACAAGGACCGGCATAAGGATCCTGGTTCGAGCCCCGGCTCCCCACCTGCAGGGGAGTCGCTTCACAGGCGGTGAAGCAGGCTGCAGGTGTCTTATCTTTCTCTCCTCTCTGTCTTCCCCTCTCTCCATTTCTCTCTGTCCTATCCAACAACAACAATAATAACTACAACAATAAAAAAACAAGGGCAACAAAAGGGAATAAATAAAAAAAAAAATTGAAATGAGGATGCTTGACTTAGAGAGCAAAGTTCTATGAGAAGTTAATAGTGCAAATTTTAGGGGCCCAGTGGTGGTGCACCTGGTTGGGTGCATGTATTACAATGCCCAAGGAACCGGGTTTGAGTCCCCTGTCCTCACCTGCAGGGGGAAAGCTTTACAAGTGGTGAAACAGGGCTGCAGGTCTCTGTCTCTCTCCCTATCACCCTCCCCCTTGATTTCTGTCTCTATCCAATAAATTTTTAAAAATAGTACAAATTTTAAACACTAAAGCACAGGAAAACCAGTACATTTTTTTCCCTTTTGTTGCCCTTGTTTTTTTCATTGTTGTAGTTGTTATTGTTGTTGTCATTGTTGGACAGAACAGAGAGAAATGGAGATAGGAAGGGAAGACACAGGGGGAGAGAAAGATGGACACCTGCAGACGTGCTTCACCCCCTGTGGTGGGGAGCCGGCACTCGAGCCGGGATCCTTACTGGTCCTTGCGCTTTGAGCCATGTACACCATGTGCGCTTAACCCGCTGCGCTACAGCCCAACTCATTTTTTTTTTTAAGTCCCAGAGTTTAAACCAAGGTTTGGTTTGAAGTATGATTATCTTCATCAAAGTTTATGTCTCATCTAATTCAACAAGGAGCTTTGAGAGAGTGGTTCTCTTTATGAGCTTAATAAGGAAAATTATAATAAGCTCTACTCGTTTAATACAGTGAATATTGTAGACAGTAATATCAACTAGCAATTTAGAGAATCATGGTGATACAAGAGAGTAACATTTCTTTTTTTTTTTCCTCCAAGGTTATTGCTGGGCTCGGTGCCTGCACCATGAATCCACCGCTCCTGGAGGCCATTCCCCCACCCCTTTTTGTTGCCCTTGTTGTTGTAGCCTCGTTGTGGTCATTATTACCATTGTTGATGTTGTTCGTTGTCGGACAGGACAGAGAGAAATGGAGAGAGGAGGGGAAGACAGAGAGGGGGAGAGAAAGACACCTGCAGACCTGCTTCACCACTTGTGAAGCGACTCCCCTGCAGGTGGGGAGCTGGGGGCTCGAATCGGGATCCTTAAGCCGGTCCTTGCACTTTGCGCCACGTGCGCTTAACCCACTGCGTCACCACCCTGGAGAGTAACATTTCTTACATTACTAATTCCACTGTGGAAAAATAGTGCTTGTTATTATTTTTTTTTAAAGGAGTGGAAGAGAATTGTAGGGATATCAATACACTGTAAAGCACTAACCCCCTCAATAAAAATACATATTTAAAATCACTTCATTTCCCCCTCTACTCTTTATGAAAAACTTGAGTTTTATGCATAGTAAACAAAATGATAAGCAGTAAATCTTTAAATGTTTCTCACTGGTTAGAAGTGTATATTCTTTAAAACATTTTAAATACATGTTACATTTTAAAAACATTTTAACATAATAATTATGCTTAAATATTATTTGTGTTAAATTTTTACCATATTTCAATGTGAGAGATATCTCATATAATAAGGCTGCAATTAGTACATCTTCTTTAAGCACTTTATTCCTTAAATTCAGTCGTGCATGGGCTTCAGACAGGGAAACTCTGAAAAAAATTATAATCAGTCAACACATAATAGATGTTGACTTATGTAAAAGTACTTTGAGCAGAACCAAAGCAAGACATAAATGGGTATAGGTCACACCTTAAAGAGGGGTAGATAGCATAATGGTTATGCAAAGAGACCCTTGTGCCTGAGGCTCTGAAGTCCCAGGTTCAATTCCTTCTCCCCACCACCATAAACCAGAGCTGGCCAGTGTTCTAGTTTTAAGGAAAAAAAAAATTTCTTTAATTCAGCATATCCCATATATACACATATATGTAGTTACAAAGTATTTTTCCTCCCAACTTGAATAGACTTCTAAAACAAGTTTCTCACCCGGAAACCTGTTTTATTTAGTTGATGTAACACTAGTTTATGAGGTTGTTTTAGGAGCACAAAGCATGTGTTGTCACAACATACTACCAAGGGGCCAATATTCTCTCCACCAGTCAATAACATCTTCTTTAAGTTAGTCTTGATTACCTGATGAACTAATTTAAGCTCTCCTTAGGAAAATGTAAATGACTGAATGACCGCTGGAATTGGAAAACAAAATCTGGGTTAAATTGCTAAAACTTCAGCTGTGTGACTTTACATAAATCATTTGATTTCTGAGATTTTTAAGAAGCGTGGCTTAAAATGGGGATAATAATTCATAAGATTACTGTGATTTCAAATAAGGCATTTGAAAGTTTTGTGACTCATCTACAAAGATTATGTAAATGTAAACTGGAATTGGCTTCAATGCAATGTCTACCTACTAGTCCTACTATGTTCTGCAACTATAGAACAAGCCTGTAACTTCTTAAATGTGACAGCTCTTCAAATATTCAAAAGCAGCTTGTATAGTTGTTTCATGTTTTATTTTCTCCAAGATATCCTTAGTTCTTTATTATATTAGATACATCTCATATAAATGGAAATTCATTTGGAGGGGTAGGCTAGGTGCTAGCTTACCCAGTTAAGTACACATTTTCCCATGGATAAGGACCTGGGTTTGAGCCTTGGGCCACAACATGGAAACACCATAGAAGGGGAAGCTTCAGGGGGCCGGGTGGTAGCTCAGCAGATTAAGCACACATGGTACAAAGCACAAGGATCCTGGGCTCTCCACCTGCAGTGGGGTCACTTTACAAGTGGTGAAGCAGGGCTCCCCTGTCTTCCCCTCCTCTCTTTGTCTCTGTCCTTTCCAACAATAACAATAACTACAACAACAATAACAAGGACAACAAAATGGAAAAATGATGGCCTCTAGGCACTGAGCCACAGCGATAACCCTGGAGGGGAAAAAAAAAAAGCTTCAGTGTGGTGGAGCAGTGCTTGTGTGTTTCTCCTCTGTGTACTTCCTGTTTCTCAGCCTCTATTGTGTAGGAGCAAAGCACAAGTGGAAGCCCTGCCTGGGGGGTGGGGTGGGGGTTGATTTAGTGAAAACAAATGACTGGCAGCTTGTGCCTTACAATCCAAGGCCTCATTCACTGTGTCACCTCCCGGGTCACCTGACTAGAAGCTTAAATGATGTAGCAATATAATAAATGGAATTAAGTCACCTTCAATCCTGTTGGAACAAGGTAAATTTTAAATCAACCCACCAGCTATCAAAGGCAGAAACAAGTAAAAGAGATTAATCAAAAAGATATTTAAAAAGTATTGGCTTTAAAATTTTGTCTTGAATACCTACAAATGTTTTAATGCAGATGCTGACAATTTTGATCCACATAGAGAATCTGTTCTGATTCTGCGACTTGCTAGATAATAGCCATGAATCATTTTTTCAGCCTCCGTGCTGAACTCTACATTCAAATTCCTTGCAAAAGCCAGCAGCTAAATTAAAAGTGTGAAAAAGAGATTTGACTTGATTATACAATTTATAGTATAAAATTCGAATATAAATAGTCTTTTTACTTTAAAAAACCAGTATGTTAACGTGACACCAAACTTTATTTACTGCCCAGGGCCATCCCAAAACCATTAAGAATTTTAAATCACATGCTTACACTTGTAAAGACCATTAAACTTTATCCAGAAGAAGCTCTTCTTTTGTAATGCAGAACTAGCCTATATAAGGTATTTGAATTACTGTCAAGTCTTTGCAGTGGAATAAAGGCCGCCACACACACGCAGCGGGAGAAGCTTCTCTTGTAAACTCATTTCCCCTAATAGTTTTACTTCCTTTGTTGATCTGAAGAATCATATCCTCTCCTACTTGCCCTTCCTTTTTAAAGAATTTCTCAATGCATGTATTATTATTACTATTACCACCACCACCACCACCACGGTTACTGCTGGGACTTGTTGCCTGCACCATAAGTCCTGTGCTTTTCCCCCCGCAGTGGGCAGGGGAAGTAGGGGGTGGGTTTGAACCCTGGTCACTGGGCATGGTAATGTGTGCACTGAACCAGGTATACCAGGGCCTGGTCACCTTTCCCTTCTTCTAAAGAAGAAAACTGAACACTTCTAATGTGGGAGGCAATGTGTTAGGTACTATGACGGTAGAGATTCAGTAAAATTTTGATAATGAGCCCTCAACACAACATCACTTTTTTTTAATGTATTTTATTTTTCTTTAATTTATGCTTCATATGTTTGACTTCTTTTTTTTTTTTGCTTAGTATTGACATTTTTATTATTTCATTTTTTAAATTCCTTTGTTGGATTAATGGTTTACAGTTGACAATAAAATACAATAGTTTGCATTGCGTAACATTTCCCAGTTTTCCACATAACAATTCAACCCCCACTAGGTAGGTCTTCCTCTGCCATCCTGTTAATTCATTTTTTATTTGAGATTAATAGCAGGTTACAAGATTTTTCATTACATTATACACCACCCCACTACTAAAATTCTGTGTCCCTGCCCTCTCACCTCCCAGAGACAACCACCATAGTTCTCACAAGTCATAGTAAGTTTACTTGTCTGTTTCAGCATCACTCAGTCTTCACAATATAGTTACCAGATTTTTAATCATCCTAGTTGGTTTTTGTTTTTTAACCCATAGAGCCAAAAGGAAAATTTAAGCACAATAAAATTGTTAAAAACTAACCATTATAAAATTGTTAAAACCTACAATGCTTTTTTTATGAATAGCTCTTCTTTTTTTTAAAGTTTTACTTATAAAATGGAAACACTGACAAGACCATAGGATAAAAGGGGTACAATTCCACACAGTACCCACTACCAGAACTCCGTATCCCCTCCCCTGATAGCTTTCCTATGAATAGCTCTTCTAAGGATCTGGATATGTCCCAGGTTAGATACATTCTGTGATATGCCCTGAGTTGTACATCTTAGGTCTTCTTTTCTCCCTTCCTCCCCCTCTTTTGGAGTGTATATTAACACCATTCCTGCCACCAGAGGCCTGTGTCCCTACCTCCACCCCCCTATAGTGAAGCTGAAAATCTACCCTTAACCCTCCACCCAATTTTTTACTTTGGTGCAATACTCCAAACTTGGTCAAATTCTGCTTTGTGTCTTATGTCTTCTGTCTTCCTATATTCTACAGTGCCCTTCAGGCCTTCAGAACTGGATAATGACACTATACAAACAACATCAGTAGCTCTCTGTATGGAGACATGATGCTATGCCACTAGTTGGCCTGCTCCGGGAAAGGACTTTTTGCCACAGATACTAGGAATGCTGTTGGCGATGGCCTCCAGTTGTCAACTTCTTCAGAGACTACCTCAGGCCAGCACATATCAAATGAACGATTGAACTGGAAGTGGTAGGGTGTTATAAATCTGCTCTATTTTTATTCAAAGTACCACAGTTGGGGTCTGAAGACTATCTTTGGGCCTGCATATAATTTCTGCCTATTTTTTTCTCCTTTCCTTGGGTGATAGAAGGACTCCAGATAAATGCTGGCATACTGAAGCACATCATAGTCTAATTTCTGGAATAAACAGGCTGCAACATGTTCCAGTCTCCATTGTGTGTGATGTACAGATTCACCTCATGGAAAAATAGTTTTTACTGTTTCAGTAAGCTAGTAAAGCCTACAGCTGTTTGCTATCGTATGGTGAACATCAAAACTTACTGAAATTTGTCAAACCCTCATCCCAATGACTCCATAATGAATTATCTTACTATAGTCAGGCATGTCTTCTCACAGTTGCTACTTTTTATGTCTTTGCTTCTATGATTATTTTATTTTAATTTTTTGCCTATGTTAACCATCCTTCCCTGACATCTAAATCTTAGCTTTTCTTTTTTAAAAATATTTTTTATTGTTTGTTACAAGATTATAATGTTACAGTGTGTATAGTTTCACACCACACCCACCACCAAAATTCTGTATCCCCACCCTCCCGCCTCCCAAAGATAATCACTGTTGTTCTTACAAACAGTTTGCTTGCTTGTTCTGTTTGGACTTTTTTTTTCTTTTTTCTTTTTCCAGGGTTATTGCTGGGGCTTGGTGCCTACACTGTGGATCTACTGCTCCTGAACGCCATTTTTCCCCCTTTTGTTGCCCTTGTTGTTTATTGTTGTTGTAGTTATTGCTGTTGTTACTGTTGGATAGGACAGAGAAATTGAGAGAGGAGGGGAAGACAGAGAGGGGGAGAGAAAGATAGACACCTGAGGGGGCCACGTGTTGGTACACCTGGTTAAGCGCACATATTATAGTGCTCAAGGACCCAGGTTCAAGCCTCTGGTCCCTACCTGCAGGGGGAAAGCTTCACGAGTCGTAAAGCAGGGCTACAGGTGTCTCTCTGTCTCTTTCCCTCTTTATCTCCCCCCAATTTATCTCTATCTCTATCCTATAATAAATAATTTTTTAAAAAAAAAGAAAAACTAAGATTTAAAAGATAGACACCTGCGGACCTGCCTCACCACTTGTGAAGTGACGCCCTGCAGGTGGGGAGTCCGGGGCTCGAACCTTTTGCCTGTCAGTGTGCTTTGCTCCATGTGCTCTTAACCCTCTGTGCTACTACCCGGCCTCCTGGATTTTTTTTTATTGGCAAGTTCATGTAAATTAGATCTCTAGGCTCCACATATGAGTAAACCATCTGGTAGTTGTCTTTCACCTCTACTTCTTTTTCTAAGCATAATCATCTCCAGTTCCATCCATTTTGTCCCAATGCATACAATAGCATATTTTCTGGTTGCAGAGTAATATTCCATAGGATATATATCCCATAACTTCCTTAGCCAGTCATCTGTTGATAGGCATCTAGGCTTCTTCCTCTCTTTGGCTCTTGTGAATGATGCAGCTATGAATATAGGAGTGCATATGTCTCTTCTAACTAGTGTTTGAGAGTCCACTGGATAAATGCCCAAGAGTGGTACTGCTGGACCATAAGGTTATTCCATTTTTATTTATTTAAGAAGCGTCCATACAGTCTTCCCAAGGGGCTGCACCAGTGTGCATTCCCACCAGCAATACAGCACAGGCCCCTTTTCTCCACAACCTCTCCAACACCTCTCATTGCCTAGTTTGTTGATGAAGCCATTCTCTCAGGTGTGAGATGGTATCTCAGTGTAGTTTTAATGTTCATTTCTCTAATGATAAGTGAAATAGAGCTTTTCTTCATGTTTGTGTGGGCCATGTGTATCTGTTCTTTAGAAAACTGTCTGTTCAGGGGCTGCTGGCGCAGTGGCGCACCTGGTTAAGCACACATGTTACAATGCGCAAGGACCCAGGTTGGAGCCACTGGTCCCCACCTGCAGGGGGAAAGCTTTGCAAGTGTTGAAGCAGTGTTGCAGGTGTCTGTCTCTCTCCCTCTCTATCTCCCCTCTCTATATATATATCTATCTCCCCTCTCTCTCTTTCTTCCTAACTCTCAATTTCTGAATGTCTCCATCCAATAAATAAAGATAATTAAAAAAACCTGTTTAGTTCTTTGGCCCATTTTTTATTGGATTATTTGTGCTTCTTCTATGTCGGGCTGAGCTTCACTGACGGGAGACAGATGACCAGGGACTCATGGCTGGGTTGTACGCAGTATCTCTTTATTCACGCAGGACACAGCACAATCTAAACCAAGCTATGCTAAAACTAAACTAAAGTAAAACTCACAATGCTGTCTTTATATATACTTGCCAAGTAGGGTGTAAACAGGATGTGATATAGAGAGGGTGGAGAGAAAAGTGACTGGTGAAAATCAGGGTGTGACAAGGAGAGGGGGCGGAGCAGGCGAGAATCCTATCACTGGAGGGAGGGTGGTGCTTAGTGATTTATGTCAATAGACCGCAGCTTTGAGTGGGATCAAACCAGTGCCATACAGGCATGGCGGTGCTTGGTTAAATAGGATTAGAGACAGAAGCGGGGGGAGCTGGCATACTACCCACCACTTCTGTAGATCTGGATCAGTTCTGTGTAGATGTTTGGTATCAATCGTTTGTCTGAAGTGTGAAGTGCAAATACCTTCTTCCATTTACCCAGTTGCCTGGTAATCCTTGTATAGTTTGTTTTTGATGTCATGCAATCTAATTTTTTATTAGTTTTCATTTCCCATGCCCAGGGGGTTGAATTTCTAAATACATCTTTGATGTGAAAGTCCTGCAAAGTCTCACTACTGACATTTTCTTCTATAAATTTAGAGTTTCTGGTCTAGTTTCTAGATCCTTGATTCATTTTGATGTGGCCTTAATGTGTGGTGTTAGGTCTAGTTTCACTTTTCTACAAGATCTTAGCTTTTCTTAAGCCTAATTAAGGTTATACTCTCCCCATAAAGTCTTCCAACTCCTGTATTCTACTTGATATATTTCTTTCTAAATTCCAAAATACTTCTAAGTACCACCCACTTTAAATTGTCCCTTGTGACCTGAAATGGAATTGGAGTATTACACCAAAGAAAAAGACTCTGGGGTGGGTGGGTGGGTGGGTGGGGAGAATACAGGTCCATGAAAAATGATGAATGACATAGTGGGGGTTGTATTGTTAAATGGGAATCTGGGGAATGTTATGCATGTAAAAAAAAAAAAAGAAGTAGAAACGCAAAGCAGAAATTGACTGAGTTTGGAGTATGGCACCAAAGTAAGAAAGCAGAAGTGCACTAGAGTTTGCAGTGAGTACCTCCGTAACACTTCCTCTCCACTATTCCAAGCTTTGGGTCCAGGATTGCTCAACAGTTTGTTTGGCTTCGTATGTTAACTCTCTTTTCAGCCACCAGGTTCCAGATGCCATCAGGATGCCGGCCAGGCTTCCCTGGATTGAAGACCCCACCAATGTGTCCTGGAGCTCAGCTTCCCCCAGAGACCCACCCTACTAGGGAAAGAGAGAGGCAGACTGGGAGTATGGACCGACCAGTCAATGCCCATGTTCAGTGGGGAAGCAATTACAGAAGCCAGACCTTCCACCTTCTGCAACCCTCAATAACCCTGGGTCCATGCTCCCAGAGGGATAGAGAATGGGAAAGCTACTGGGGAGGGGGTGGGATATGGAGATTGGGCGGTGGGAATTGTGTGGAGTTGTACCCCTCCTACCCTATGGTTTTGTTAATTAATCCTTTCTTAAATAAAAAAAAATTTTTTTAATTGTCCCTTGTGTCTTTTTTTTCTTAATATAGTTTTTAATATTTATTAATTGGATAGAGGCAGAGAGAAACAGACGGAAGGGGAGGAGGGGGAGGGAGAGAGAGAAAGATACCTGCAGTATTTCTTCCCCCTTGCGAATCTTTCACCTAACCGGTGGGAACTGGGGGCCTGAACCTGGGTCCTTGCACATATTAATGTGTACTCAACCAGGTGTGCTACCACCCAGCCCTAAATTGTCCCCTGTTTTATATGTCTTGTCTTTAATTCAGCTAGATGAGGAATTTATTTCAATGCAAATCCAGAGATGAATCAGTGGTCTCATGCATGTACATTACCACTGCTCCGCCTCCACTGCCACCTTTCACCCATTTTTAGAATGAGAGAGCTAGAGGCAGGAGTGGGAGGGCTTGAGGGATGTTAGGGAGAAGAGAACACAAAGCGCTGTCTGCCCTCTGTGGAGTTCTTGCTATTCTCATGTGGTGCAGCAAACCCAGAGGCTGCTTGGTAGAATGGACATTTTATTTTTATTTTATTGGATAGAGACAGAGAGAACTTGAACGGGAAAGCGGAGATAGAGAGAAAAAGGGAGAGACATTTTCAGTCCTACTTCACCACTTGTGAAACTTCCTCGCTGGAGGTGGGGGCTTGAACCCAGTCATTGTACATGGTAATATGTGTTCTTAACAAGGTATACCATCACTTGGCTCCCATGACAAACTATTTTAAAATAATGTATGTTTCTGTGAGTATGAGAGAACAGAAAAAGCACACACACTGTAACAGAAACATTGAGTAACTACCCGGTGTGTGTGGCAGGTGTGTGTGTGGTGGGTGTGGGGGGCAGTACAATGGCTATGCAAAAAAGATTTTCATGCCTCAGGCCCTCAGGCTCCAGATTCAATCCGATGTTATCACCATAAATCAGAGATGTGGAGTACAATGATAATAATTTTTTTACAATGCGTAGATCTCTCTCTTTAAGGTTTGCTTACTTATTATTACTGAGAGAGAGAGGAAGAGAGACACCAAAGTACTGCTCAACTCTGGCACACAGTGTTGTCAGGGATTGAACCTGTGGCCTCTGGGGCCTCATGCATGGAAGTTGACTGAGCTATCTCCCAAGTCCTAAATTGCTTTAAAGATTTGTGTTCTTATTGTTGCTTCCAGGGTTATCAATGGATCTCCCTGATGGCACTATGGGTCTATTGCTCCTGGTGGCCATTTTTTTTTCCATTTTATTGGAAATAAAAGAGAGAAATTGAGAAAGGAGGGGGAGACAGAGAGGGCGAGAGAAAGATAGACACCTGCAGTCCTGCTTCCCCACTTGTAAAGCATCCTCCCTGCAGGTGGGGAGCCAGGGGCTCGAACCTGAATCCTTGCCCAGGTCTTTGCATTTGGCACTGTGTGCACTTAACCAGGTGCTCCACTGCCTAGCCCCCTTTAAATTTTTTTTAAATATTTATTTTATTGCAAGAGAGAGAAGTTTCATATAAGACAGAGACAAACCAAGGCTCCACTTTGTACATGAGGTGCTAGAGACCAAATCAGGAACTTCACACATGCAGGTCTGATGCTCTACCAGTTGGGCCATTTTCCCAGATACTAAGGGTGACTTTCGGATCTTGTCACTGTCCCCTAGAGGATGCTCACTGCTACTGGGGCCTGAGAGCTGTGGCCAGAAAGATAGGAAACAAATATAGACTTGGCCACCTGTGGTTCATATTCCAGGGCTGCTATCCAGGCACTGGAGGAGTTTCTGTGTAGATCACAAGTTTCGGGAGTCAAAGCTGTTCCCTGAAGGGATCTAGAAGCTGCTGCTTAGGAAGAAGGAAATAAGGAAGAGGGGGGAGGTAGACCTCATCTATGCAGGATGGGCTGAGAAATTATTTGCCTTTCCTCTCGTCTGTGTCCCAGGATCCTTTCAGGGGCATCACCATAGGGACAGTACAAGGGTCGTCTGGATGGTCCAGTACATATCCAGCATGTTCTGAGCATGTAAACACTGCCTCCTGCTCTTACTCCTGTCCCTGCTGTTCAGATGCTGAACAATGAGTAATACTCATTCACCAATGCTCTTTTTTTTTTTTTTTTTTTTGCTTTCCTCCCCTTTTGTTGCCCTTGTGGCTTTTATTGCTGTTGTAGTTATTATTATTGTTGTTGTTATTGATGTCATCGTTGTTGGATAGGACAGAGAGAAATGGAGAGAGGAAGGGAAGACAGAGGGGGGAGAGAAAGACAGACACCTGCAGACCTGCTTCACCGCTTGTGAAATGACTCACCTGCAGGTGGGGAGCCGAGATCCTTATGCCAGTCCTTGCGCTTTGCACCATCTGCGCTTAACCCTCTGCACTACCTCCCAACCCCCACTCGGTGTTTTTTTTTAAACTCTCTGTATTTGAGAGATTCCCATTCTTGAAGAAAGTTTCAAATCTCACAGCATTCCACAAGGAGGGAACGTATATACTGGCTTGGAAGGAAGAAAGGACCTCAGAGGTAGATAGCATAATGGTTATGTAAAGGAAGAAAGGACCTGAAACGACTGAGAGTTCTGTTACCTGGGTCATTTCTTTCTCTTTTTCTTCATGGATACAGAAAATAATCCCAGTTTTAAGTGTCCCTTTCAATATTCCTATTGCCTCATTTTCTTTGCAGTTGCAGGCCTGATGTAAGGCCTACAGAGTGCCTTTTTGTCTGTCTTGCTGGAGGTCAGGAGCTCTGAAGGTCCTGGAGTATAGATATGTGTCCGCCCTCTGCTGGACAATGGCGCACCCGCAAAGCCCAAGGTTACCGTGCGCAGGTCTTGTGCTCAAACCTCCAGTCTCCACCTGCAGTGAGGGAGGCGTCACGAACAGCAAGGGAGTACAGTGGGCGCTGTCATTCCCTCGCTATGTCTCTCTCCCCCTCTCTCTTTTAAAGATTTTACTTATTTATTAATGAGAAAGACAGGAGAGAAAGAACCAGACATCACTCTGGTACATGTGCTCCAGGGGACTTGGGAGTCCAATGCTTTATCCACTATGCCACCTCCCGGACCACCCCCTCTCTTTCTCTATCATAATTTTTTAAAAAAATATTTTTATTTATCTATTGTTGGATGGAGACAGAGAGAAATTGAGAGGGAGGGGATGAGCTAGAGAGTGAGAAAGACAGAGCATCTGCAGTCCTGCTTCACCAGTCTTCGTTGTTAGATAGGACAGAGAGAAGTGGAGAGTGGAAGGGAAGACGGGGAGAGAAAGATAGACACCTACAGACCTGCTTCACCGCTTGTGAAGTGACTCCTCTGCAAGTGGGGAGCCGGGGGCTTGAACATGGATCCTTACGGTGGTCCTTGCGGTTTGTACCACCTGCGCTTAACTGCTGCGCTACCGCCCGACTCCCCAACAATTATCTTTTTGAGTGTTACACACAAACACACACATGTGCTAATCAGTTCTGACACCCTGTAGTTGCAGAGATTAAATCTGGTATCTCTGGGTCCTCAGGCATGAAGTCCTCTGCTCTGAACACTGGCATATCTCCCAATTCTGCACAGGTATGCCTGATAATCATTTGATCTATCTTTACCTTTTCAAAATCTTCACTTGTAAATTGTTGAGAAGCTACATAAAGTAGTCCTTCAGGATAAACAGCTTTCTTTAAAGTATGCTGCACAATTGGAAGAAGTGGACAACAAGGAGACGACTCATTGCAGTTAATCAATAATCCAAATGTCTCAATGAGATTAGCTGGAATCAAGCTACAATCCTATAAATAAAGGCAAAAGACAAATGTTAAATTATAGCATTTTCACAAACATTTTGAAAGAAATTATAACTTAAGTATTACTTATATTAAGTACTTAGGGGGCTAGGAGATAGTTCATCTGCCCCAGACTTAAGCCTTGCACAAAACCCCAGAGAAGAGAGGGAAGGAAAGAAAGAGCGACTCTACAGCACTGCTCCACTACTGGTGAAGCTTTCCCATCCCCACGCCTCACATACAGGTGGCCACCAGGAGCTTGAGCACGGGTCCCTGCGCACGGTAACACGTGTACTCTACCTGGTGTGCCATTGTCCAGCTCCCATAAAGTAGTTCCTGTATAGCGTGGGAACTTGGTGGTTCCTAACTGCTGTGACCCCAATGGGAGTTTGGGACAATTAGCATACGAATGAAATTAGCCGGTGGTGGAGCAGACCGACAAGGGGATGTATGTAACCAAGGACTTCCAGCAGCTCACTCTCTTGGCTCAGTCACCTGCATCATGGCACTTGCCATTTGGTGTGGTTCCGGGTTGATCTTTTCACATGGTGATTTTGGGTAACTTACTTTCAGACTTTGGCCTTTTGCCTGTTTTCCTAGCTAGACTTCTTGCTGGGAAATGTGCAGATGTGGCTGAGCTTGGCAGGGCTCACAACATGCTACTATGGCCCAGCCTTTTATTATCTACATATTAATCTTCTGCTTTGTCTTACAAATGACTAAAGGTCTCCTGCCTAATTCCCCCCAGGGTATTTTTATTAATTCTACCAGTTAAGACCCTCGCAACAGTTGCTAAGAAAGTTCCTATCTTTCCAGCCTCTTCCATTTTTCCCCACCCCTCTCCTAACCATGTATGGTACTGTCATGCCACTTCCTTTGCTGTCTTGTCTCTTCCGTGTACCCACCTGGAGGAGAGTGCGCGTGCAGACCAAGAGGCTGATGCTGGCCATTGCGGTTGGCGCCACATGGCTTAACCAGGTGTGCTAGCGCCCTGGGTCATCTCTCTCTCTCTCTCTCTCTCTCTCTCTCTCGACGCTAGCCCGACACTCCTCTCATTCACAGTTATGAATGACTAAACCTCTCTTTTGCTTCACCTTAAATAGAGCCATTTATTTTGCAGTAGCTAATATTTGCCCTTTACCCCTGTATAAGGCCTTGAATTGTTTCAACCCGTTCCCAGTGTCTCACAGTGAATCCTTTATGTGCCTCAGCCAAAGCCCCTTTTAAGTTTCAACAACTAACATTAAAAAAATGTTCTTTATTAAGTATATTTTCACACATTAGTCATTAAATCTTCCCCACTACTTAATTTATAGTGATCAAGTACTGGTTTTATATGACTAAAAACATGAGAAATCTCAAACTATTGCATCGTTATCTAATGTTAGAAAATAACTGAATACAAGGGGTGGACGGTGGCGCATCAGGTTAAGCACACATAGTACAAAGCACAAGGACACATACAAAGTTCCTGGTTCGAGTCTCCCCCCCCCCCGCAGGGGGGTTGCTTCACTGCTAATGAAGCAGGCCTGCAGGTGTCTATATTTCTTTCTCCTTCTCTATCTTCTCCTCCTCTCTCAATTTCTTTCTTTCCTATCCAATAAAAAAAAAATGGAAAAAATGGCCACCAGGAGCAGTGGATTCATAGTGCAGGCATGGAGCCCAGCAATAACCCTGAAGGGAGAGAGAGAGAGAGAGAGGGAAATTGAATACAGAAATGGTTTGACAACAAAACACTAAGAAAACCAAAACATTAAAACCTGTGACTGAAACCCCGAAGAACACACACACAGACACACACACACACACAGACACACACACACAGACACACACTGAGACACACACACACACACACACACAGACACACACACACACACACACACACACACACATGTATATAATATATGCACATATATCTTACCATCTGACCAATTAGAGTGTTGGCTTTATGTGTATTTCTTCTTGGAGCTGAATCCATATCAACAAAGGACCAAAAACTGCACTGAAGTGGAAAAGTCATTTGCTGATCAATATCATCCCCGAACTTCTTTCCTGGGATGTATACTGTGATACTTCTGCTTTCCACAACTAAGTCAAATGACATTATCCATTTGTTATTTAAGTTCATTTTGTTACATACATTTAAAAATTAATACAAGTACCATATGGAATTCTACTAATATTTGGATATTAAAAATGCAAGTAAATTTAGTTGTTTTTTTTCAAGGTATGGCTATAGTAGAGGATCTACCATAAAAAAAAATAAGGCAACAGGGTGGAGGGAGATAGCATAATGGTTATGCAAAGGGACTCTCATAGCTGAGGCTCGAAGGTCTAAGATTCAGTCCACACACCACCATAAGCCAGAGCTGAGCAGTGCTTTGATAATAATAATAGTAATCTTGCAGTGGGTGGCAAGATAGATCACCTGGAAGACTACCTGCTTTTCCATGAACATAACCTTCAGTCCTGTGGTATATTTCCCTTTCTTTCTCAGTCTCTGTTTCTAGCCAAAAAATGTCAGCAGTGAATTTGCATATTACATGTGTCTGGCTTTAACGTCTAAAGGTAAAATGAAGGGACTGGGAGATAGCTTACCCCGTAGAGCACACGCGGCCATGCACAAGCAACTGGGATCCAGACCCTGGTTGCCTCATGACAGTACCTCAGTGGGGAAGCTCATGAATGGAGGAGCAGGGCTGAAGTGTTTCTTTATCTCTGTTTCTCTCGCTCCCTCTCCCTCTCTGTCTCTCAAGCTCTAAAAAAGGTAAAGTGAGGGGACTTGGGCCATAGCGCAGAGGGTTAAGCGCACATGCTGCAAAGCACAAGGACCGGCGTGAGGATCCCAGTTCGAGCCCCCGGCTCTCCACCTGCAGGGGAATCGCTTCACAGGCGGTGAAGAAGGTCTGCAGGTATCTATCTTTCTCTCCCCCTCTCTGTCTCCCCTCCTCTCTCCATTTCTCTCTGTCCTATCCAACAACGACGACATCAACAACAATAAAAAAACAACAAAGGCAACAAAAATGAATAAATAAATAAAAATTAAAAAGAGTTTAAAAAATTTAAAAAAGGTAAAGTGAGAAATGTCATTTAACTTTCCAATTCCTAAAAGGTGTACAATACAATCTTTATGGTTACATAAGTACTTGATGAGACTATAAGGCAAACATGAAAATTAATTTAAAAAATAGTGTTTACCTGATTGAAGCTGTTCAAGTTTATCTTTTTTGTGTGAAGCTAAGTCTCCTATAAAGCAGATACCACCTTTAGCTAGCAAAGCACTACCAGCTTGAATGCTACCTGCTCCAGTTCCATATTTATTCCTGGATAGAGTAGGAAAAATTTCTGTAGAGACCAAATGACGTATACCACGAGGCACAAGGTTTATACTAAAATTCAAAAGCCTAGGGAAAAACAAATTATTTATTACTATTTTTTAGAGTTTGATTTTTCAGAAGCAAAAATGTATAGCAGCAACACAGTTAAGTTTGATTTAATGTCTAATATCAATGCTAGGAAACTGAAAGGGAAAACACTTGTAAATACATTCTAGAAGACCATTATCTCTCTGATCTCCAAAGTAGGAAATGACAGTAAACAAAAAGAAAGAAAGAAAACTATAGGTGGGGGTCAGGCAGAGGCACATTCAGTTAAGTGTACATATTGCCAAGTGCAAGGGCCCGGGTTCGAGACCCCACTCCCCACCTGCAGGGGTGAAGCAGGTATGCAGGGGTGAAGCAGGTATGCAGAGGTCTTTCTCTCCCTTTCTGTATCTCCCCGTCCTCTTTCAATTTCTCTCTATCCTATCTAATAAAAAATAGATCCCAGGTTCAATCCCCTGCACCACCATAAGCCAGAGCTTATCAGCGCTCTGGTTAAAAAAAAAAAAAAAAAGTGGGAGGTAGTATAGCGGGTTAAGCGCACCTGGCGCAAAGGACGGGCATAAGGATCCGGGTTCCAGCCCCCAGAACCCGGACTTGCAGGGGCGTCGCTTCACAGGCGGTGAAGCAGGTCTGCAGGTGTCTATCTTTTTCTCCCCATCTGTCTTCCCCATCTCTCTCCATTTCTCTCTGTCCTATGTAACAATGACGACATCAATAACAACAATAAAACATCAATAATAACTACAACAATAATAAACAACAAGGGCAACAAAAGGGAATAAATAAATAAATATTTTAAAAAATATATAAAGAGGGGACCGGGCGGTGGCACAGCTTGTTAAGTGCACGTGGCGCAAAGTGCAAGGACCAGCAAAGTGCAAGGACCAGTTCAAGAATCCTCCTTCGAGCCCCCAGCTCCACACCTGCAGGGGGGTCACTTCACAAGCGGTGAAGCAGGTCTGCAGGTATCTATCTTTCTCTCCCCCTCACTATTTTCCCTTCCTCTTTCAATTTCTCTCCGTCCTATCCAACAACAATGATAACCACAATAACAATAATAACAAGGGCAGCAAAAGTGGGAAAAATGGCCTCCAGGAGCAGTGGATTGGTAGTGCAGGCACTGAGCTCCAATGATAACCTTGGAGGCAAAAAGGAAAGAAAGAAAGAAAGAAAGAAAGAAAGAAAGAAAGAAAGAAAGAAAGAAAGAAAGAAAGAAAGAAAGAAAGAAGATTATAGGTTAACATTCCTGATGAACACTGATGAAAAATTTTTTTCAACAAAATCTTGGCAAATCATATCCAAAAACACATCAAGAGAATAATCCATTGAGATCAACTGGAATTCAACCCAAAATAATAAATGTTTACTTAAATATTAGTCTGGGGGCCAGGTGGTGGCAAATCTGGTTAAATGCACACATTACAGTGTGCAAGGACCCAGGGGCTTGTGGGGGGGGGGGAGAAGCTTCAGAAGTGGTGAAGCAGGACTAAGGTATCTGCTCTCTTTCCCTCTCTCTATGTCTCCCTCCTCCTATCATTTTTTTTTTTTTTTTTACCAGAGCACTGATCAGCTCTGGTTTACGGTGGTGCAGAGGATTGAACCTGGGACTTCGAAGCCTCAGGCATGACAGCCTGTTTGCATAATCATTATGCTATCTACCCCTGCCCTCCTCTCACACTTTCTGTCTCTATCCAATAATAAAAATAAAGAAAATGTTAAAAAAAAAAAACAAATAAATATTAGTCTGCTCAGATAAATTCTAAATATTCATCTTGTAAAACACTCATGAAAATAATTAATTTGTATTATGTTTACTTATTGGATAGAGACAGCCAGGTGACAGGGAGAGAGAGAGAGAGAGAGAGAGAGAGAGACACCTGCAGCACTGCTTCACCACTCACAAAGCTTTCCCCTTGCAGGTGGGGACCATGGATTCGAACCTGGGTCCCTATGTACTGTAATATGTGCTCAACCAAGTGCACTGCCACCTGGCCCTGGAAAATAATTTAAACCAATGTGTGACCAGTTTATTATTTTTAAAAAATAATGTAATGTATTTTACCTGTCTACAAGCAGATTATCACTTGTTATAATTAAAATATCCAGGCAGTTTCCCAGTTCCTTATCACAGTCACTTGTTTGCACTAGACTCATCAGCAAACAGAGCTTGAGCAAATTGTAAGTCCCAGGAGGCACGATATGTGAAGCAAAAATATTGGCAAGGATAGCAGTAAATTTCCAGCATGAACTGGAAGTTAAAGAGAGGAGACACCTAAAATTGTCGCTAATTCCTGAAGGAACTGAAAGTAAATATGAACAGATGTATTAAAAGGAGTTTTAAAGTAAGAACAAATTACAGATATTCAGTTTTGTTTATCTAAAATATTATAAAATTATAGTTATTTTAATGATTCCATACTGAAATCAGTATAATTATATTAAGTTATAATAAGAAGCAACTCTGGTCTGTCATTTCCATTGCAGGACTGGTAATAAAACAAGGCCATCATTCCACATGTTCATATAGATAGGCTGTTACTTGAGAGCAAATGTTTCTTTTTCCTTTTAAGATCAATGTGAACAAAGTCAGATCATAGAGATCCTGTATTGCAGCGTTTGCTTTAGTTTTACTTTTATAGTAATGATGCCATTATTTGGGGTTTGGGGGCAGAATGGGAAATATCTGAATGTGGTTGTTAAAAAGGTTTTATTGCAATACACAGCACTATCCTATACTGTATTGTCAAATTCTAGATCTTCTCTACTCCCTTACTCTCTTCAACTCCTGAGATGAGTGATTTAATTCAATTGCTGAGGAGCAGTAGTTGGTCCTGCAGAGCCTTGCCCTTTACTACCTTTTTATTTATTTATTTATTCCCTTTTGTTGCCCTTGTTTTTTTATTGTTGTAGTTATTGTTGTTGTTATTGACGTCGTTGTTGGGTAGGACAGAGAGAAATGGAGAGAGGAGAGGAAGACAGAGAGGGGAGAGAAAGATAGACACCTGCAGACCTGCTTCACCACCTGTGAAGTGACTCCCCTGCTGGTGGGGAGCTGGGGGCTCTAACTGGTATCCTCACACTGGTCCTTGCGCTTTGCACCATGTGCATTTAACCCACTGCACTACCACCCGACTCCCACCCTTTACTACCTTACTACAGCAATTCCCACCCTGGGTAGTTAAACCTGTCTAATCCTAGAGCCCAGCATGAGAAAGCATACTTCTCCACCCATACATTATGTCAGGTTCTGTTTCTTTTTTAAGATTGCTATAAAGTTTATTATTCACTTTTCTTCAACATTTTAATTCTTTGCAGAACTTTTCTTTTCAAAGACCAGGAGAGGGCTGGTAAGATAGAGTTAAGGAGTGCTACGGTTAAAAGGAAGAGGAGGAGGAGAACAGAAAAATCAAGGACTAGGAGATAACTTCACCCAAAAGAAGCTTGCTTTTAGGGTTCGAGTCTCGCAACACATGAGAGCAAAATGGATAGAAGGTACTAGGGGAATTCCACAGATGGTAAAGTGGTGCCGTGATGTCTCACTTCTCCATTTTCTCTTACCCTACCCCATTCTCTCTCAAAAATTAAGAGACGCAGGGATAGATAACATAATGTTTATGTAAACAGACTCTCATGTCTGAGGTTACAAAGTCCCAGGTTCAATCCCCCACACTACCATAAACTAGAGCTAAGTAGCGCTCTGGTAAAAAAAAAAAAAAATTAAAAGAGATAAACAGCTATTAAAATCCATTTGAATTTAAATTCAATTTAGGCCTGTGTTATTGTAAAAGATTTTCTAGGGATTCCAAAAAATGTGACCCTATTCAAGATTTAACCAGAGTTTTCTGCATTAACACATCTGAGTCAAGTTCAAAAAGCAGGTGTACTCTTCACATTGGTTTGCACTAGTTTAGATGTATTATGTTGGAATTGTAAAGGGAATTATCCATAATAGAGGTGATATTTTGGCCCTCAATTGCCTTTCTCTATTGTCTTAATTCTCAGTTAATTCAGAACTCTGATAGGGAAAAGTATGTTATTTTCTTAGGATCTCTTTCTCAGATGATAACAGTTCCTTAGCATTACCTCAGAAAAATAAAGGATAGTGTAGAAAAATAATTAAAAAAAATTTTTTACTTATTTTCCTTTTTGTTGCCCTTGTTTTATTGTTGTCGTTATTGATGTCGTCGTTGTTGGATAGGACAGAGAGAAATGGAGAGAGGAGGGGAAGACAGAGAGGGGGAGAGTAAGATAGACATTGGCAGACCTGCTTCACTGTGAAGCGACTCCCCTGCAGGTGGGAGCTGGGGGCTCAAACGAGGATCCTTCCACAGGTCCTTGCACTTTGCACCAGGTGCACTTAACCTGCTGCGCTACCACCTGACTCCCAGAAAAATCTTTTAACTAATCTCTAACTCTTGGCAGCCTGAAACATTTTTCTCACTACTAATCATAAAAATAAATAAATACATAAATAAATTTTAGCCAAAAGGGATTTAAAAAAAATTATTTATTCCCTTTTGTTGCCCTTGTTGTTTTATTGTTGTAGTTATTATTGTTGTTGTCACTGTTGGATAGGACAGAGAGAAATGGAGAGAGGAGGGGAAGACAGAGAGGAGGAGAGAAAGATAGGCGCCTGCAGACCTGCTTCACCGCCTGTGAAGGGACTCCCCTGCAGGTGGAGAGCCGGGGTTTGAACCGGGATCCTTATGCCGGTCCTTGTGCTTTGCGCCACCTGCGCTTAACCCGCTGCGCTACAGCCCAACCCCCAACCAAGAGGGATCTTTACTGTGCACAAGACTTGCTTGAATTCTTTCCCAGTACTTATAATCTAAGACCATCTTACTGAGTAGTCTGCATGTTTACTGTCTACCATATTTTCATCAGCATACATCAAGATGCCAAGACATTCCTCACCCCTTCCCTCCCCAGAGTCTTTTACTCCAAATTTCACCTTGTATTTTCACTTCTGTCCCTCAAACTTTAGTTTTAAAAATCAACACACAAAAATTCTGATCCTTCACTATAGAGAACTTGTATGGTTGTAACCTACAAATTATATATATATATATTTACCATATATATATTTACCATATGATTTAAGAGCAGAAACCTTGGCTGTCCTGATTACAACTATATCCTTAGTGTTTAGAAGTGTGCCAAGCCATAAAATAATGCTTATTTTTTGAATATTCAAATTAAAGTCAACTGAATATGTTAATGTATGGTACTAATCTTTTTCTCACCTTTTGGACTGCAAAGAGTGATACTATTTGCCTCTATACAGACAGAAGTTTGTGAAGTTTTCACACAGGTTGGAATTCCAATGATTTTGTATTCATT
This sequence comes from Erinaceus europaeus, assembly GCF_950295315.1. Classification (NCBI taxonomy): domain Eukaryota; kingdom Metazoa; phylum Chordata; class Mammalia; order Eulipotyphla; family Erinaceidae; genus Erinaceus; species Erinaceus europaeus. The sequence goes on from NC_080162.1 coordinate 186,850,017, forward strand.
TCCTATATTCATTTTATTTACTAATTCATCTGTAATTAATCATTAAAATATGTGTTTATCATAACCATATGACTCAGATATAGAACTAGTAACAAGTCAGTAGCTGAGTTAGTCATATTTACTATTATTTTATTTTTAGTATGCTATTCAAATAGAGTGGAACTAATAATGTAAGTTGAGGTAATTTTATTGTTGGTAAAAATTTAATACTTATATGCAATGAGGAAATAACTTCAAGAAGCATGTGAAATAGCAACTAGTCTTTGGTTCTATAGAGAAGAGGAAAAATAAGATAATTCTATGTAACACAAATCATGTAATTCAATGATAAGAAATACCAATAAAAATAAGCACATAAGTAATTTTTAGAAGAAATCATTTCAATAGGTATTATTCACTGTCAACTGTACAGATAAGTTACTTTTACACACATTAATTATAAACTTTAATATAGATATTATTATCTCTATTTTAGATATTTTATTTCATTGCTATTTTTATTTTTTTGTTTATTTACTATTGGATAGAGAAAGAGAAATTAAAAGAGAAGGGGCAGAGGGAGAGAGACAGAGAGACACCTGCAACACAGCTTTACCACTTGTGAAGCTTTCCCCCTGTAGGTAGGGATCAGGGGCTGGAACCTGAGTCCTTGTGTACTGTAATGTGTGCACTTAACCAGGTGCACCACCACCTGGTCTCATTATCTCTATTTTATACGTGAAATGATTAAGTGACTTGTACAAAGCTACATAATAAGTAGTAGCACCCAAATACACAACTAGATCTGTGTACTATCTTCCAAGTCTATTCTATTCTGTTCTGTTCTGTTCTGTTCTATTCTATTCTTTTTTTGTCATTTACCTCTTTATTTATTCTTTTTTTCTTTTCCTTAAGATTTTTTTTTATTATTGGGGAATTAATGTTTTACATTCGACAGTAAGTACAATAGTATGTACATGCATAACATTCCCCAGTTTCCCATATAAAACAATACAACCCCCACTAGGTCCTCTGAATCCTTCTTGGACCTGTATTCTCCCCACCCACCCACCCCAGAGTCTTTTATTTTGGTGCGATATGCCAATTCCATTTCAGGTTCTACTTGTGTTTTCTTTTCTGATCTTGTTTTTCAACTTCTGCCTGAGAGTGAGATCATCCCATATTCATCCTTCTGTTTCTGACTTATTTCACTCAACATGATTTTTTCTTTTTTTTTTAAATATATATTTATTTTCCCTTTTGCTGCCTTTTTTTTTAAATTGTTGTAGTTGTTGTTGTTATTGATGTTGTCGTTGTTGGATAGGACAGAGAGAAATGGAGAGAGGAGGGGAAGACAGAGAGGGGGAGAGAAAGACAGACACCTGCAGACCTGCTTCAACTCCTGTGAAGCGACTCCCCTGCAGGTGGGGAGCCGGGGGCTCGAACCAGGGTTCTTTACACCAGTCCTTGCGCTTTGTGCCACCTGCGCTTAACCCGTTGTGCTACCGCCCGACTCCCTAACATGATTTTTTCAAGGTCCATCCAAGATCGGCTGAAAATGGTGAAGTCACCATTTTTTACAGCTGAGTAGTATTCCATTGTGTATATAGACCACAACTTGCTCAGCCACTCATCTGCTGTTGGACACCTGGGTTGCTTCCAGGTTTTGGCTATTACAAATTGTGCTGCCAAGAACACATGTGTATACGTATCTTTTTGGATGGATGTGTTGGGTTCCTTAGGATATATCCCCAGGAGAGGAATTGCAGGGTCATAGGGTAGGTCCATTTCTAGCCTTCTGAGAGTTCTCCAGACTGTTCTCCACAGAGGTGGGACCAATTGACATGCCCACCAGCAGTGTAGGAGGGTTCCTTTGACCCCACACCCTCTCCAGCATTTGCTGCTGTTAACCTTTTCTGATGTATGACATTCTCACAGGAGTGAAGTGGTATCTTATTGTTGTCTTTATTTGCATTTCTCTGACAATCAAAGACTTGGAGCATTTTTTCACGTGTTTCTTGGCTTCTTGGATGTCTTCTGTGGTGAATATTCTGTCCTTGTCCTCCCCCCATTTTTGGATGGGGTTATTTGTTGTCTTGTTGTTGAGTCTGGCAAGCTCTTTATATATGTTGGTTATTAAACTCTTGTCTGATGTATGGCATGTAAAAACCTTCTCCCATTCTGTGAGGGGTCTCTTGGTTCGGGTAGTGGTTTCTTTTGCTTTTTAATTTGATGTAGTCCCATAGGTTTATACTTGCCTTAGTCTTCTTTGTAATTGGATTCGTTTCATTGAAGATGTCTTTAAAATTTATGTGGAAAAGAGTTCTGCCAATATTTTCTTATAAGTATCTGATAGTTTGTGATCTAACATCCAAGTCCTTGATCCACTTGGAATTTACTTTTGTATCTGGTGAAATACAGTGGTTCAGTTTCATCTTCTGCATGTTTCAACCCATTGTTTCCAACACCATTTGTTGAAGAGACTCTGCTTTCCCCATTTAATAGTCTGAGCCCCTTTGTCAAAGATTAGATGTCCATAGGTGTGGGGGTATTCTATTCTATTCTATTCTATTCTATTCTATTCTATTCTATTCTATTCTATTCTATTCTATTCTATTCTATATTTTGGATAGAGACAGAGAGAAGTTGAGATAGGGAGATACAGAGACACACCTGCAATACTGCTTCACTACTTAAAAAACTTTGCCCCTGCAGGTGGGAGCTAGGGGCTTGAACCCTGGTCCTTGCATTGTAATGTATGTGCTCAACCAGGTGTGCCACCACCAGGCCCCTCAAAATCTGTCCTTTCATTCAAAGCGTGTACTTATTCTTCTCTCACACATACAGATTGAGTAAAGCTTGTGCAAGAAGTTCAAACTTTATTTATTTATTGCTTTATTGGGGGAAATGGTTTAGAGTATAGTTGTTAGCACATAGGTACAGCTTCTCAACCTCCCAAGGTAGGTATCTGCAGAACACTCTCACCCCCAACCTTGGATCTTTTTCATCACCATACATCAAGATGTCAAGACATTCCTCACTCACTCACTCCCCAGAGTCTTTGACCCAGTCTGAAGTTCACCTTGTATTTTCACTTCTGTCCCCCAAATTCTAGTTTTAAAAATCGACACAAAAAATCCTGATCCTTTGCTACAGAGAAATTGTATGATTGTAACCTACCAAAGATAAGTTTAGGTTAAGATGGTGGCACACCTAGTTGTACATACATGTTACAAAGTGCATGACCCAGGTTCAAGCTCCCCAGTCCCCACCTACAGGGGGAAGCTTCATAAGCAGTGAAGCAACGACTGAGGTATCTCTCTTTCTCTTTCTCCCACTCTAGTTCTCCATTCCCTCTCTGATCCTGTCCAATAATGAATAAAGAAATGGATTCTTAAGAAAGGACCAGTTTGCAAGGAGAAGCAAGAATGAATTTATCTTTCTGAAGATCACAGTGGATGACGTTGGAGATGAAGTCGATGAATTATGGCTCTCAAGCATGAGGTCCTGAACTCAATCCAAGGCATTGCATGGGCCAGACTGATAATTTCTTCCTTTTGTCAGTAAGTAAACAATTAAAAAGAAATTTAAGAAAGATCACAGTGATTTTCATTTTTTAAAGCTTCTGTCTCCTTGTGTATAAAAAACCTTTTAGCTGCAGGGCATAATGGTATGCCCTATAGATTTACTTGAAAGGGAAGAATCAGGCTCAAGAAGTGAAAGTATAAAAACTTAAATCAATAAATCAACTGAAAACAACTAAACAATACAGAATGAATAATAAAATAAAAAGAAAAGAAAAGCAGAGGGAGTTGGGCGGTAGTGCAGTGGGTTAAGTGCACATGGCGCAAAGTGCAAGGTCAGGTGTAAGGATCCGGGTTCGAGCCCCTGGATCCCCACCTGCAGGGGAGTTGCTTCACAGGCAGTGAAACAGGTCTGCAGGTGTCTCTCTTTCTCTCCCCCCTCTATCTTCCCCTCCTCTCTCCATTTCTCTCTGTCCTATCTAACAAAGACAATGACAACAAGAATAACTACAATAATAAAACAAGGGCAAAAAAGGGGAATAAATAAATAAATATTTAAAAAAAGAAAAGCAGAAATCATTATCTCTACATATGAAAAAATTTTGATATTTCATGGAATGTCATTTAGTGGGTATGTCCTGAGGAAGACAAGAAGATGTGAAGTCTGGGTATCTTTTGTGATGTCAACACCAAAAGACCCATTTTTATTAATTTATAAATTTTATTTCAGGTTTATGTGAGAGATTACATAAATAAATGGTTTTTCTGTAAAAGTACAAATTGGGGTTGGGAGATGATTCACCCAACAGAACAAATGCCTTAGTAATGAAAGATCCTGAGTTTGAGTGCCAAAACTACAAGGGAGCAACACAGACACCACCAGGGGAAGTGCCCATGGTAGGTGACATGATACTGTCATGTCTCTCTCCTCTCTGTCTCTCCCCCTCAAATGAAAAGGTTGGGCGTGTGAAGTTGCTCAGTTGTGTCACATGTGCATGAGGTCCTGAGTACATTCCCTGGCACTGCATACACATAAATATAGTATAAATTGGACAGCCACTTACATTGTGGTATTTATATATATTATACATACATATTATATATATACTTTTATATACATATGTATAATATGTATATATTATTGAATGAAGTAGTTAAATTGCCTGGTTTTGAATTGTGGTTCTTCCACTTAACAGTTATGTGATCTCAGAACAGTTATTATTATTTTTTTAAACTTCTTTATTGGGGAATTAATGTTTTACATTTGACAGTAAATACAATAGTTTGTACATGTATAACATTTCCCAGTTTTCCATATAACAGTACAACCCCCACTAGGTCCTCTGTCATCCTTCTTGGATCTGTATTGTCCCCACCCTCCCACCCCAGAGTCTTTTACTTTGGTGCAACATGCCAATTCCAGTTCAGGTTCTACTTGTGTTTTCTCTTCAGAACAGCTACTTAATGTCTCTGTGTCTCAGTTTCCATATTGTAAAATGGAAATAATAATAGGGTCTAGATATAAAGTTGTTCTGAATAAGAGTACCTGGCAATAGTGATTGCTATATACAAATTACCTATTACCATCTGGATTGTCCGCTTCCTATATCATTTTAGGCCATGAGAAAAAAGTGTTCCTGTTTGAGTCTCTACTTTCCTAATTCATTTTGTGGTTTCTTATACATAGTTGATACCTTTGATTTTTTTATTTTTATTTATTTATTTTTTACCAGGGCACTGATCAGCTCTGGATTATGGTAGTACAGGGGACTGAACCTGGGACTTTGGAGTCTCAGGCATGAGAGTCACTTTGTATGACCATTATCTACCCCTGCCCAATCTCTTTCTAGACAGTTTAATTACTCCTTTTTTTAGCCTGGGGAAAAGGGCTGAGGCCACTCTCATTTTCACAATTCTACTTTCTTTTCTATTTTCCTTCCTTCCTTCCTTCCACCCTCCCTTTCTTTCTTTCTTTCTTTCTCTCTTTCTTTCTTTCCTTCTTTCTTTTTTTTCCGGCTGCTCAGCTCTGGCTTATTGTGGTGCAGAGCCTCAGACATGAAGAAAGTACTTTGCATAACCATTATGCTGTCTCTAGCATATAATTCAGTTTTCTCAATGCAGAGTCAACTCTTGCCTGGGTGATACACACTGATAATGACTTTTACCAGGGCCCGGGCAGTAGCACAGAGGTTTAAGCGCACATAATACTGATAATGACTTTTACCATAATGGCAGATTCTACCTTTATTCATGTTTTCCTTGAACAGTTAATAATATAGCAATGTTCATTAATTTATTTAACAAATATTTCTGGAACCTTTACAATGTACCCTCAAAAAGTTTATATTCAAATGCAATTACCTCCAAAATGTACCAGATACACAGCACACAGCAGAAGATCATCATTACTGATATTGATAGTTGGGATCCTGGTTCTTGGCACATAGTAGATGCTAACAACGTTTTTCGGCCTATAGGGTTATGGCTAGGGCTCAGTGTCTGCACCAAGAATCCACTGCTCCTGCAGCCATTTTCTCCTTTTTTTTTTTTTTTTAAATAGAACAGAGAGAAATTTAGAGGTGAAGGGAAGACAGAGAGGGAGAAAGACAGACACCTGCAGACCTGTTTCACTGCTTATGAAGTGACCCCACTGCAGATGGGGAGCCGGGCTGAAGCTGGGATTCTTGAGCGTGTCCTTGCACTTCACATGACTGCATAATGTGTGCTTAACCTGGTGCACTGCCGCCCCGCTCTCTACGCTAACAACTTTTTCATCGATGGTTGTACAATGGGGTGGATAATTAATATATAGATAAATACAATGCTTTTAAAGCATTTTAGACTAATAAGACGTATGAGACTTAGGCTATAGAAGCAGCATTCAATCAAGCATACACAAGTCAACTGCATATTTTACAGTTTGCTTCGAGTTTAAACAGTTTACTCACCTCTTAGGAAAATGGTAAGCGATTGAAACCTAAATGGTTGGTTGTTAGAATGTCCTTGAAAAGCATGAAGTGCCTTTGTGGTTATTATTTCAACTATCTGTTTATCTTAAGGCAAAGAGCAAGAGAATTGATTATTATAATACATACACACAATTTTATATACGATTTAATTCTCTATATTAAAACATCTTAAAATAACAAAGACAAAGTGTAAATTCATTTTTACCACCAAGTACTCTAAACTTTCTGTCTTCCTGAAGTGAAGATGCACATAGATTACACACAAAGTCATTTCTCACTGTGGCAGACTCCGTAGCACCAGGCACATGCACTCTTATATACTGAAATCCTGAAAGAAAACAGATGTAAACTAAATTTTATTTGGAGTAAGCTATCCACTTCCAACCCTTAAAAATCAATCTAGGGGCCAGGTGCTGCCACTCCTGGTAGAGTGCACAGGTTGCCCTGTATGAAGACCAGGACTCAAGCCCCAGGTCCCCACCTGCAGAGGAAAAGCTTCACTAGTGACCAAAGGGAACTCCACAGATAGTGAGAGGTGCTGAAGGAGTTTCTCCCTTTATCTGTCTTTCTCTCAACCTCTATCAAAAAAAAAAAAAAAAAAAGGCCTTCAGGAATGAGGGAGTTATGCAGGCACCAAGCCAGAAACGAAAAGTAATTCATTATCTGTATGGGGACTAAGAGCCATTCAACAAACATTTACTGCATGGGTATTTCTTGCCAGGCAATGTACTAAGACAATGGTGACATAGATGCTTAAACATACAATTCCAGTAAGTGGCAACCAGAAACACGTAACTTCAATAGGCGGTATTCATTTGCAGAGTGGCCTGAGAAGGAAGGAGGGATAACCAACATAATAAAAGGAGGAGATGAATGGTAATGATATCGGAAAGAAGTCATGTAACTGTGTGTGATAATGACAAGAACTTCAACAATACCAGAATCTCTTTTAAGATAATGAAAAGAGGGGCGGCAGAGAGAATACATTTTTAGATTATACAAAGTCAATTTACAAACATTAGGAGATACCAAATTTTACCCCATTTTTCATTCTGTGAATGTTTCATAACTAATTGCAAAAATAGTTTGGGATTAAACAACAAATTGCTTGATACTTTGATTTTGCATTTTATTTTATTATTTTTTAATTAAAATATTTATTTATTCCCTTTTGTTGCCCTTGTTGTTTTCTTGTTGTTGTTATTGATGTCGTCGTTGTTGGAGAGGACAGAGAAAAATGGAAAGAGGAGGGGAAAACAGAGGGGGGAGAGAAAGACAGACACCTGCAGACCTGCTTCACCACTTGTGAAGAGACTTCCCTGCAGGTGGGGAACTGGGGGCTCAAACCGGGATCCTTACGCTGGTCCTTGTGCTTTGTGCCACCTGCGCTTACTTAACCCGCTGCGCTACCACCTGGCTCCCTTGATTTTGCATTTTAATACTTACCTCTTGAAAGAGGACATGTGTCATCTGAACAAAGAAATCTTGCACCTTGAGTGTACTTGGTTACAGTCGTCACTGCAGTCACAATTCCTTGCATCATATAAAATCTCTGAGATGTATAATCAAGTGGAAACTCACAAAGGTCAAGACTATAACTTGGCAGAGAAGGTAAGTGTGTTAACTTCAGCACTATATTAATCTAGTAAGAACATAAAATGGTATTAGTAAAAATTTCAGATCCAACTGCATTTGCATTACTATATGCATATATGTGTGCTACATTTGTAAATACATTTATTGGTAGACAAGTAAATGATTTGTTAATGTAATCAAGGTTTTATGTAAGAGAAGATACATTTAAGTATAAACTTAAAGAATTAGGGCCAGACAGTAATGCACCTGGTTAATGCACTAGTCCCTGGGTTCAAGCCCCAACACCTCCTCCCCTACAGGAAGGGAAGCTTCTCCAGCAGTGAAGCAGGGCTGCAGGTGTCTTATCTTTCTCTATCCCTATTTCCCCTTCCCTTTTAATTTCTCTCTATCCTATCAAATAAAATAGAAATAAAAGGAAAAATGGCCACATCAAATAAAATAGAAAGGAAAAAATGGCCACTGGGAGCAGTGGATTCGTAGTGCCAGTACCAAGGCCCAGTAATAATCCTGATGGCAATAAAGGAGGGAGGGGGAGGGGAGGGGAAGGAGGAGGAAGAAGAAAAGGGGGAGGAGGAGGAGGAGGAGGAGGAGGAGATGAAGAAATAGGGTCTGAGCTGTTGCACACCTATTTAAGCACACATATTACCATGTTCAAAGACCTGGATTTGAGCCCAGCTCCCCACCTGTAGGGAGGAAGCTTCATGAGTGGTGAAACAAGAACTGCAGGTGTCTTTCTCTCTCTCTATTTCCTCCTTCCTTCTCAAATTTCCTCCGACATTAAATGAAGAAAAGTAGTGGAGGAGGAAAAAAAAAAAAGGCCACCCGGAGCAGTGGGTTTGTCATGCAGGCACTGGGCCCAAGCCAATAACCCTGGTGGCAATAAAAAAATTAATTAGTAAATAAAGATGAAATTTGGTGGTGTAATACTATAAACTAATACATCTCAGTCATAGTTATATAGAGGTTCAATGTACTGTTATCTTTATTTTGGGGTATGTTTGAAATAAATTATTACAAAAATGTTAGAAATTATAAAAACAAGAAAGTATTTATGTAAAAATTCCAGGGGCGGGGTAGTGGCACACCTGGTTGAGTGTACATGTTACAATGTCCAAGGACCTGGGTTTGAACCCCAGGTCCCCACCTGCAGGGGGAAAATTTCATGAGTGGTGGAGCAGGGCTGCAGGTGTCTCTCTCTCTCTCACTCTCTCTCTCTCTTCCCTCTAAATTTATGACTGTCTCTATCCAATAAATAGGTAAATAAAGATACATTTTTTAAAATTCCATTGAGCTTTGGAAAAAACATATCCTTATTGTAAAAAACTTATTAACGCAAAACATTTCCTTATAAGTCATCTTGAAAGTATTGTATCTTAGTTTACATTGCTATATTTAATGGAAACTTACTTGAGTTTCAGTTTGTAATTGTCCAATTAAAGAGAGAGTTTTAACAGCAATAAAACAGACCTGTGATTTTAAACAAACCAAAAAGTTACCAAAAATTCCAAGTGGCATAAAATTTTCTTTTTTAATAAATGTATATTTTTATGTGTTTTATTCTAATAAGAGAGACACAGAGAGAGAGGGAAAGAGAAAGACACCAGAGCACTGCTTAGCTCTGGTTTATGGTCGTGCAGAGGATAGAGCCTGGGACTTTGGAACCTCAGGCATGAAATTCTTTTGCATAACAATTATGTTATTCCCTCCCCCCCATTATTTCTTTAACTTACTGACTGGAAAACCTGAGTAGCTTTTAAAGGTTGATGTAAAATGTGATTTCCAAGTTCAGCATCTAGTTCAACAACATCAGAGGGGTTTATTAAAATGCTGAATCGATAGACAGCATAGCTTTGTTTTGAATCTGTAAATATGCACAAATGTAAAAATGATAACTATAAATAAGAACTGAATTTTAAGTTTCTAAATGAGGTCACCTTTGCTGAACATACCATTATAGTACTTGCAATCATCTATAAATTTTTGGAGACTTCTACTTTTGTCAAGATAGATAAGGGCTGCCTCTTTCATTCTTAGAGTTGACATTTTCTCTTGTTTAATGATTCTTCTTTATCTCTAATTAATTCACAATTGCTGGAAAAGTTCACAATGGTGGAATTCATAGAAATAATAAAACCCTAGAAATTAAATAAATTAAAATTTAATTTGAATATTTAATAAAATTTAGACTGCTAAGCTTAAAATTGAGAGTAAATAAAACTAGCTAAAATTTTTAAGATTAAAAAAATTCCAAAAGTGAGACAAAACTTTGCTTTTCTTCTTTACCAGATATATATATATATATATCCTCCAGGGTTATCGCTGGGACTCGGTTCCTGCACTAGGAATTCATTGCTCCTGGAGGTTTTTATTTCCCTTTTGTTGCCCTTGTTATTTATTGTTGTTGTCATTCTTATTATTGTTGCTATTGCTGTCACTGTTGTTGGACAGGACAGAGAATTCAAGAGAGGAGAGGAAGACAGAGAGGGGGAGAGAAAGATAGACACCTGCAGACGTACTTCACCGCTTGTGAGGCGACCCCCACCCCTCACAGGTGGGGAGCCAGGGGCTCGAACCGGGATCCTTATGCCCGTCCTTGCGCTTCACGCCATATGTGCTTAACCCGCTGCGCTACCACACTGCCCCCAGCTCTTTTTTTAATTTTGATTTTTTTCTGGGTCTTAATTTGTATTCGTATCTCCACAACTTAATACAGGTTATTTATAAGGGACATAAGCAAATATTGTAAATTTCCCCATATTCTCTTAATATATATCATTGTATTAAAAAATCTCTTTCAAATATCTATGTCATCATACTAATAGTTATCATTTTAGTAATAAAATGATAGTTTAACCACTATCATTTTTTTTATAATCAGAAATCTTTTTTATTTTTAAAAATAGTTACTTTAGGAGCCAGACGGTGGTGCACCTTGTTAAGCACTCACATTTCAGTGCATAAGGACCCAGGTTCAAGATGGCCCCCCTGCAGAGGGAAAGCTTCATGAGTGCTGAAGTAGGACTGCAGGTGTCTGTTTCTCTCCCTCTCAACTTCCCCTTCCCCTCTAAATTTTTCTGTCTCTACCTAATAAATATATATTAAAATTTTTTTTGAACTTATTGGGGGCTGGGTGGTGGCACACACAGTTAAGCACACATAGCACTAAGCACAAAGATCTGCACAAGGGTTCGAACCCCTGCTCCCCACCTGCAGGGGGCACGCGTAACAAACTGTGATGCTGGTCTGCTGGTGTCTTTCTCTCTCTCTTATTCCTCACTCCCCTCTCAAGTTCTCTTTGTCCTTGCTAATAAAATGGAAAAATGGCCTCCAGGAGCAGTGGATTCGTAGTGCTGGCACCGAGCCCCAGAGATAACCATGGAAGCAAAATAAATAAATAAATAAATAAATAAATACATAATTTTGATAAAAAGCAGATATTGAATGGGGAAGGGGAGACAGAGGAGAGACACCTGTAGCACTGCTTCACTACTCATTAAGTTTCCCCAGCTGCAAGATTCAAACTTAAAGAGGCACCATAAAAGGCCCTTTTAGAGTGGATATTAAAAAATGTTGTGGCTGGGTGGTAGCGTAGTGGATTAAGTGCACACGGCACAAAGTGCAAGGACCAGTGCAAGGATCCCTGTTCGAGCCTCCCTGTTCGAACCTCCGGCTCCCCAGGGGGGTCACTCCACTAGCGGTGAAGCAGGTGTCTTTCTTTCTCTCCCCGTCTTCCCCTCCTCTCTCGATTTCTCTCTGTCCTTTCCAACAACGACAGCAATAACAATAATCACAACAACAACTATAAACAACAAGGACAACAAAAGGGAAAAACTAGCCTCCAGGAGCAGTGGATTCGTAGTTCAGGCACCAAGCCCCAGCAATAACCCTGGAGGAAAAAAAAAAAATTGAAGGAGCCAGGCAGTGGTGCACGTGACTGAGTACTTGTTACAATGTGCAAGAACCTGTGTGCAAACCCCCAAACCCCCATACAGGACGAAAGCTTCACAAGTGGAGAAGCAGTGCTGTAGGTGTCTCTCTCCCCCTACCTCCCCCTTCCGTTTTGATTTCTCAATCTCTATACAAAAAATAATTTTTAAAAAAATAAAAAGAAAGGCGGAGGGTAGATAGCATAATGATTATGCAAAGAATCACATGCCTGAGGTTCCAAATCCCCAGGTTCAATCCCCTGCACCACCATAAGCCAGAGCTGACAGTGCTCTGGTAAAATAAATAAATAAAAAGAAAAAAAGAAAAAGGAAAATCCTTTGTGAGTCTACCTGAGGTATTAATATGTTCAAGTAAGTGATTAAGTACCCCTTGATGGAGTGGTTTAAAAACAAAGTGATTGGCGGGGTACATAGCATAAGTTATGCAAAGTGACTCTCATGGCTGAGGATCCAAAGTCCCCCAACACTACATAAGCCAGAGCTGAGTAGTGTTCTGGTTAAAAAAAAAAAGAGTGGAGGGAAGGGATTCCGGTGGCAGCCCAGTGGGTTACGTGCATGAGGCGCAAAAGGTGCAAGGACCCGCATAAGGATTCCAGTTGGAGCCCAAGGCTCCCCACCTGTAGGGTAGTCGCTTCACAAGCAGTGAAGCAGGTCTGCAGTCCTCTTTCTCTCCCCGTCTTTCCCAATAACCCTGGAGACCAAAAAAAAAAAAGGCCTGAAAGTGATGAAATTGTTTCGTAAATTCAAACTAAGTAATAAGGCATTGCTAACCAGGGAAATCTCAGAACATAATTTGAGACCCAGCATCTCCTAATGGCTTTAGAGAATCAGCTGGCCTCTCCTGCACTCAGTGTCTTCCTCTGTAGGATATGAAGGGGCTAGAGTAGATGAGAATGTCTCCTACAGCTTTAAATGTTATATTAGTGGCCAGTAGAAAACATTACAGCATAGCAATATGTAGAGAGGGGAATACGTACGATTAAATAAAAACCAGCAAGCACTAATTGGAAATTTAGATGACAATAATTGTATTAGTTCTAGGAATAAAATGATTAAGATTGGATCCTGCCTTCATGGAGCTACCAATTTAGAGAAGTTGAAGTAATCACTAATGTATCTAGTCATTATCAAATATTTACTGGATATCTACTGTTTGTTGGATGCCAGCCTGCTAGGCATTGAGGATGAACAAAGTGTTTTCCAGATTGCTCAGAAAGAGTACTGTTACGGAGTAGGTCATAAATTTGGGGATTATCCTTGTATAGTTCACTGTATTTTCCAGTTTCAGGACATTTTGATTGAATCAGTGGGTGACACAGAGGTGGTAAATTCTACTTTGAAGATAGAATTTGGTAGATAATATGATTTTACTTATTACAGTTGAAGAGGAGAACATTTTCCAAAGATGGGATAACTCCCTCTTGCCCCACTTTTCAGGCTATACTACAAAATTCATACCTCTGCTATTTGGAATTGAAGTCACTTTCCAAAATAAAAAAAAGCATTTGAGATTACTTTTTTTTTTTTTTTTTTTGCTGGGGAGTGTCAGCGTTCAGAGTTCATTTCTTGTGAGCACAAGTACAATGATCTTAAAGTATATGTTGTGTTTAGGACATTACATCTGTACTGCACAGAAAGTTTCACCATTTGGGGAGTGGCACAGTGTGATAAAATGTTGGACTCTCAAGTATGATGTCCTGAGTTCAAGCCTCACAGTGCATGTACCAGTGATATCTGGTTCTCTTTCTCTCTCTCCCTTCTTCTTCTTCTAGCATTTGCCCTTCTTCCGTAGCCAGTCAACAGCGTCAGGTTGAGCCTGATGTAAAGTTTCGAGACCTCCTTTGAATCTGGAGAGGTGGCAGTCGTTGACTATGTGGGTCATAGTCTGTCTGGAGCCGCAGGGGCAGTTCGGGTCGTCTCTGGCTCCCCAGCGATGGAACATAGCGGCGCACCGGCCATGGCCTGTTCGATAGCGATTGAGGAGGGCCCGATCATAACGTGCTAGGTCAAAGCCGGGTTGACGCTTGCAGGGGTCTGTGATGAGGTGTTTGTTCTTTACCTCAGCTGACTGCCAACTCTGTTTCCTAGAGACTGGAACAGAGAAGTTCAGTGTAGGCGTAGGGGACCAGATTGGGTGACGAGAAGTCAAGCGTTGGACAGGGTGGGCGAAGATATCCGCGTATATTGGCAGGTCCTGCCGAGCGTAGACGTGGGAAATGAACTTAGATGATGCTGCATCCCGACGAATGTCTGGCGGGGCGATGTTGCTAAGAACTGGCAGCCATGGAACCGGGGTGGAATGGATGGTTCCAGAAATTATCCTCATGGAGGAATATAATTTGGAGGAATATAATCTCTCTCCCTTATGTCTTTCATCAACAAGCAGTTAAAATATTAAAATTCGAATAGAAAATTTCTAGGACTGAATAGAAGTCATTGAAGCTTAAAATTTTTTTTTCCCTGCCACCAGGGACTTGATGCCTGTAGGATATACCACTGCTTCTGACAGTCTTCCCTCCCTCCTTCCCTTTTTTCCCTTTTTCTTTTTTTTTAATATTTATTTTATTTATTCCCTTTTGTTGCCCTTGTTGTTTTATTGTTGTAGTTATTATTGTTGTTGTCATTGTTGGATAGGACAGAGAGAAATGGAGAGAGGAGGGGAGAAAGATAGACACCTGCAGATCTGCTTCACCGCCTGTGAAGCGACTCCCCTGCAGGTGGGGATCCTTATGCCGGTCCTTGTGTTTTGCGCCACCTGCGCTTAACCCGCTGCGCTACAGCCCGACTCCCTCCCTTCTTTTTCTTGACTCAGAGAAATAAAAGGAAAGAGACAGGGAGACACACACCTTCAACACTATACTATGGATCCTTGAGACCTGGGGCTTGAGTGCTATAGAGGTGTATATTTATTTATTTTTTCAGAGCACTATTCTGCTTTGGCTGATGGTGGTGCTGGGATTGAACCTGGGAGCTCAGAGCCTCAGACAACCCTCCTTGAACCCTTTTTCTTCTTTTTTAAAAATGACTATTCTTTTTCTTTTTCTTCTTCTTCTCCTTCGTAGTAGTAGTAGAGACAAAGAGAAATTGAGAAGGGAGGAGGAGATAGGGAAAGCGACAGAGACACCTGCAGTCCTGCTTCAGCACTGGTAAGTCTTTCCCCCTGCAGATGGGGACCAAGAGCTTGAACCCGGGTCTTTGCATACTATAATGTGTGCACTTAATCAAGTGTGCCACTTCCTGGCCTCCGAACTCCTTTTTTTTTTAAATTTTTATTTACTTATTTTCCCTTTTGTTGCCCTTGTTTTTTAATTGTTGTTTAGTTATTGTTGTTACTTATGTTGTTGTTGGATAGGACAAAGAGAAATGGAGAGAGGAGGGGAAGACAGAGGGGGTAGAGAAAGACCTGCTTCACCGCTTGTGAACCCCGCTGCAGGTGGGGGGCCGGGGGCTCAAACTGGGATCTTTTACACGGGCCCTTGTGCTTTGCACCACCCGACCCCCCTTTTTTTAATGAGGAAAAAAACTATTACAAAACTTGAGGTCATAAAGAAATGACTTCTACTTTGATAGCTAGTTCGTAATATCTTACTTCTTAGGGGGAAAAAAATCAGTGCCTGCAGCCAAGGTAACACAAAAAGTAAAAATGTGAAAAGACTTGCAAAAGCAAACAAACCCAGAAATAAACAGAGTATCTGAGACTTTGGGAGAACGACCTGGCGGTTCTACCTCGGGAGGGTGGTGGGCCTGGTGTACAACGATATACCCTACAATCTTACAAGTTTGCTGACCCACAGTTAATCACAAATAAATATGATAAAGAAAAGGGGAGTCCGGCGGTAGCGCAGTGGGTTAAGCCCACGTGGCGCAAGCGCAAGGACCGATGGAAGGATCCCAGTTCGAACCCTCAGCTCCACACCTGCAGGAGAGTCGCTTCACAAGCAGTGAAGCTGGTCTACAGGTGTCTTTCTCTACCCCCTCTCTATTTCTCTCTGTCCTAGCTAACAACAACAACAATAACAATAAAACAACAAGGGCAACAAAAGGGAATAAGTAAATATATATATATGTATAAAAAGGCAGTAGCAGTTCAGTCCCTAGCTGTTAAATGGCTCCGACCCCATCAGCAGGGCATACGGAGCCGGCTCCAAGCGTCAAGGCCTCACACTGGGCCAGGTGACACATGTTACAGTGCGCAAGGGCCCAGGTTCGAGCCCCCAGTCCCCACCTGCAGGGGGGAAAGCTTCACGAGTGGAGAAGCAGCGCTGCGTGTGTCTCTCTCTCCCTCTGTCACCTCCTTCTCAATTCTGGCTGTCTCTATCCAATAAATAAATAAAGATAAAAAAAAAAAAACTTAGGGGTTGGGTGGTAGCGCAGCGGGTTAAGTGCACGTGGCGAAAAGCGCAAGGAAGGATCCCAGTTCGAGCCCCGGCTCCCCACCTGCAGGAGAGTCGCTTCACAGGCGGTGAAGCAGGTCTGCAGGTGTCTATCTTTCTCTCCCCCTCTCTGTCTTCCCCTCCTCTCTCCATTTCTCTCTGTCCTACCCAACAACGGTAACATCAATAACAATAATTACCACAACAAGGGCAACCAAAGGGGGAGAAAATGGCCTCCAGGAGCAGTGGATTCACTGTGCAGGCACCGAGCCCCAACAATAACCCTGGAGGCAAAACAAAACAAAACAAAACAAAACCTCATTGGAGACACTCTCACTTCGTGGTCCGGGCGGTGGCGCAGTGGATGAAGCGCTGGACGCTCACCTGTGAGGTCACGGGTTCAATCCCCGGCAGCACATGTACCAGATTGATGTCCGGTTCTTTTCCTCTCTATTCCTACCTTCCTCCTCGTGAATAAATAAATAAAGTCTAAAAAAAGGAGAGAGAGAGACTCTAACTGGTTGGGGCACTGGCGGAGCAGGATGAGTTTGGTCAACGGGGAGACGAGCCGACGGGCCGCCATCGTGGGGAAGTGTGGGAAAATGTGCCGCCTGATGACAACCCTGTCAACCAACAGTCCCCCCAACAAGAACATATTGAAATAGGGGTGCGGGGTGGGGAGAGGAGGAAATGCCCCAGACAAACAAACAAGCAGGCAAAACTCCGGGAGTCATCACCGACATCCGCGGGGAGGTGATCCGGGAGGAAATTCTCTCCAAGGGGGGCGGACGTGGAGGCGAAGCCCCACAGAAGCGAACGGGGATACAATTCTACAAGCTAGGAAGGGGACAAAAAAAGAAAAAAAAAAAAAAAGAAAGAAACTTCGAGAAGCTTTCCCACAGCCCACAGAGCCCAAGGGCTGGTTCCCTAGGAACCCACTGCGCGTTACGTCGCCTTGCTCCGCCAGCCGGAAGACACCTGAGAAACAAACACAGATGACAGCGAAACCAGACTCCGACCTCCGGGCCCAGGGGGCCTCCCCACGCGCAAACTTCCGGGGCCGGGGCCGCGGCCGCTTCCGGTCACCCGCTCGCGCCTCAGGACCTTGAAGAGCAGCCACCCCCGCCCACACCCAGTGCCGCTCCTCGTGCGCATGCGCACGTCCCCACTGGAGGGGGTTCCGGGGGGCCAAGATGGCGGCTCTTAAGTCAGCAGGGCTGACTGGTGAGAACTGGCTTCTCTTCCTCACTCTCGCTCCTTTCAAAGGGGAGGAGGAAAGAGAGGCCGAAACTGCCCACTTTCATTGCCCTCACTGGCCGAGGCTGTCCATGTTTGCCTTACAAATTTATTGAGCAGACTGGACTTTGTCAGTCCTGAGCTCCATCTCTGCATTTTTGTTTTAAAGGCTCAATGTCCGTTTCATTTTTAAAAAATATTTATTTATTCCCTTTTATTGCCTTTTTTTTAATTGTTGTAGTTATTATTGATGTCGTTGTTGGATAAGACAGAGAGAAATGGAGAGAGGAGGGGAAGACAGAGGAGGAGAGAAAGACACCTGCAGACCTGCTTCACCGCCTGTGAAGCGACTCCCCTGCAGGTGGGGAGCCGGGGGCTCGAACCGGGATTCTTCCTCAGGTCCTTGCGCTTAACCCGCTGCGCTACCGCCCTACCACCCCCCTTTTTTTTTCTTTTATCTCCAGGGTTATCGCTGGGGCTCAGTACTTGCACTACAAATCCACTGTTCCTGGAGGGCAGTTTTTCTTTTCTAGTGGACTTGGACAGGACAGGAAAATTGAGAGGGGAAAGAGAGATAGAGAAGGAGAGAGAAAACTTCACTTGTGAAGCTTCCCCCTGAAGGTGGGGAGCCTGGGGCTGGAACTGGGATCCTTGCGTTTAATACCAAGTGCGCTTAACTGGGTGGGCCACCGCCCGACCCCGATACTGTGTTTTCTTTGGCCTCCAGGACTATTGCTGAGGCTTGGTGATGGCGCTATGAATCCTCTGCTCCTGGCAACCATTTTTTCCCATTTTATGGGACAGTACAAAAATTGAGAGGGGGTGGGGGAAGATAGAGAGGGAGAAAGATAAACACCTACTTCACTGCTTGTGAAGTGTCCCCCCTGCAGGTGGGGAGGGGGGTGTGGCAAAGCCCGACCTACCGGGATTTAGGAAGTATTCCCTCTGCTTTTATGCAATGCCAGTTGTGGATAACTGGCATTCACCAGTGAACCCATCTAGGACTGGTAGGTACTGTTAATGAAGGTTATTATTGATTCAATTTCTTTCATAGAACACTTCTGTCCTTTTCTGAGTGTTGGCAGATCATGTCTTTCCACGACTTTAAGGACTGGGGACATAGCTGCATAGGGTTTGCAGGTGGGAACTGCCAGACTCTTCTCCCAGTATCACCAGTAGAGCTAGAGTGGTACTGGTGAAAAAAAAAAAAAAGGATTTGACTCATTTTATCTAGGTTATCAAATTTATGAGCATATAGAATTCATATTACTGTCATTTTAATTTTGTTGGATGATTTCGTATATCTCTTCTTACATTGCCTTAAATTAACTTGGCCAGATTTACTTTAACACTTGGGAGGGGAGGGGAGAGACCCCAGAGCACTGGGGTCACAGCTTTGGCATATTGTGGTGCTGGGGATTGAGCCCTGAGACCTCTGGCATGGAAAGTCTTGCATGACCATTTTACTCTCTCCCCTGCCCTATAGTTGAATTTACCTTATATTTGCTACTATTTTCTTTTTTTATTTATTATTGGAAAGAGAGAGAAATTGAGAAGCGGAGGGGGAGTTAGGAAAAGAGACAGACACCTGCAGCTCTGCTTCACCACCCGCGAAGCTTTCCCCCTGCAGGTGGGGACCAAGGGCTTGAACCTGAGTCCTTGCACATTGTAATATGAGCGCTTAACCAAGGGCGCCACCACCTGGTCCCAATTTGCTATTTTCCATTAGTCCTTTTTCTTCTATTTTTTGTCTTCTGCTTTTATGCCTACATTCTGAGACAGATGTTTTCCTTTCTGACGTAATTACCTATGTAAAAGCAGGCATAATATAAATTAATTCTGTAAAGTATAATATAAAGTGAAGTGAGAAACACTTGTGTAGGTGTTATTTTAATGGCTTAAGAATACGTTTGAAGGCTTACAGGTGGATGATTATACAACACTGGTGAGACACTAACAATGCTACAGTGGTGTAATTCTCTTATTGGAATGTTCTCAGGGCAGAAAGCAGTTTTTCTTAATAATAGTTGGATAAAGGAGAGGGGCAGTAGTTAGGAAGGAATCCAAACACAAAGCTTGTACAAGCTATGCAGCACTCCTTGCACCACGTCAATCTCAGACGCAGAATATGACAAATCATTTCAAGTAATTCTAGCAACCTCCAACTCACCTATGCATACTTCAGTGTTTGGTATAAATAAACAATCATCTTGGGACATGGGAACATCAATGAAGACTGACAAAACTACCTTTACTTCAAAAACATCTAACAGGGAGTCAGGCGGTAGCGCAGCAGGTTAAGTGCAGGTGGTTCAAAGTGTAAGGACCAGCGTAAGGATCCGGGTTTGAGCCCCCCGGTCCCCCAACTGCAGGGGAGTCACTTCACAGACAGTGAAGCAGGTCTGCAGGTGTCTATCTTTCTCTCCCCCTCTCTGTCTTCCCTTCTTCTCTCCATTTCTCTCTGTCCTATCCGACAACATCAGTAACTACAATAATAACTACAACAATAAAACAATAAGGGAAACAAAAGGGAATAAATTAAAAAAACACATCTAACAGAAAATTTCATTTCAAAAACAGTTAATGTTTGAACTACATAGATGAAGGATTGCGTTATCAATTTTAACATGCTTTATTGAAAAAGTCACCCCAGCATCACCAAAAATGCTCTTAGTACATGACTCAGAACTCTTTATGTAAAATTTTGAAAATATGTAAGCCTGTGGATAATCACTGACAGGTATGCTAAAGAGAATGGCAACAGCAAGTTTTTATAATGATAAAAACTTTACAGTAGTAAACATTGGAACCACCTTCCACAAAAGTGTATCATCGCTGAAGTTATTGTATTTGTTAGACTCCCTCTGTAACTACTTCAAATTCACAATTATTTTTGGCATATTAAAATTTCAAATGTTGGGGGTCGGGCGGTGGCGCAGTGGGTTAAGCGCATGTGGCGCAAAGCGTAGGAACCGGCGTAGGGATCCCGGTTCGAGCCCCGGCTCCCCACCTGCAGGAGAATCGCTTCACAGGCGGTGAAGCGGATCTGCAGGTGTCTATCTTTCTCTCCCTTTCTCTGTCTTCCCCTCCTCTCTCCATTTCTCT
The DNA here is from genome assembly GCF_950295315.1 of Erinaceus europaeus. Lineage (NCBI taxonomy): Eukaryota > Metazoa > Chordata > Mammalia > Eulipotyphla > Erinaceidae > Erinaceus > Erinaceus europaeus. The sequence continues at coordinate 186,870,746 of NC_080162.1, forward strand.
CTGTCCTGTCCAACAACGAATTGCGTCAACAAGGGCAATAATAATGACCACAACGAAGCTACAACAAGGGCAACAAAAGGGGGGGGGGGAATGGCCTCCAGGAGCCGTGGATTCATGGTGCAGGCACCGAGCCCAGCAATAACCCTGGAGGAGGAAAAAAAAAAAATTTCAAATGTAGTGCTTGCTGCCAGTCAGTATTTAGCTCACTTAGCACTCTCTCCAGGTGAGATCAACTTTGTACCTTTCGGTGTATGCCATGATGTGACAGTATTTGGCATAACAATACAAAAATGCAATAAAGGCTAAGGAAGCCAACACACCCATCCAAAAAGATCTGTGTACACATATGTTCTTGGCAGCACACTTTGTAATAGCCAAAACCTGGAAGCAACCCAGGTGTCCAACAACAGATGAGTGGCTGAGCAAGTTGTAGTCTATATACACAATGGAATACTACTCAGATATTAAAAACAGTGACTTCACTGTTTTCAGTCCATCTTGGATGGAGCTTGAAGAAATTATGTTAAGTGAAATAAATCAGAAACAGAAGGATGAATATGGGATGATTTCACTCTCAGGCAGAAGGTGAAAAACAAGATCAGAAGAGCAAACACCAGTAGAACCTGAACTGAGGTTGGTGTATTGCACCAAAGTAAAAGACTCTGGGGTGGGGGGCGGGGAGTACAGGTCCAGAAAGGGTGACAGAGGACCTAGTGGGGGTTGTATTGTTGTGTGGAAAACTGAGAAATGTTATTCATGTACACACTACTGTATTTACTGTCGAGTGTAAAACATTAAGCCCCCAATAAAGAATTTTAAAAAATGCAATAAAGGGAGTGATATGGAAGGGTAGGATGAAGAATGTTAAGGAATCACCATTTAAACCTTTGAGTTTATTTTGGTAACAGTCATGAAATGGCTCAACTATTCAAATGTCACACATTTTTCTTCTTTTCTTTAAAATTTTTATATTTATTTATTTATAAAATGGAAACACTGACAAGACCATAGGATAAGAGGGGTATTCTCACCACCATAACTCCATATCCCATCCCCTCCCCTGATAGTTTTCCTATTCTTTAAGCTTCTGGGAGTGGGTCACACATTTTTCTAAAAGGCTTAGCACATGTTAGCAGAGAAAAAAGAAATCTAAACCTCAGGATGGAGTCTGTGCCCTGACTATTGAACAAATCACCTCATAATAATCTAGGAATTTTTATGTCTCTCAATACTTTGTTAAACTTTTAGATGTTCTCACAGTTAATATACATAATTCATTTTTGTAATGACTATTGTGATCAAGAAAAATGTTAATTTAAAATAATGTCAGGCGTTAACTGGTCAGCAATATTTCTGTTAATTTAATTATTCTGTTTAAGATTTGTATTGTGATCTGATAAACATTAACATTTTACTTTAAATTCATTGTTAAAGACGTACAATATTGCAATTTAATTTTTAAGAAGTGACTGAGTAAAAAAAATTATATGAAAACTAGATTCTATTTTGCTTGATAATAAGCAAGAATCTTTGTATAAAAGCAGAACTTATAGTAGTATCAAGTAAATCAAGCATTTACAGTGTCACTATTAAAGTCTTACCACTTAAGGAAGATTCAGTGTATGGGACACAAATATAATTAGGCTGATAAAAATATACTCTCTACTCCACTGTATGTAAGCCAAAGGGTATAGGATATTGATGTGAAATGCTTTTGCTATTTCTTTTTCAACAATTAGTAGATGACAAGATGCTTGTTCTGCAAGCATATAAACTGGTTCACTAAACTTTCACATCATTTCCCATGTAACTTTAAAAAAAATCTCTAATCTTAAGAATCAAAATTCTAAGAAAGAATTCTCTTAAGGTTTTTCTGTATTCTCTTTTACAAGTAACTAGTTAGTTGGTTTTTAACTATGGTTTTTGAGGTGAGCTTACAATGTTTCTAAGAAAGATCTACTGTCTGATTTATTTTAAATTTCCAGTATGCTGCAATGAAACTGCATATATTTGTTGTATACCTAGAATTTTCTAATCTATATTTTAATTCTCAATTAGCTCAATAATTTGAAAGCTACATATCTTACTTTCAATTAGGAAGACAGTTTTGAATAGTTATTTGAAAAGGCAAATATCAAGGTTTAAGATTTAGATTTCATGTAACAATATACTAAACATTAAAAAAACAAAGAACATAAATAGAATGCATTTGTAATATTCGTACATGACACAGAGGCATTCACTCTTGGCACAACCTAGATACAAACCCAGCAATACTTTATTACCTTTCAGATCTTTGGGAAGTTAAAACTTCATTAATTTTTACTTTCCTACATAGAAAAACATTCACAAATTTGAGTTGGTCTATCAAATGCAAATGATTTGCTTTTGGTACTTATTAGTTTTATCTGCAGAATGATAGTCATTCAAAGTGTTAATTAGCAGCCCATATGTTAACTATGTTTTTACATTTAAATGCTACTGAGAACTGATCATATCAAACAGTGATTTATTAAAGAAAGATTCTTAAACAATCATGTACCACTTGCATAGTTCTGATCAGAGAACAAAAGTCAAAGAAGAGTTACAAAGGCATTAATACGTATAAGACAGGCTATTAAAAATAGTCTATCTTGAGTATATGTTAGTGTAAACTTAAGGGGGCAAAACAGTAGGAAAAAAGGCTTTCTTTAAAAATAGGCTAATGCTAAGAACAATAGCTCTCAAAACTTCTGTTTTAAAAATAAACTTAGTAAGAATACAAATTTTAATTCAAAACTTAGCTCTTTGAAATGCCCTATCTTCTTGCATACAGCAGAAAATACATTTTTCAGTTTTCAACATTACATGTAAAAATGAGGCACTAATTAAACATTTGAATATATTCACACAAACAGGAGTTTCAGTCCCCTCTGCAGGCTTATATTATTTCAATGATTTCTGGACAGCAAACTGCTCACAAAAATAAATCTTCTGATGGAGGAGCATAAGAGAAACCGAGAAAGGCATCATCAGCCTCCAGCACACTTGCATTCACTATAGAATAGTCCGAAGATACACACACAGAATATGGAACTGTTTCTTCTGTAAATGCCGCATCAAAGTTCCTGATATCATCTGGTCCTGCCTAAAACATCAAAGGGACACTATTACTCACTTGAGCTTGTTTTCTATTAATTCAGTCCTTCATTTAAACTTTCATTAAAATCCTTTTTAAAAAATATTTTATTTTTGAGAAAGATGTAGAGACACACAGACAGAAAGACCAGAGCACTGCTCAGCTCTGGCTTATGGTGGTGTGGGGGATTGAACCTGGGACTTTGGAGCCTCAGGCATGAGAGTCTGTTTGCATAACCATTATGCTATCTCCCCCAACCCATTAAAAGTCTCTTAATGAATTTATTCCTGATAAGTTTTGATATCTTCTTACACTAGCACTTTTTATTTTTATTTATTTTCTCAAGATTTTATTTATTTAAGAACCAGACATCACTCTGGCGCATGTACTGCCAGGGACTGAATTTAATTAAGACCTCTTGCTTGAGAGTCCAATATTTTATCCACTGTGCCACCTCCTGGACTACATACTGGCACTTTTAAAAAACATTTTCTGGGCTGGTGAGATAAACAGCAGTAACACATTGAATCATCCTCACCACTTAAAAAATGTCAGAGCTGGGATAAGGACAAGTGACTGGCATACTTTAATGATAGCTCTTTGGCTTGCTAACAGGCCACCTCATCTTTTAGGGCCCTAGTCAGGGAATCCTGGGATTCCTACACAGACAAAATGGGCCTAGACCTCTTATAGATCCCTCTCTCCACTGCCACTGGTCATCTCCATTAGGAACAACATAATGGGCCTCTTTGTGGGCCCCTATAGGACCTTGCCCTCAAAGTGGATCAACAATGGTAGGGACGTCCCATTCTTGGAAGGGAGGTTGGACTAAAATACTCTATCATTCAAGGAAGACAGGTCTGGCAATGGGTGCAACCAAGAATTTTCCAAGCTATGACCACAGAATGTGAGGTCAGATCTATAGGGATGCAGAGGTTACACAGGTTCCTGCACTGAATACAGGCCCCAGATCAAATTGATGGGGTTTATAGTTAATGGTATTTATATACTTTCCCCATATTTGGGAGCCACTCTCTTCCCAGATCCAACATTCTAGTCCTATTTCCAACTCTGACACCATCTACCCCAGATAATACCCTTGGCCCACCTGCATGTTAACTGTTGAGCTCAGGCAATAATTAGCAAAGTCATGGGCCCCTTGGAATAGACCTAAAATAGACCTACTAGCCTTTTCCTAAATGGAGACCCCCAATCTCATCTACTATATTCTTGCCTTTAGGTTCCAGATTATTAAAAAGTTTGTTTTTCTTTATATCTTAATGCTTTTTCAGACACCAAATTGCAGATGCTACCATGACACCAATCTGACTCCCCAAGGCAGACTAACTTACCAATGTACCCTGGAAACCCATCTCTCCAGAGCCCTGACCCACTAGGGAAAGATACGAGACAGGCTGGGATTATGGATCCACCTGTCAATGCCCATGTCCAGTGGAGAAGCAATTACAGAAGCCAGACCTTCCACCTTCTGTACGCCATAATGATCCTGGGTTCATACTCCCAGAGGGATAAAGACTAGGAAAGTTTCCAGTGGAGGGGATGGGATATGGAACTTGGGTGGTGGGAAATGTGTGGAATTTTACCCCTCTTATCCTATGGTTTTGTCAATATTTTCTATTTTTTTACTTTATAAATAAAAAAAAAAAAAAGTCAGAGCTGAACAGTGCTCTGGTAAAAAACAAAAACAACCCAAGCATATACACTCTATTTTTACTTTCCCGACTTTTATTATTTAACTGAAATGATCTATCCTAGCACTTAAGGCTTCTGTTTTACTTACATTAATTTCAATCTCAGGTCCTTAGTGATCTTTTTTCTGTCTAAGCATAATTACCCCCAAATTTAGAAAATGAGGTGAAGGTAGACTTCCTGTATAGTATTTTGCATTTGAGCTTCTACAAAATGCTTTTGCCTATGTAACTTCGCAATTTTAGGAAAGTGAAGTCTTTTGATTAAGAAAGAAGAAATGAATCTTTTTGATAATGGGTTTTAAATAAAACAAAGGTTTTGTGTTACAGAAGTCATGTAGCATTCAACACTCTTAGTTCTAGAGGTTGATGGGATCAGCTGCTTAGGTTGGAAGGCAGTAGCTTCCAAGTTTCCTTAATCTGATATAAGCTAAAGGACTTTTCCTGCTCAGTGTATTTACAGGGGAGAAAAAAAAGGGCAGGGGGAAGGTACTACAAATCTATCAGTTTTAACCATCTGACATGTAAAAGGCATATGTAAATGACATAGATAATATCAAAATTTTCTGTTACTTAGCACAATACACATTTTATAAATGTCCTTATTTATAAATGTCATCTTAAGAGTGGTGAAGGCTTGCCCTCAAAGTACCTAAACTTTTTATAAATGTCCTTATTTTATAAATGTCATCTTAAGAGTGGTGAAGGCTTGCCCTCAAAGTACCTAAACTTAAAGTCTAATTCTGGAATTTGGCAACTTATTTAAAACCTTTTCTGAGCCTCAGTGAACTCATCCATAATGAGGAAACTGTCATTTCATAGGATTGTTGTCATGCTATGTAAAATCACATAAATAATGAGGAAGCCAGGAGACGGCTCACCCAGTAGAGGGCACACTTTACCAAGTGTGAAAACCTGGATGGGAGCACCATTAAAGGGGCAACTTCATGAGGGTGAAGCAGTGCTTTAGTTTCTCTCCTTCTCTTTTTCCCTCCCTGCCTTTAGCTTTTATCTTAAATGAGACAAACAAATAATAGTCTGCCAAGTGCAGTGGAATTGTCATGTACAAAGTTCCAGGGAAGCCCTGGCAGCAATAAAAACAAAAACAAAAAACAAAACAAAAAAACAAGGGTTGGAGAAATAGCATAATGGTTATGCATTAGAACTTTCATGCTTGAAGTACCAAAGGTCCCAGGTTCAATTCCCAGCATCATCAGAAGCCAGAGCTGAGTAGTGAGTGATTTGGTAAAATATAAAGCAAAATATTGAGAACAGTGTATAAGAATGTCTTCTTGAGGCTGGTGAAATAACTCACTTATGTAGTGTCCTGTTTTGCCATATGTGAGTCCTAGGTTCACACCCTGTTACTACTGTTCCTAAAGGAAGTTTTGGTGCTGTGGTTTCTTTTACTCTCCTTTTGCCTCTCTGCCTTCATCTCTACCTGATCCAGCTTTCTGGTCTTTTTTTCCCCAACTATGACACCATCCCCCCCCCCCCCCCGATAATAACTTAGGTCACCTGCATATTGGATGTCAGGCACAGGCAAAAACTAGCAGGGATATACATCTAAAATAGCTAAAAACTAGCTTTTTCCAAAACGGAGACTCCACATTTTCATCCACAATATTCCAGCCTTTAGGTTCATGATTAGTCAACAATTTGTTCTGCTTTATATCTTAACTCTTTTTCAGCCTAGGTTCCAGATGCTACTATGATGCTAACAGGACTTCCCAAGGCAGATGACCCCACCAATGTGTCATGGAGCCCTACTTCCCCAGAGCTCTGCCCCACTATGGAAAGAGAGAGACAGACTGGGGGTATGGATTGACCTGTTAACACCCATGTTCAGTGGGGAAGCAATTACAGAAGCCAGACCTTCCACCTTCTGCATCCCATAATGACCCTGGGTCCATACTCCCAGAGGGTTAAAGAATAGGAAAGCTATCGGGGAGGGGATGGGATATGGAGTTCTGGTGGTGGGAATTGTGTGAGTTATACCCCTCTTATCCTATGGTCTTGTCAGTATTACCATTTTATAAATAAAAATTAAAAAAAAAAGAATTTTTAAGTTTGTCTTTAAAAACATATTTTATTACCTTTTATTTATTGGATAAAGACAGCCAGAAATTGAGAGGAAGGGAGAGAGAGACACACACACACACACAGACACCTGTAGCACTGCTTCATCACTTGTAAAGCTTTCTCCCTGCGGGTGGAGACCAAGGGCTTGAACTGGAGTCCTTGTGCATTGTAACACTTGCCCAACCAGGCACGCCACCACTTGGCCCCTTTAAAAACAACTTCTTTATCATACTCTTTCTGATATCTCTTGATCTGCTAGTGAAAATCCTATTGAGGTTCTCTTCATTTCAATTGTTAGTGAGTTTGAAAGTTTTTGTGTATTTAACAGCTATCTATATTTGTTTTCTGTAGGTGCATCTTTTTATGCTTTGAGGCCCCCCCCCCCCATTATGAATTAAGAAATCTTTCTGCAGTCTGTTGCTGAGTACACACATTACCATATGCAAGGATCCAGGTTCAAACCTTTGGTCCCCACCTACAGAGATGAAGTTTCACAAGTGGTGAAGCAGTGATGAAAATATTTCTTTCTCCCTCTCTAGCATCCCATTTCCTTCTTAATTTTTCTCTTGTCAAATAAAATAAAAAGCAAGATTAAAAAAAAAGATGTAACAATTTATATTAGTATTACAGTTTGTCTGTACCTCTGTAGGAAGGCAAATTTTATCTGTCTAATGTAAGTCTAGTCTTAATAGTCATTTAAAGTTATCAGTTGTATCAGGCAACACTGAGTGACATATTTCACAAATATTTAAGACCTTATTTAATTTCATTTAGCTATTTTAGAAAGTAAGTTTGGGTAAATACTTACCACATTTGGATTAAATGGTGGTGGAATTTTCTTTTGTACAAGGTCAGACCAGCTGAGTGATTCAAAAAAAGGATGATTCTGAATTTCCAGCTACAATATTAAAGGAAAATTATTTTACTAAGAGTAAAGAATAAATTTAATACTCACTGAAGAATTGTATGAAGCCAAACCACTAGCACTCTGTCCTTAACTATTTTTAGGCACATGCTTATGTTATCCATGTGGAAAAATGGGATACTAGACATGAAAAGTAATTACTTAGAACTTAAATTATATCCTTTTCACACAGTTTCTTTATAAGTAAAATGGGGTTAGAACTTCTGTCCTACAGAGTTTATAAACTGCTGAAGGCACCAAGAAGTTTTAATTAGGATTTTAATGTTACAAATGTGGCAGATCGTTTTTTTTTTTTTTTTTTCCACTGTATCTGTAATGTGGGATGGATGAGCGCCATACTAAATAAAGGAATAACAGCTATAGTTGTGGACAAACAACAGACAGCGATGTTAGAGCAAGATCAACAGCAATGGGAGTCAAGAGAAGGACCTGGGTTTGGGCAAAAGTTGGGAGGCATGTATAATAAATAAAACAGGACACTGAATATTCAAGTAAGGAAAAGAAAAGCTTCAAAAGTGCAAATGAAGACAATACCACCTCACATTTATGAGAACAGTTTATGTCACTAAGTATAGAAACAAGTGCTGCTGAGGATGTGAAGAAAAAGGAACTCATCACTCTATTTGTAGGAAATGTTAGTTGATCCAGCTCCTTTAGAAAACAGCATGGAGATTCTGCAAAATATTAACAAAAGACCTATGTGGCCATTCCTCTCCTAGGAGTCTATTCAAAGAATAGAATGCTTATCTGAAGAGATTTATGTACACTTATGTTCGCTGTAGCACAATATACAATTGCTAGGATGTAGAAACAACATAAGTGGCCAATGTCAGTTGTTGGAAAAAATAACATCTTCTACCAGAATATAGATGGAACTGGTGACAGGCAAGATACTGAATGATCCACTCATATAGATTTAAGAAGTACAGAAAAGGTTTGGGGGTGGGTGTCCTGATGCATGATGGTGGAGAAGGACCTAGAATGGGGGTGAGAGTATTTTGCAGAAAACAGAAAATTTACACATGTACCAGCAACTGTATCTACTATAAACCATCAATTCTCCCACCCAATTAAAAAGAAATGACAAAAAAAAAAGGCAAGGAAAAAGACGGGTGAAAAATAAACTCGTGGTATTTATCTGAATGTAGGTTTGAATTTACTAAAAAGATAGGAGGGAAGATATTAAAGGGGGCTAGGGAGTCAATCCTCTGAGGTGGAAGGCGAGAACGATTTGTTGGTGAGTGAGAGGTGCTAACAATCTTTTGGGGCAAAGTGAAATTGTAGCTTGAGCAAACTATAGTCTTATAAAACAGTGTTTCCTCAGTTAAGAAGAAGAAAAACAGCAACAACAAAAATACCACCTCAGGGCTGAGGAAACAGCCCTAAAACACAGGACACCTGAGGGTGGAAGGTCCCAGCTTTAATCCTCGGCATTATCATAAACTAGAGGTGAGCAGTGCTCTGGTTTCTCTCTTACATGATCTGACAATGAGATGGGCCATGACTGATATCATCAATAAGAACAGAAGGAAATTCGACTTCCGGAGGCGGAGCTACAAGCAGCAGATCGCTTTCTCTCCACTCCTCTCCTCTCCTCTCCCCTCCCCCACCCTCCCCTCCTGGATCAACTAGGAATACCAAAGGAGACCACCCGGGACCGAAACAAGACAGGACTAGAATGACCACAGGAACCCAGTAAATCACCAGTGAGTACAAACACGTGTGGCTGGTGACAGAGAGGAGAGAGGAGCCTAAGGAGAGATTAAGTGACTGCTAACAGTTCAGCAGTTTATCAGTTGAGACACCACCTCCAGTCTGCTCCACCAACAAGGGGACAGCTTAAGGGAGGAGAGGACTCCCCAGAGACTCACCAAGTGCAACTCTGAGTCTCCATTGCTACTACCCTCAGAATCTGGAGCAGCGACAGGAAGGGACACCAGGGGACAGAGATCTAACCAGGAAACTCAGGAGAAGACCTATACCTCCTTGGCATAGCTGAGGGGCTGTGAAAGTCTCTTTGCATAACCACTGGATTATCTCTGCCACACCCTGCTTTATCTCTTGGTCAGGAGTCAGTGATTAAGCTAAGAAGCCTATTGATAGTTTAAAAGCCCTCAGGCTCCCATAGCCTACAGGGAAGAAAAAAAAAAAGAGGCTTTTAAACCACTGAGCTCCAACACAGGGATTGAAACAACTGTTAATTTCCAACACTGTAAACCCTTTAATTAACTTATTTAGACACAAGTCAATCCAGGCAATAGTGATCAATAATTTGAAAAGTACTGATAAAGGGAACTCATAACATAATATATAAAATGGTTAAAACAACAAGAAAAAATATTGGAGCATCGAACCAGGACAAGAGTCCAGCTAAAAGTCCTCCAGAGGGTGAAGCACAAAATAATGAGTTCAACATCCAAGCATTAGCTAAGGAAACAATAACAGGAGTGAGTAAAGAATTTGAAAAAATTGTAATCAGAAATACAGGAACAACAAATGAGAAGATGGAAGAAAATACTAATTATCTCATGGTTATTAGAGAGCTGAAAGCTGAAATCACTGAGCTAAGAATGCAACTAGCTGAACAAGATAAAACAGTATCAGAGCAGGGCAACAAAATAGATGAACTCCAGAAAACAGTAGAGGGCAGAGAGAATAGAATAAATGAGGCTGAAGACAGAATTAGCAAGATTGAGAATGAATTAGAGACAACTAAAAAGAAGTAAGAGATCTCAAAAAGAGATTAAAAGATGCTGAAACAACAACAGAGTCTTATGGGATGACTTCAAAAGAAACAATATACGCATTAGTGGCATACCAGAGGAAGAAAGAGAAGGGGAGGAAGAAAGCATTTTCCAGGCCATAATAGCTGAAAACTTCCCTAGTCTAGACAACATCAAAGACATAAAGATTCAAGAAGCCCAGAGGGTCCCAAACAGAATTAACCCAGACCTAAAGACACCAAGACATAGCATACTTAGAATGGAAAGGAATAAGGATAAAGAAAGGATCCTGAAGGCTGCAAGAGAAAAACAAAGAGTCACCTACAAAGGAAAACCCATAAGATTAGCAGCAGACTTCTCCATACAAACACTACAGGCCAGAAGAGAATGGCAAGATATCTATCGAGTGCTCAATGAGAAAGGCTTTCAGCCAAGAATACTATATCCTGCTAGACTGTCATTCAGACTAGATGGAGGCATCAAAACCTTCTCAGACAAGCAACAGTTGAAGGAATCAACCATCACCAAGCCTGCCCTGAAAGAAGTTCTGAAAGGTCTCCTATAAACAATCAGACCACCACAAATAGGCCATATATCAAAACACCCTAAAACTCTACAAGAATGGCGTTAAAATATCTTCAATCTTTGATATCAATAAATGTCAATGGCCTGAATTCACCTATTAAAAGATGTTGGTATCTTCTAATTCTGCTTTAAAAAACCCCTTCTGTTTCATTTGGTTTAAATCCCCCCTGCTTAACACTGCATTCTATTTACATAACCACTGTATTCTATTTATATAACCACTGCCATCTATTTACATAAATCACTTTTACATTTACATAAAGCACCACCTTCCCTCCAGGGCATTGGTGGTTTAGTGGTAGAATTCTCACCTGCTCCACCCCCCTCTCCTTGTCACACCCTGATCCTCTCCTTGTCACACCCTGATATTCACCAGTCACTTTTCTCTCCACCCTCTCTGTGTCACATCCTGTTCACACCCTACTTGGGAAGTATATATAAAGACAACATTGTTCGCTTTAGTTAGTTGTTAGTTTAGCTTAGCTTGGTATAGATTGTGCTGCATCCTGCATGAATAAAGAGATACTGCCTACAGCTCAACCATGAGTCCCTGGTCATCTGTCTCCCGTCAGTGAAGCTCAGCCCGACAAAAAGACACAGAGTAGGAAGATGGATCAGAAAACACAATCCAACAATATGTTGTCTACAGGAAACCCACCTAACTCAACAAGACAAACACAGACTTAAAGTGAAAGGATGAAAAACTATCATACAAGCCAATGGCCCACAAAAAAGGGCAGGAACAGCTATTCTCATATCTGACATGATAGACTTTAAAATAGATAAAATTTAAAAAGATAGGAATGGACACTACTTAATGCTCAGAGGATCAGTCAATCAAGAGGACTTAACAATTATTAACATCTATGCACCCAATGAGAAGCCATCTAAATATATCAAACTTCTACTGAAAGAGCTACAGCAATATATTAACAGTAACACAATCATAGTAGGGGACTTCAACACCCCACTCTCTCAACTTGACAGATCATCCAGGCAGAAAATCAATAAAGACATAAGGGAGCTAAATGAAGAGATAGATAAACTAGTACTATTGGACATTTTCAGAGTCATTCATCCCATGAAACTGGAATACACATTTTACTCAAATCCACATGGGTCATTCTCAAGGATAGACCATATATTAGGCCACAAAGACAGCATCAGCCAATTCAAGAGCATTGAAATCATCCCAAGCATCTTCTCAGACCACAGTGGAATTAAACTAACACTTAACAATCAACAAAAGATTAGTAACAGTGCCAAAATGTGGAAGCTCAACAGTACACTTCTTAACAACTTCTGGGTCAAAGAGGAAATCAAGGAAGAAATCAAAATGTTTCCAGAGTTCAATGAAAATGAAGAAACAACCTATCAAAATATTTGGGACACAGCTAAAGCAGTCCTAAGAGGGAAGTTCATAGCTATACAAGCACACATTAGGAAATAAGAAAAAGCACAAATAAACAGCCTGATTGCACATCTTAAAGACCTAGAAGAACAACAAAGGAACCCTAAAGCAACGAGAAGGTCAGAAATCACTAAAATTAGGGCAGAAATAAATAACATTGAGAATAGGAAAACCATACAAAAGATCAATGAAAGTAAATGTTGGTTCTTCGAAAGAGTAAACAAAATCGACAAAGCTTTAGCCAGACTCACAAAACAAAAAAGGGAGAAGACCCAAATAAATCGGATACTAAATGAAAGAGGAGATATCACAACAGACACCACAGAAATTCAACATATCATGCGAGGCTTCTATGAACAACTATATGCCACCAAGCTAGAGAACCTGGAAGAAATGGACGATTCCCGAGATACCTACCAACTTCCAAAACTAAGTAAAGAGGAAGTAGATAACATGAATAGGCCCATCACAGCCAATGAAATTGAAACAGTTATCAAAAATCTCCCCCAAAATAAAAGTCCTGGACCAGATGGTTTGACAAATGAATTCTACAAAACCTTCAAAGAAGAACTAATACCTCTACTTTTAAAAGTTGTCCAGAAGATTGAAGACACTGGAATACTCCCTGCCAGCTTCTATGAAGCCAACATCACCCTGATACTAAAAGCAGACAGGGACACAACCAAAAAAGAAAACTACAGACCAATATCTCTGATGAACATAGATGCTAAAATATTAAACAAAATTCTAGCCAACCAAATATAGCAGTATATCAAAAAGATTGTCCATCATGACCAAGTGGGGTTTATCCCAGGCATGTAAGGTTGGTTTAATATATGTAAATCAATCAATGTGACCCACCACATCAACAAAAGCAAGACCAAAAACCACATGGTCATATCAATAGATGCAGAGAAAGCTTTTGACAAAATACAACATCCCTTTATGATCAAAACACTACAAAAAATGGGAGTAGACAGACAATTCCTGAAGATAGTGGAGTCTATATGTAGCAAACCTACAGCCAACATCATACTTAATGGTGAAAAACTGGAAGCATTTCCACTCAGATCAGGTACTAGACAAGGCTGCCCACTATCACCATTACTATTCAACATAGTGTTGGAAGTTCTTGCCATAGCAATCAGGCAGGAGCAAGGAATTCAAGGGATACAGATTGGAAGAGAAGAAGCCAAACTCTCCTTATTTGCAGATGACATGATAGTATACATGGAAAAACCTAAGGAATCCTGCAAGAAGCTTTTGGAAATCATCAGGCAATACAGTAAGGTGTCAGACTACAAAATTAACATTCAAAAGTCAGTGGCATTCCTCTATGCAAACACTAAGTTAGAAGAAATTGAAATCCAGAAATCAATTCCTTTTACTATAGCAACAAAAACAATAAAATATCTAGGACTAAACCTAACCAAGGAAGTGAAAGACTTGTATACTGAAAATTATGAGTCACTACTCAAAGAAATTGAAAAAGACACAAAGAAGTGGAAAGATATTCCATGTTCATGGGTTGGAAGAATTAACATCATCAAAGTGAATATATTACCCAGAGCCATCTACAAATTTAATGCTATCCCCATTAAGATCCCAAGCACATTTTTTAGGAGAATAGAACAAATGCTACAAATGTTTATCTGGAACCAGAAAAGACCTAGAATTGCCAAAACAATCTTGAGAAAAAAGAACAGAACCGGAGGTATCACACTCCCAGATCTCAAACTGTATTATAGGGCCATTGTCATCAAAACTGCTTGGTACTGGAACATGAATAGACACACTGATCAGTGGAATAGAATTGAGAGCCCAGAAATGAGGCCCCACACCTATGGACATCTAATCTTTGACAAAGGGGGCCAGACTATTACATGGGAAAAGCAGAGTCTCTTCAGCAAATGGTGTTGGAAACAATGGGTTGAAACATGCAGAAGAATGAAACTGAATCACTGTATTTCACCGAATACAAAAGTAAATTCCAAGTGGATCAAGGACTTGGATGTTAGACCACAAACTATCAAATACTTAGAGGGAAATATTGGCAGAACTCTTTTCTGCTTAAATTTTAAAGACATTTTCAATGAAACAAATCCAATTACAAAAAAGACTAAAGCAAGTATAAATCTATGGGACTACATCAAATTAAAAAGCTTCTTCACAGCAAAAGAAACCACTACCCAAACCAAGAGACCCCTCACAGAATGGGAGAAGATCTTTACATGCCATACATCAGATAAGAGTTTAATAACCAACATATATAAAGAGCTTGCCAGACTCAACAACAAGACAACAAATAACCCCATCCAAAAATGGGGAGAGGACTTGGACAGAATATTCACCACAGAAGAGATCCAAAAGGCCGAGAAACACATGAAAAAATGCTCCAAGTGTCTGATTGTCAGAGAAATGCAAATAAAGACAACAATGAGATACCACTTCACTCCTGTGAGAATGTCATACATCAGAAAAGCTAACAGCAGCAAATGCTGGAGAGGTATGGGGTCAAAGGAACCCTCCTGCACCTCTGTGGAGAACAGTCTGGAGAACTCTCAGAAGGCTAGAATGGACCTACCCTATGACCCTGCAATTCCTCTCCTGGGGATATATCCTAAGGAACCCAACATATCCATCCAAAAAGATCTGTGTACACATATGTTCTTGGCAGCACAATTTGTAATAGCCAAAACCTGGAAGCAACCCAGGTGTCCAACAACAGATGAGTGGCTGAGCAAATTGTGGTATATATACACAATGGAATACTACTCAGCTGTAAAAAATGGTGACTTCACCATTTTTAGCCGATCTTGGATGGACCTTGAAAAATTCATGTTGAGTGAAATAAGTCAGAAACAGAAGGATGAATATGGGATGATCTCACTCTCAGGCAGAAGTTGAAAAACAAGATCAGAAAAGAAAACACAAGTAGAACCTGAAATGGAATTGGCGTATTGCACCCAAGTAAAAGACTCTGGGGTGGGTGGGTGGGGAGAATACAGGTCCATGAAGGATGATGAATGACATAGTGGGGGTTGTATTGTTAAATGGGAATCTGGGGAATGTTATGCATGTACAAACTATTGTATTTACTGTTGAATGTAAAACATTAATTCCTCAATAAAGAAATTAAAAAAAAAAAGAACAGAAGGAAGATAGAGCAGGAGTTCAATTTATAGACATTCTATATCTGAAGTACATTAAAAAAACCTTAAATGAACCTACATTTGTGACCCAAGTTTGAGTCTGGCCCCCACTGTAATGAAGGAAGTTTTTGTTATGGTTCTTCTCTCTCTCTCTGTCTTTCTCTCTCTCTCTCAATTCAAGTGGTGATGCTGAGCTAATAACTGGAAGGAACTAAAATAAAAGGGAGCAGTAATCTGTGTAGATAAAAGCTTATATTGTTCCCCCAAGGGCCTGAGATGAACTGCAAAGTGAGAACTGACCTCTCCCACTACAACAGGAAGAAGTAAATGAGAAAAGCAGGTGCATAGAGTTCTGCAAATGATAGCCAGGAGGTCAGTTCCACTCTGATGACTCTTATTTCCCTGTAAAATAGGGAAAAACCATTTGCTTAAAGTGAATGAAGATAAAGAAAAGGAACCTGGAAAATTGAAGTAAAGATCTGAAAAAGTAGGAAAGTAAGAGAAATGTAAGAGTATCCCCAGGCAGTGGTGAACCACAGAGGACATTAATGACTATGACTTCACAACACCTTCAGTATGCCAAGCTGTGAAAACTTTTTAGCATTGTTCAGTGGTCCAGAGACGACAGATGGATTCATCCATGGTTATGATGGACAAGGGATGAAGAGGTGTGAGGTATTCGCAAGACACTAGGCTATGGAATCCAACCCAAACAGAAAACTATTGGCAGAACTACCTGCTGAACCGAAGAGTGTGGATATGCAAAAGTTATAGCAGACCAGCTTACTATTTACAGCTCAAGTTTAAGATTAATAAACACCTCCAAGAATGACTGAGAAATTTAAATGAATTTAAATCTATCGTCCCCAATGAATTTACTGATACATAATGATGACAAATACACCAACAAGTTAATTATCTTGATAACTAAAAAGTATATTGTATGTATTTATTATTGGATAGATATAGACAGAAATTGAGATGGGAGGGGGAGAGAAAGGGAGAGGGAGAGGGAGAGAGAGGGAGGGAGAGAAAGAGGGAGAGAGAGGAAGAGAGAGAGCTGCAGCTTTGCTTCACCACTAGTGAAGCTTTCTCCTTGCCGGTGGGAGCCAGGGGCTTGAACCAGGACCTTGTGCACTGTAATGTGTGGGCTTAACCAGGTGCGCCACCACCCGGCTCCTTTCAACATTTTTTTTCCTGAAAATTTTTAATATTTATTTATTCCCTTTTGTTGCCCTTGTTTCATTGTTGTAGTAATTATTATGGATGTTGTTATTGTTGGATAGGACAGAGAGAAATGGAGAGAGGAGGGGAAGACAAAGAGGAGGAGAGAAAGATAGACACCTGCAGACCTGCTTCACCACCTGTGAAGCGACTCCCCTGCAGGTGGGGAGCCGGGGTTCGAACCGGGATCCTTATGCCGGTCCTTGTACTTTGTGCCACCTGCGCTTAACCTGCTGCGCTACACCCTGACTCCCGATACTTATGCTTTTGATGCAACTCATGATGGAATTCACCTTACAAATGCCACATAAAGTACGAATTGATTTTCAAACTGTAAATAAGTGTAAGTTGAGTGTGTACTGGGACACAGTTACGTACAAAGTCTTCTTTGGCACCGAGTCGATTTTGCCTATTTTTTTCTAGAAGTTCTTCCAGAATGGACCATGCTGTGAGGCTTACTCCAGGCCTCAAACTTAAGGGCTTGTGAAGAATATTGTCATACATTTCAGCAACATCTCGGCAATAGAAAGGAGGCTGAAAAAAAAAAAAGCCAAAACGAAATTAATATTAATTGAATAATGCCAAATAGTGTTAAGAAACAGTTGGATTTAGACTTGCTCCAAGCAGAGCAATCCACATCTGGACCATTGCAAAGCTGCACAGGCCTCTGTTGGAAAAAGAATCTTTCTGCAGTGTATGTATCTCTGCAGTTTGGCCTCGAATGTGAAGATCTTAAGATCCCAGCACACTGTAGAGTTTAGTACATGTTTACTAGATGAAATAGGGCCAGTTTGTTTAATAATGCTTTTTAAAAAAAATATTTATTTATTCCCTTTTGTTGCCCTTGTTGTTTTATTGTTGTAGCTATTATTGTTGCTATTATTGATGTCGTCATTGCTGGGTAGAACAGAGAAAAATGGAGAGAGGAGGGGAAGACAGAGAGGGGGAGAGAGAGAGAAACACCTTCAGACCTGCTTCACCGCCTGTGAAGTGACTCCCCTGCAGGTGGGGAGCCCAAGGCTCGAATCGGGATCCTTACACCGCCTGTCCTTGCACTTTGTGCCACCTGCGCTTAACCCGCTATGCGACAGCCCAACTCCCTTAATGCTTTATAGACAAGTGCAAATTCCACAACCTCATCATAGTCATAATAAATGACTGAAATTAATCAACAATAGATTAAATATATAGCAACTTCTTGAGAGCTGGGAGTAAAGTTAATAAAACAGGCTTCCAGTAGAGATGGAGACCAGAAGACTGCGTTTCTTCCTAAGCACTTGTGACAGTGACCACACTATAGATTTAACTATTATAGTTAAAATCCTGAGCTACAACTTCAATAGGAAGATAAGCCGGTTATCTAGTTAAAAGATTTAAGCCAGGTGTTGGCACATGTAGTTGAGTTCCATTACCATGCACAAGGGTCCAATTTAAGACCTCAGTCCCCACCTGTAGGGGGCTTCAGGAATGGTAAAACAGCGATGTAGGTGTCTATCTTTCTCCCTATCTCAGTTTCTGTCTTCATCCAATAAGTAAAGTGAATATTTTAAAAAGGGAATATATTAAAAAATATTTTAAAACAATTTTATATTATCTTTTTTTTTAAAGATAGAATTTTTAAAAAATATTTATTTTACTTATTTATTCCCTTTTGTTGCCCTTGTTGTTTTATTGTTGTAGTTATTATTGTTGTTGTCGTTGTTGGATAGGACAGAGAGAAATGGAGAGAGGAGGGGAAGATAGAGAGGAGGAGAGAAAGACAGACACCTGCAGACCTGCTTCACCGCCTGTGAAGCGACTCCCCTGCAGGTGGGGAGCCGGGGTTCGAACCGGGATCCTTATGCCGGTCCTTGTGCTTTGCGCCACCTGCGCTTAACCTGCTGCACTACAGCCCGACTCCCATATCTTTTTTTATAGGAAAATAAAACCATTTTTATACCTTTTAAGATCTAAATGCATTTTTAAATAGTAGTATCATTAAATAAACCATGTTTCAAATGCTCTTTCTGAGTTAATTCCTTTTATATACAATGATAATGCTTTCAAAGTCCTCCAAGCAATTTCAAATGCACTTGTGAGCTGGAAAGATAGCAAAATGGGGAGTTGGGCGGTAGCGCAGTGCGTTAAGTGGCACGAAGCACAAGGAGCCACATAAGGATCCTGGTTTGAGCCCCCGGATCTCCACCTGCAGGGAAGTCGCTTCACAGGCGGTGAAGCAGGTCTGCAGATGTCTATCTTTCTCTCCCCGTCTGTCTTCCCCTACTCTCTGTCCTATACAACAACAACGACATCAATAACAACAACAACAATGAACAAGGGCAACAAAAGGGAAAATAATAAGTAAATAAAAAATAAGAAAAAAGATAGCATAATGTTCATGCAAGAAGGCTTTCATGCCTGAGGCTCCAAAGTCCCAGGTTCAATCCCCTCATCACCATAAATCAGAGATGAGCAGTGCTCTAGTTAAGGAGAGGGAGAGAGAGAGAGAGAGAGGGAGCGAGAGAGAGAGAGAGAGAGAGAGAGAGATCGCCCTCCAGCCCTGCTTCAGCACTAATGAAGCTTTCTCCCTGTAGGAAGGGACCAGGGCCTTGAGCCTGGGTTCTTTGTGCACTGTGATGTGTGGGCTGAACCAGGCACAGCAACATCTAAACAAGCTCTTTTGAGGATAAGTAAGGCTTTAGTTATGACTTGTGGATGGGGAAAAAGTTAAAAGTCTTAATCCTCACCTGACTAAAAAAAAAATATATATATATATATATATATATATATATTATTTTGAGATAAGTATAGGTTCACATGTGATTGATTGTAAGTAGTAACACACAGAGATATATCTATTCCCTTCATCCAATTCGTAACACCATTCAGAACTATCATATAGTAACTAGGAGATAGATACTGATATAATTACTGATATTCAGATTTTATCAGGCTTACATTTTTCAGTGTTTTTTTTTTTTTTTTTTTTACAGCCCTCATTTACACTAAAAAGAAAATTATGTGCATTGCACCAAAGCAAGACTCTGGGGTGGGAGGGAGGGTTCAGGTCCTGGAACATGATGGCAGAGGAGGATCTAGGAGGGCTGAATGTGGAAAACTGAGAAATGTTATGCATGTACAAACTATTGTATTTTACTGCGAATTGTAAACCATTAACCCCCAATAAAGAAATTTTTTTTAAAAAGGTAAAAGAAAAGATTTTTAAAAATTTTATTTTTATTTTTTCCTCCAGGGTTATTGCCGGGGCTCGGTGCCTGCACCATGAATCCACTGCTTCTGGAGACCATTTTGTCCCCTTTTGTTGTCCTTGTTGTTTTATCATTGTTGTGGTTATTATTGTTATTGTTGTTGTTGTTGTTGCTGTCGTTGGATAGGACAGAGAGAAATCGAGAGAGGAGGGGAGAGAAAGATAAACACCGGTGACTCCCCTACACTGCAAGTGGGGGAGCCAGGGGCTCGAACTGGGATCCTTATGCGGGTCCTTGCGCTTCTCACCACTTGCGCTTAACCCACTGCTAGAAAACATTTTTCCACCTTCATTAAAGTACAAATTTCTCCTAAAAAGAAGTCAATCAAACAAAAAGAGGCTAGGTAGTAACAAACTCAAGTTTTTCTTTTCATGTACATGCTAAATGTGGTTTTGCACTTTTTAAAGTAGTTAATGCTGCTCTGTCATTGTTTTCTTTTTTTTTTTAATATTTATTTTATTTATTCCCTTTTGTTGCCCTTGTTGTTTTATTGTTGTAGTTATTATTGTTGTTGTCGTTGTTGGATAGGACAGAGAGAAATGGAGAGAGGAGGGGAAGACAGAGAGGAGGAGAGAAAGATAGACACCTGCAGACCTGCTTCACCGCCTGTGAAGCGACTCCCCTGCAGGTGGGGAGCCGGGGTTCAAACCGGGATCCTTATGCTGGTCCTTGTGCTTTGCGCCACCTGCACTTAACCCGCTGTGCTACAGCCCGACTCCCCTGTCATTGTTTTCTAAGTGTCTACAAACTAATAAGAGAGAAGACCGAAATCAACTTTTAACATATGGAAAGAGTAAAGAAAAGGTAGCAATACATACCAAACCATACAGCATCTCATAGAGAACAGCACCAAGGCACCACCAATCGACAGTATTGTCATAGGGTTGCTTCCTAATTACTTCAGGTGCAAGATACTAAAATAAATAAATAAATAAATAAATATTAGAGCAATTTGATAAACATCAAGGAAAAATGTAGCAGTATGTAACAACTTTCCAATTGTAGGTGTTATTATCATACTAAAAACGTGCTATCTAGATTTTCAGTTGGTTAAGAATTCTCATTCTGCCCCCATCCTGTAGTTCTAAGGCAGTGAAACCCCTCAGTCAAGTGGAACATCTGTGAAGTAACATATTCAAGCCTTTTACCCCAAACCTGTGGTGCAGTTAAGGCATAAACAGAAAAGAACAGCAGATGCAGAATCTGTAATACTATCACAGGAGAGTTAATACCTTACCTCGATATTGGGAGGGGAATCTCTTTACAAGAACAATCTACTTTACAAATTCTCTGATCATTATTACAGTTCCTTTTTCAGTAAAAAAAGAACGAATTACATTCTTGACAATAACAATTCCCTAACATTACTTACAAAAGTTGTCAAAGTTACTGTGGTTACTTACACTTTATCACTTTACTTGGGGAATTAATAATTTACAAGATAGTCACTGTCCTGTGAGTACAGTTTCTTATCTCCCATGACAGATGTGGCACAGAGGTTATTTGTATTTTAACTTGTAAAAAAATATGAACTCATCACAAGTTCATGAGACGATGCATTTGAAATTTATTATTTGCTTATTTATTTTTACTAGAACACTGATCAGCTTTGGTTTATGGTGGTGTTGAGGCAAACAAGAGTTTTCTTTTTGCCTCCAGGGTTATTGCTGGGGCTCGGTGCCTGCACTACAAATTCACTGCTCCTGAAGACTATTTTTCCCATTTTGTTGCCTTTGTTCTGGTCGTTATAGTTAATTGTTGTTGTTGGATAGGACAGAGAGAAATGGAGAGAGGGGAAGACAGAGAGGGGGAGAGGAAGACAGACACCTGCAGACCTGCTTCACCACTTGCGAAGCGAACTCCCTGCAGGTGGGGAGCTAGGGGCTCGAACCGGGATCCTTATGCCGGTCCTTGCGCTTTGCCCCATGTGCCGCCTGCTGCAATACTACCCAGCCCCCAAAAGTTAATTTTTAAAGAGAAAAGCAATAGTTAATTTTTAAGTTAAAGAAAAATGCAGTTGGTGTCAATCTTCTCCCTCTTCCCAGCATAAACAGGGCTTTCGACTGCTGTAATCAAAGTGGCCTTGGTTGGTGGCCTTTAGAATTTGCTACTTCTGCCCAAGAGGCTGCTGATAACCCAAACTGTACTCTCTGTACACACAAAAAAGAAAAAGTAACCTATTAAGCTTGTTGCTATAAGTTACTACGAAAAAGCTGATACTATATAAAAGGGCAAGCAACAGTGTGTGGACATGAGTCTGGCTGGGTCTGCTGGTGTAACCAACACTGCTTCCTACAGTAAAGCCTGAGGATCCTATAGCAGTGTGGGGGATTGAACTTGGGACTTCGGAGCCTCAGGCATAAAAGCCATTTTGCATAACCATAATTCTATCTTTTCCCACCCAAAATTTGAATTTTTAGACTCCAAAAGTTACATTATTATCTCCCCATGTGGAATTCATATGTAATTCTCAGGTCAGGAGATGGTGCCTTGTTGTGTGTGAGGCCCTGGCAGCACATCTGAGCAACAGGGACAGTACCTAAGAGACCCCCAGCGATGGTGGAGCAGTGCACTGGTTTCTCTTCCCAGGTTCCCTTTCTAAATCCACAGAAAAAACCCAAAGGAAGAGGTGAGTTGGCAGTACTATATAAGTGCTTGTTGGAAACTAAAGGGCAGTATTCGGTTTTCGAGTTCTGGATATGCAATTTGTGATACATAAATACATTTTATGACTGATTATATGAATGACTAAAGAGACATGTCACTTACTTCTGGTGTCCCACAGAACGTTGTTGTGGTGTCAGAAATAGCGATTCCTTCTTTACAAAGCCCAAAATCTGTTAAGACAACATGCCCCTGACAAATACACAGGCAGTAAGATAAAGCGTGAATATACAATGACAATTTTTTTTCTTTTGTCTTCTTTTTTTTAAAAATAATTTTATTAGTGATTTAACAATGACTGACAAGACTGGTATAAGAGGGGTACAATTCCATACAATTCCCACCACCAGAAGAGTTCTATATCCCCTTCCCTTCACAATGACAGTTCTCAAAAGCTTTTTATCTTGTAATACCTATAGCTCTATAGAAAATTGTAATATAAAAACGTTTCATCAGCCCCACGCAGTTATCCTCAATTCTGACATCATGTAACTCTAGCAATAGCAAAATGAGGAAATGGACACTGGTAAAATACTGTTAACTAGGATACCAAACTTTAATTTTTAAATTTACTTTTCACCATTTTTTATATGCATGAGTGCACACAGTTCTATGCAACAGAATAAGAAAAGTTGAGAACTAATATATTCTTCAGTAAAAGACAAAACAAAGCAAAAGATTAAAAAAAAAAATCTTTAAGGGCCAGGGTGCACCTCGTTGAGTGCTCATGCTACTGTGCAGAAGGATCCGGGTTCAAGCCCACAGTCCCCAGCTGCAGAGGGAAGCTTCACCAGAAGAAGAAGAAGTGAAGCAGTGCTCCCCCTTTTCTTTTCTTTTCTTTTCTTTTCTTTTCTTTTCTTTTCTTTCTTTCTTTTTCTTTCTTTCTTCCTTTCTTTCTTTTTCTTTCCTTCCTTCCTTCCTTTTCTTTCTTTTCTTTTTTTAATATTTAGTTATTCCCTTTTGTTGCCATTGTTGTAGTTATTGTGGTTGTTGTTACTGATGTCGTTGTGGATAGGACAGAGAGAAATAGAGAGAGGAGGGGGAAGACAGAAAGATGGAGAGAAAGACAGACACCTGCAGACCTGCTTCACCGCCTGTGAAGTGACTCCCCTGCAGGTGGGGACCTGGGGGATTGAACCAGGATCCTTAAACCGGTCCTTGCGCTTTGCACCACCTGCGCTTAACCTGCTGTGCTACCGCCCAACTCCCCCCTTTTCTACTTCTTCCTTCCCCCTCAATTTCCCTCTGTATCTGTCCAATAAATAAATTATAATGAAACATTTTTTTTTAAAAAAAGGAACTAACACATTTTTATAAGAGAATACTTACAACTGAATCCAAAAGAATATTTTCTGGTTTCAAGTCTCTATCAAATTAAAAGGAAGGAGAAGCAAAAATGATTAACTGAAATAAAACAGTAGAACGTTTTTATAAGTAATATCTAAAAGATTTTACCTGTATACAATCTTGATAGAGTGCAGGTAGCCCAGTGCACTGGCGATTTCAGCAGCGTAAAACCTAGCTCTATGTTCAGGGAAGGACCGCTCTCTTTGTAAGTGAAAAAATAGCTTAGAGACAAAAAATGGAGGAGGGGGAAAATGTTAGCATCATTCACACATAGCTTGACAAGTACATGTTCTTTAAATATAAAAATAGGATGTTTTTGTTCATTTGTGCATGAGATAAAAATGCACCAAAGCACAGAGCTGTCACTGGCTCCCATTTGTAATTCCTTCCTAGCAATCATTCGCTTCTACTATGTATCTTTCTATATCCTTGCTAAATATTCATCTTCCATCTACCCCTCAGTAATCACGGCAGCAGTATCCTCACCACTCCAGGTAACCATTCTGAAAAAGACTGTTAACAAAACTAAGGATTTTGATATTGTCAAGTGGTTGTCTCTTTCCTTCCTCCCTGCTTTTTCTCTCATTTCTGTTTCTCTTTTGCTTGGTGAATAGTATTTTTTGCCGTGTATCTTTTACTGATCCAGGTGCCCAACAGCAGATGAGTGGCTGAGAAAGCTGTGGTACATATACACAATGGAATACTATGCAGCTATTAAGAACAATGAACTCACCTTAAACATTTTAAAAATATTTATTTATTTACTTATTCCCTTTTGTTGCCCTTGTTTTATTGTTGCAGTTATTATTGATGTCGTCATTGTTCGATAGGACAAAGAGAAATCGAGAGGAGGGGAAGACAGAGAGGGAGAGAGAAAGATACCTGCAGACCTGCTTCACCACCTGTGAAGCGAGCTAAAGGTGGGGAGCCAGGGGCTTGAACCGGGTTCCTTATGACAGTCCTTGAGCTTTGTGCCACGTGCGCTTAACCGCTGCACTACCGCCCGACTTCCACTTTCTTTTTTTAAAGAAGATTTTATTGATTAATTAATGAGAAAGACAGGAGAGAAAGAATCAGGTATCACTCTGGTACATGTGCTGCTGGGGACTGAACTCAGGACCTCATGCTTGAGAGTCCAACGCTTTATCCACTGCACCACCTCCTGGACCACCGATCTTTTCAGCTTTGTACAGTAGAAACTGTTCTTTAGTTCCTTTACCCTACATGTATTCAGTAAGGCTGAGACGTTCTTTTCCACTAGGGCTAGAGAGTGAAAGATTCCTTTGCAAAGATATGACACTATCAGTTAAGATAAAGTCATAGGTCATATCTCAAACACATTTACAAAGGTGCTAAGGACTGAGAAGAAGAGTGGGCCTGTCGGCTGCCTAAGTCCTAGAACAAGATCAGCCAAGTTCAGTCTTGGAGCCAAAACTCATTATTCTTTGTGCTTCAGTGTAATATATATATATTAGGATTACTGTCAAGGGGAGATAATATATACAAAGAATTAACAGTGTTGGGTACATACTATACATGACACACGTTATTTCTTTTTTAAAAAAAAATATTTTCTGTATTTACTCATGAGAAATGATAGGAGAGAGAAAGAGAAAGAACCAAATATCACTCTGGTACATGTGCTGCCGGGGATTGAACTGGGACCTCACACTTGAGAGTCCAATGCCCTATCCAGTATGCTACTTCCTGGACCATGAAACATGTTATTTCTATAGTTATTATGATAGTAGCATTTCCCACAACGTATGCTAATATCCCTTTGATTCAGAACATCTTTAATAGTTTTGGTTCAAACAAACAAATACACAAGGATTACATGACAAAAATTCTATCTTGGTTTTCAGTATATGAAATCAACTTAAATGTACATGTCCACTGACAGGATAAAGAAGTTATAAGGGGCCAGTGGTGGCGCACCTGGTTGAGCACACAGGTTACAGTGCTCAAGGACCTGGTTTGATCCTCCAGCCCTTACCTGCAGGGGGAAAGCTTTGCGAGTGGGCTGCAGGTAATTTTCCCTCTCCCTATCACCTCCTTCCTTCTTGATTTCTGGCTGTCTCTAGTCAATTAATTAATTAATTAATTAAATTTTAAAAAGAAAGTTATAGGATATATATGTATATTCATAGAATAATTCTTAGACATAAAAAAGTGGCACTGTGTTGTCTGGGACAGAAAAATCCAATTGAACTGGAGGTTATTCCTTTAAGTGAAATAAATAAAGACGTGAAAGGCAACTACTGGATGGTTTCATTTATGTGGAATATAGATAACTAAAACTCACAAAAATACCAATAACCAAAACGAACCTGAAAACTATATTAATGGTTCTAAGAGGGACGGGGGCTGTGGAACAGAGAAATAGGCAGAGGGCTCTCTGGTGCCTATTAACATGACATAAACACTGATGAACTTTGGTGGTGGGTGTGGTGACATGCGCGCGCACACACACACACACACACACACACACACACACACCTCCAAAACAATACTCTTAAAATTTTGTAATACTGTAAATCAATGTGAAACCAATCTTTAAACATTTGAAGGGGGAAGGAGAAAACCTGGCTTTGTTTCAAGTAGAGCCTGTCAAAATCTTTAACATGGGGAGTCGGGCTGTAGCGCAGCGGGTTAAGCGTACATGGTGCAAAGCACAAGGACCGGCATAAGGATCCCGGTTCGAACCCTGGCTCCCCACCTGCAGGGGAGTCGCTTCACAGGCGGTGAAGCAGGTCTACAGGTGTCTATCTTTCTCTCCCCCTCTGTCTTCCCCTCCTCTCTCCGTTTCTCTCTGTCCTATCCAACAACGACGACAACAACAATAATAACTACAACAATAAAACAACAAGGGCAACAAAAGGGAATAAATAAATAAAATAAATATTTTAAAAAAATAAAAAAAAAACCACCACACACACAAAAAATCTTTAACATGCTGAGGCTTATTACGAATCACCAAGGGACATATTATTAATCATTAAGGGGATATAACATGAAACACTTTCCAAACTGACTTAAGCAAAGAACCCTTTATTTATCTGATTAAAAGCTGCACATTTTAGAAAATGAGTCTACAGTAATATTTAAGGTAGCAATTGAAACAATAATCACCTGAATTACAAATCATGCTTTACTCTAGTGTTTCAGTATGTCATTCTCCCTCCCTAACACAACTCTCCATGAAGTCTGTAAGTTATTATCCAGGTTTTTATGAACCTTTCCACCACCACCATAAACTACACACGAGACTGGCGGCACCCCTACATTCTGCACTGTACTCAGAGTACTGTTATTCAACATATAGCTGCTGATGTTGGACCACCCTTCCAAAACTTTTAAGAGAAGAAAACTATGATTTCATTCTTTTTACAAACATTATCAGTATTTAAGAAACATCATCAATAGTAAGAAATGAATTATAAAACTCACCTCCCCTCCATTAATAAAATCCAGAACAAAATAAAGCTTTTCAGCT
Source organism: Erinaceus europaeus (assembly GCF_950295315.1). Classification (NCBI taxonomy): domain Eukaryota; kingdom Metazoa; phylum Chordata; class Mammalia; order Eulipotyphla; family Erinaceidae; genus Erinaceus; species Erinaceus europaeus. The sequence goes on from NC_080162.1 coordinate 186,898,430, forward strand.
GTTTGAAAAGAATAATGCAATCCAACCAAAAATGGATGTTTCACGTTCTTCAAAAGCACATTACGTTCAGCCATAATGTGTTTTTGCTATAACAAAAAGGTAAAGGATCAATTGGTATCATCACCCAGAAGACACTGTTAATTGAGAAAATGAACTTAGAAGAAACAAAGCTATTTTATGTTACCTCTTTCCTATTGAGAACTATTTTCTTCTGTAACACTTTGACAGCATAAAATTTTCCATCCAGTTTCCGTTTTGCAAGAAGAACCTATTTTAAAGATTGTTAATATCATTAAATTTTTGACTGTTTTGATCAGAATAATTAATCTTCTAATGTACTAGTACTTAATTCTTGTAAAAAAAAAAAAAAAAAAGTTCCTAAGGATCCTGGTTCAAGCCCCTGGCTCTGGCTCCCCACCTGCTGCGGAGTTGCTTCACAAGTGGTGCAGCAGGTCTGCAGGTGTCTACCTTTCTCTTCCCCTCTCTCTGTCCTATCTAACAATGATGACATCAATAACAACAACAATAATAACTACAACAACAATGAAAAACAACAATGGCAACACAAAAGGGAAAATAAATAAATATAAAAAATTAAAATAAATAAATAAAACTATACACCCAGATCTCTTTAAAAAAAAAAAGTCCACAAGGAGTTGATGTTTTTGTTTTTAAAATTAAAAACTATTGACTGTATATTTCATTATTCCTTAGATAACTATATTTTAAAGATTTACTTTATAAGAGATAGGGAGAGAGAGAGAGAGAGAGAGAGAGAGGCTGATTTATATGAGGCAGAGGAGACAGAGAAACAGCTACAGCACCACTTCAGTCCATACTATATAAAGATCTAATGGGGAATCTCAGGCATGGAATTCTATCTGACACTCTACCAGTTGGTTATTTCCCTAGCCATCTCTAGATATTTTAATGAAACAAAAAAGGATGCTGATTTTTTGAATAAGTAGGGATGTCTTTTGTCACTTAATGTGCTGATGCTTGAAATTTTCTCTCTCTCTCTGTCTCTCTCTCTGTCTCTCTCTCTGTCTCTCTCTCTCACTTTTTATGGGTCCTAGAGGTGGCAGACCCAGTTGAGCATACACATATCATCATGCACAAGGACCTGGGCTCTAGTCTCTGCAGGGGGCAAGTATGATGAATGGTGAAACAGTGCTACGGGTGTCTCCCTTTCTATCCCCTTTATCTCCTCTCTCCCTATCTCCCCCTAACCCCCAACAGCTCTCTGTCCTGTAAAATAAAAAAAAGGAGAAAAAAGGGGGTTGGGCGGTAGTGCAGTGGGTTAAGTGCACATGGCGAAAAGCGCAAGGACAGACGTAAGGATCCCAGTTTGAGCCCCCGGCTCCCCACCTGCAGGGGAGTCACTTCACAGGCGGTGAAGCAGGTCTACAGGTGTCTATCTTTCTCTCCCCCTTTCTGTCTCCCCCTCCTCTTTCGATTTCTTTCTGTCCTATCTAACAACAAACGACATCATCAACTAAAATAATAACCACAACAAGGCTACAACAACAAGGGCAACAAAAGGGGAAAGAAAATGGCCTCCAGGAGCAGTGGATTCATGGTGTAGGCACTGAGCCCCAGCAATAACCCTGGAGGCAAAAAAAAAAAAAAAAAAAAAAAAGGAGAAAAAAAAGATTCTTCATGTAGACACTGAGCCCCAGTGATAACGCTTTTGGCAACAAAGGATAAATAATTATTTTGTCCTTGTTGTTGTTACCAGGGCTTCACTGCTATGGCCAGCCTTTTTCAGTTAGAAAGAAACGGGGACAGAGTAAGAGAGAGACAGGGAAAGACACCGTCACCGTAGCACCCAAACTTCCCTCAGTGCTATGGGGCCAGCTTCCAAACTGAATCGCGTGTGTGAAAGACCAGGGCCTTCCCAAATGAGCTGTCTTGCCAGTAAGAGTTTCTTTTCTTTTCTTTTCTTTTTTTTTTTTAATGGGGGTAAGGTGGGTGGTTACTTGATTATAATACAGCTGTTAACATATGGGTACAATATCTCCCATAGGTGATAGGTGTCTGCAAAACACTCCCTCAACATAGTTCTTTCCCACCATCAGGCACCAGGACCCCAAAACTGCCCCCTTCCCAACCCTTACCTTTCCCAGAGTCCTTTGCTTTGCTGCAATAAACCAAATCCAAATCCAAGTTACACTTTCTTTGTTTCTAAAGTCTCACCTATGAGTGAGGTCATCCTGAATTTATCCTTATTTTGGCTTATTTATCTTAGCATGATTCCTTCAAGCTCCATCCAGGATGAGGCAAATTTACTGAATTTAAATATCAAAATCCAAACTGCTTGAGAACATCATGGTATGTATGTATGTGTGCATACACATGTTCATTCTGAGCCCTTAAGTGCCCTGACCCAGAAGTCAATTTGGTGGTGCATGATGTGTGTCGATACCTATTTAGAGGAAATCTAAAACTGGGCCCCTGTGACAAGTCTTATAAATCATCATTTCCTCGGTACAATGACAAAACTCAAAAGAAGAAGAAAAGGGAGAAAGAAAGAAAGAAAGAAAGAAAGAAAGAAAGAAAGAAAGAAAGAAAGAAAGAAAGAAAAGAAAAGAAAAGAAATAAGTATTGAGGCTATAAACTTCACGGCCTCACAAAAACATGAAGGAAATAGTCTAGATTTTTTTAAAAATACATTTTTGTTTTTTAAAGTTTCTCTTGTAGGTTTCAATATCAGAAAACTTCATATAGAAGTATGTATAGATGGTTTTATATAGTGAGCTGAACTACATGTAAATATTTGTAAGTACCTGAAGAAACTGCCAGGATTTTGCACCAGGAAAAGGTGAACACACTTAAGGTTTTGCAAATGTATATATATGATTTAATGAGAGATCCGGAGAAGCTGGAGCATCATATGTGGTGCTACAAATCAAACTGAGGCCTTCTTGCATGTAAAGCAAACACTTCAATCCAATGAACAAGCTCCACAGTTCTGCAAGGATTACAGATTTTAAGAGATTCCAGATCCCTCACCAGTCATGTAATGCCAACAAGGCATGTGAGAAAGCTTTCTGAGATAATCTGACACAGGAACTAATAACATTACTTTCTCTTTTTTTAATTTTTAATATTTATTTTCCCTTTACCTTGTTGTTTTTCATTGTTGTTGTTGTAGTTATTGTTGTTGTTATTGATGTCGTCGTTGTCAGATAGGACAGAGAGAAATGGAGAGAGGAGGGGAAGACAAGGGGAAAGATAAGACACCTGCAGACCTGCTTCACCACCTGTGATGCGACCACCCTGCAGGTGGGAAGCCTGGGGGCTTGAACCGGGATCCTTATGCCAGTCCTTGTGCTTTGCGCCACATGTGCTTAACCCGCTGCGCTACCGCCCGGCTCCCATAACATTATTTTCTAATGCGTTTATGGTCTTCCTCACCAAAAATCTATTCTGAGAAAAAAAAAAAAAGTCAGATAAATTCCAACAGAGGGATCTCTTATTATATATGGAGAGAAGATGGTTTCAAAATTCTGCAAAGTTTATCAATTTTTTTAATTACAAAAAGATATATATACATTTATTTATGAGAAAGAGAAAACACCAAAGCATTTTAACTCCATATCTTGCATATCAACAAGTCCATTGGCCTTGAATATACGAAGTCTGCATTTTTTAAGTACTTTCTTCCTGAATGAAAATATTCTTACCTTGCCAAAGCTGCCTTTTCCAATAACTTTTAAGAAATCAAAGTCTGTTGGTTTAGCACTGAAATATACAAAGATAAGAATTAGTCTTATGTAATGTGAAAGATGTTAACTTTTAAATATTTTTCAGCATCTCACTCTCTAGTAAGTACATATTGGGTATATAACACTTTATTATGACTCTGGTTACCATATTGGCAGTATGTCATCTTTAATATAAAATAAGTAGTACATGTAATAATAATATATACTTTCTTAATAGATAATTTATAACCTACCCAAGCCTTCTGAAGTTCTGTCAATGGGGCATTTAATAATAGGTTTTTCATCACTAGGACTTCACCATTTCACACTGACTTTTTTTTCTCCCAGACAGACAAAGACAGAGACAGAGAGACGGAGAAAAAAATAACTCAGCAACAAAGCTGCCTTCAGTATGGGGTGGGGGCTAGGCTCAAAGCTGAGTTGTTCTCACAACAAAGTAAGTGTACTATCCAAGTGAGCTACCTTGTCACCCCAATAAAGTTTCTCTAGAAGAAAAAGATAAGCTCAATGGAGCTGCTTAATTATTATTATTATTATTTTTTACCCACAAATGTCACTGTTAGCGAGGGAGCTGAATAACTATAAATTACTGATCCAGGCCAAGGACTATCTAGTCTAGGACTATTTTTGAAAAGACAGTTATGGGCTGGAAAATATACACTAAAATAGAAAAATTTCTAATGAAAAATGCCATCATTTCTGCATATTACAGAAAAAAGACCTTTCTGTTTATTCTCATAGATGTTAGTAGGGAGAGCCAAATGGAATATTAAGATTATTTTTTTAAATTTATATTGGCCTAACAAGTAAAAGCAGTATTTAGTGTGTGAAGGCAAAAGCATACACTGGTAGAAAGTTGAATTTTAAGCATTCAGAAAAGCTATTTACTTTAACAAAGTTCAAAAATCTCAAGTTGTTCTAGGGAGAAGGGATGACTCCAACCAGATTTTAAATATCCCCTAATTCACTATCTAAAGATACCAATTTAAAGACGAAAGTAACACCAAGTCTAGGTTAAACAATAACAGGTAAAGACTGGGAGATAAATACTTAACTAAATTTAGTTCTTTTTTTTTTTCTTCTTCAAAAATCTGATCTTTGGACTCATTACTGTGTATTTTACTGATATGAGATACTAAGATTTTTTTTAAAGGAATAATGAAAACTACATTTTTAAATATATTTATTTATAAAAAAAGAAACATTGACAAAACCATAGGATAAGAGGGGTACAACTCCACACAATTACCGTATCAGAACTCCGCATCCCATCCCCTCCCAATAGCTTTCCTAGTCTTTAACCCTCTGGGAGTATGGACCCAGGGTTATTATGGGATGCAGACGGTGGAAGGTCTGGCTTCTGTAATTGCTTCCCCACTTAACATGGGCATTGATAGGTAGGTCCATACTCCCAGCCCATCTCTCTCTTTCCCTAGTGGGGCAGGGGTCTGGGGAAGTGGGGCTCCAGGACATATTGGTGGGGTTGTCTGCCTGGGGAAGTCTGATTGGCATTATGGTAGCATCTGGAACCTGGTGGCTGAAAAGAGAGTTAACATATAGAGCCAAACAAGTTGTTGACTAATTTATTTATTTATTATTGGATAAAGACAGAGAAAAATTGAAAGGGAAGGGGGAGACAGAGAGGGAGAGACAGACAGACACCTGCAGCCCTGCTTCACCACTCATGAAGCTTTCTTCTTGCAGGTGGGGACCAGGGGCTTGAACCCAGGTCCTTGAGCACTGTAATGTGTCTTAATGAAGTGTGCCACTACCTGGCCGCTGAGATACTAAAATATTTTTTTAAACAAATGTTAAGTGAAAAAAAAAAAACATACCAAACCCCTTACACATAGTAAACAGGATTTTAGATTACGGATTTATCTAAGGCTTCACTGTTAACTGTTAGTGATGAACTCTAATTGAAAGTAAATTTCAATTTTTGGAGTGACTAAGGGAAGTGTAATAGGAAGTAGGTGAGGTAATTATCTAAGTCAAAGTAGAAGTGATTTCATTAGGAACTTTAAGCTAACCTTATCAAAGTAAGGACTACAAAAGTTGAATAAGGGTAAGAGACTGGCATACTTTAACAATGACTCTTTAGTCACTATCAGGCCACTCCATCAGCTAGGGCCCTAGTCTGGGAGTCCTGAGATTCCCAAACAGACATGATAGGCCTAGACCTCAAATAAATCCCTCTCTCCATTGTCACCAGTCATCTCCATCAGGAACAACACAATAGACCTCTTTGTAGGCCCCCATAGGACCTTGCCCTCAACGTGGATCAACAATGGTAGAGAATGGTCCATCCTCCGAAGGGAGGATGGACGACATACTCTATGCTACACCTGAGGAAGATGGGTCCTGATATTGGGGCAGCTTGGAACATTCCTACTCATGACCACAGAATGTGAGCTCAGATTTACAGAGATGCAGAGGTCACGTAGGCTCCTAAGCCCCAGATCACATCAAATCGAAGGGGTTTATAGTCAACAGTACTTATTATACTCCTTTCCCATATTAGGGAACGACTCTCTTCCCTGATCCAGGTTTCTGGTCCTTTTTCCAGACATGACATCATCTCCCCAGACAATAACTTGGGCCCACCTACATATCAGATGTCAAGCACAGAAAAACAAACAAACAAAAAACAAGTATAGGCATGGGCCCTTTGGAATGTAACTAAAATAGGCTTACTTACTATCTACAAAACAGACACCTCCAAATCTTCATCTGCACTATTCTAGCCTTTAGGTTCATGATTAGTCAACAATTTGTTTGGCTTTACATGTTAACTCTTCTTTCAGCCACCAGGTTCCAGATGCTACCGTGATGCCAACTGGACTTCCCCAGGCAGATGACCCCACCATGTGTCCTGGAGACCCACTTCCCCAGAGCCCTGCCCCACTAGGGAAAGAGAGGGATAGGCTGGGAGTATGGACTGATCTGTCAACGCCCATGTTCACTGGGGAAGCAATTACAGAAACTAGACCTTCCACCTTCTGTACCTCATAATGTCCCTTGGTTCATACTCCGAGGGATAAAGAATAGGAAAACTATCAGGGGAGGGGATGGGATACAGAGTTCTGGTGGTGGAAACTGTGTGGAAACTGGTTTCTGTCAGTGTTTCCTTTTTATAAATAAAAAGTTTTAAAATTTTTTCAATTTTTGAGTGTTTTAAAAAAATTTTTTAAAAATATTTATTTTCCCTTTTGTTGCCCTTGTTGTTTTATTGTTGTAGTTATTATTGTTGTTATTGATGTCATTGTAGTTGGATAGGACAGAGAGAAATGGAGAGAGGAGGGGAAGATAGAGAGGGGGAGAGAAAGATAGACACCTGCAGACCTGCTTCACTGCTTGTGAAGCAACTCCCCTGCAGGTAGGGAGCCGGGGGCTTGAACTAGGATCCTTACGCTGATCCTTGTGCTTTGCACCATGTGCGCTTAACCTGCTGCGCTACAGCCCAACTCCCTTTTGTGTGTTTTTGAGACATGCCTAATCAGGGGCATTAAGATGAAATCTATTTTTGCCACTCCTGGTGTATATATAAAGGGGTATGGGAAAAACTGTGTAAAGACAGTTGAGCAGCCTTTAGTATGCTAATACCTACCATAATGAGACCTCTGGAATAAGCTGGCTTGCAACTAGGGTTGCACAGATGACACAGAACACCAGGAGAATTCAAAGTGGCCAGCACAGTAGCTTTTGCCTGAGAAGCTCCCAACCTATTGCCAACATTTATGGCGACCCTGGTAATGAGTGTAATTGATTTCACACACACACACACACACAAGCATGCGTGCGCACACACCCCCCACACCATCCCCAAATGGCAAAGTAGCAGCACTCAGTTAACAATTAGTGGATAAAAACTCCTTTACCTACAGCAATGAGAAGTTAGAGCAGTTAACCAGTCAAGCATAGGACACTACAACAGTCACTACAACTATATTTCATAAGCATCTAGCTAAACAGTTTTGTGTATATCTGGAAATTTACTGAAAATACCTTTCTGAAAAAATTTAAAGGTTCTTTGAAATGAATCAAACCTACTGAGGATTTGCAGATGGTCCCAGGTTGATGTTTTGTGAGGTAGAGTGTAGCTGTTGGGATGGAATAAAACAACAATATTCTTATTGATGCTTCAGATTGTTGATGATTTTAAAGTAAATATACATAAGTGTACCTACCACAGGTATTTGATGTTAAAGAAACCGAGGGACTTGACTTTTAATAAATACACTGATTTATTTGGAAATCTATGTTATTTATTTATTTATTATTTTACCAGAGCAGAGCACTGTTCAGTTTTGCCTTACGGTGCTGGGGATTAAACCGAAGAGCTCAGAACCTCGTGATTTCTGCTTTATCTTTTTTCCTTACGACTATTCTTGAAATCTGTCTTAAGGGACATGTGGTTAAGTGCACACATTACAGTATGTAAGGACACAGGTTCAAGCCCCTGGTCCCCACCTGCAGGGGAAACGCTTCACAAGTGAAGAAGCAGGATCACAGATGCTTCTCTCCATCTCTATCTCCCCCCACCTCTCAATTTTTGTCTCTATCCAACAATAAATAAAAATAAAAAAGAGCAAGAAAATTACCACTTTTCAGTACTCACAAGAAAGGAATATACCTATTTCTAAATGAGCATCCTAGCTGTGTAACAGCGAAGTATCAACTCAATATATTGTCTTTTAAACTATAAAATCATGGGAGGGTTCAGGTCCTGGAACATGATGGCAGAGGAGGACCTAGTGGGGCTTGAATTGTTATGTGGAAAACTGGGAAATGTTACACATGTACAGACCATTGTATTTTACTGTCGACTATAAACCATTAATAAAAAAAAATAACTACAAGATCAAAAACCATGCTAAAATTGAAAGACATAAAGACACAACTGTACTTCTACCCTAAAGACCTAGGACTTTTCATGTATAAATTTACAAATGGCTATCATTTTAATTATAAAGGTACTGTCATATTTATATAACATTTTATAATTATGATTTTAATTGCTAGAAGTTCAAGTAGTTTATTTTACTTTTCCCACATAATTTTCCAAAATAAGTGTTAAAAATTCCTCATATGGCACAAGCTTACTATATTTACTTGTTTTCAGAATTAAATGTTTCCCTTTTGTTGTCCTTTTTCTTTTTCTGACAGCAGCTAGGCGTGTTGTCTTCTTGATTTTTTAAAAACAATATATTAATTTTATTTATTACATATTTACTTATTTGTGGTAGACACAGGGAAACTGAGAGGAAAGGGGGAGGTTAAGAGGGATAGAAAAAGAGACACCTGCAGCACTGCTTCACCACTCGTGAAGCTTCCCCCAGCATGTGGGGACTGGGGACTCGTGCACTGTAATGTGTGTGCTCAACAAGTGTGCCACCACCCAGCCCCTCTTCTTGATGTTTTCAGTTCGTGGGGTCGACTTCTTGTCTAATCTGCTTAGAATGTGGTTTTCACTGGGTGACAGGGCTGGAGAAGGTTTGTCTGAGGAAGATGGACATCACCTCTGCCCTTTACCCTGTATGATCTCTACCGGCCTCACTTTTTTTTAATTGTTGTTGTTGTAGTTATTATTATTGTTGTTACTGATGTTGTTGTTGCTGGATAGGACAGAGAGAAATGGAGAGAGGAGGGGAAGACAAAAAAGGAGAGAGGAGGGGAGAGAGAAAAATAGACACCTGCCGACGGGCTTCACGGCTTGTGAAGCAACTCCCCTGCAGGTGTGTGGAACCCGGATCCTTATGCAGGTCCTTGCACTTTGCATTATATGCGTTTAACCCACTGCGCTACCGTCCGACTCCCCAGAATTAAATTTTTTTTTAGAATTTTTTTTTTTTAGGATTTCCTTTCTTTCTTTTCTCTCTTTCCCTCCCTCCCTCCCTCCCTTCCTTCTTTCTTTCCTTCCTTTCTTTCCCAGAGCAATCTTCAGCTCTGGTTTATGGTGGTACAGGAGATTAAAACCTGGGAAATTGGAGCCTCAAGCCTGAAAATCTTTTATATAACTAGTATGCTACCTTCCTGCCCCATGATTAATTTTGAAATAATACCTTTTTTCTTATTTAGAACATAAGTATTCTGTGTGTTCAGCACTTAAAAGTTAAAAGTAGGGGGCCAGGTGTTGGCGCACCTGGTTAAGCACACACACTACAGTGCACAAAGACACAGGCTCAACGGCCTGGCCCCACCTGCAGGAAGAAAGCTTCCTAAGTGGTGAAGCCGGGCTGCAGGTGTCTTGCTCTCTCCTTCTCTCTCTCAATTCCTCCTCTCTCAATTTCTCTGTCTCTATCCAATAATAAATAAAAATTACAATTAATTTTATAAAAAAAAGTTCATGCCGGTTGGCATGTGTACTGATTACGTATAAAAAGCTGACCATGGGGGTGAGGAAGATGGCTCAGTGAGTACAGTGCATGCCTTCCGTGTGTGAGGTTCTGGGTTCAATTCCTGGAACGCCATGAGAGTCCCAAGGACAGAGTCAAGTGAGATTACATGCATGATGGAAAGATGCTTTGGTGTTTCTCTTTCATAAAAACATACAAAAGAAACATTACAAGACCAGGGAGGCAGCACACTGGGCTGGACACATGCCTTGCCATGTATTGGCCCTGCTTCAATCCCTCGGGTGGCACGGGAGTGCCACGGCACCGAGGGAAGCTCCAGTGCTCTATGCTATCTCTTTCCTTCTCTTAGTCTTTCTCTTCCTCTACTTTGCTATCTGAATATATATTAAAAATCAAGTTTGTCTGGGGTGGGGAAAAGAAAAAAATGGCTACGTAAAGAGACTCTCATGGGTGGGGGACTATAGCACAGTGGCTATACAAACATATTCTCAGGAGTCGGGTGGTAGCACAGCGGGTTAAGCGCAGGTGGTGCCAAGCGCCAGGACTGGAGTAAGGATCCCGGCTGGAGTCCCCGGCTGCCCACTTGCAGGGGGGTCGCTTGCAAGCAGTGAAGCAGGTCTGCAGGTGTCTATCTTTCTCTCCTCCTCTCTGTCTCCCTTCCTCTCTTGATTTTTCTCTGTCCTATTCAATAACAACAACAACTAAAACAATAAAACAAAAAGGGCAACAAAAGGGAAGAAAAAAAAAATCTCAGGCCTGAGGATCCAAGGTCTCAGGTTCAATCCACCACACTACCATAAGCCAAAGCTAAACAGTGCTCTGAAAAAGGTGTGTGTGTGTGGGGGGGGGGGAGGCTAGGAAAAACAAAAACTACAGGGCCAGGCAGTGGTACACCTGGTTAAGTGCACACAGTGTGCAAGGACCCAGGTTGAAGGGCCTGGTCCCCACCTGCAGAGGCAAAGCTTCATCAGTGGTGAAGTAAGGCTATAGGTATCTTTCTATCTCTTCTCCTATCTCTCTCTCCCCTCTCAATTTCTCTCTGTCACTAGCCAATAATAAAAGATAAAAAAAAAGAAATATTTACAAAAAGAGGAAAAATACTACAGCAATATTAAAACTTGCTAGGCCTAAATCATGAGAATCTGGACACTATTTCTTACTAATTTCAACACTTTAACATGCACACTCTCTTATTCAAAAATCTACTTGGGGTCTGAAGGGTAGTTCATGAGGCAGGGCATGTGTCTTGCATCGCATGTGGCCCAGGTACAAACTCTGACACCATATGGGAAGGTAGCAGGGAAATGAGATCAGCTCCATTGCTGTGGTGTTTCTTCCTTTCTTTCTGTCTGAGTGAAAAATGGCCCAGATAGATGAAATCATGTATGCACAAGGTCCTGGCTCCAGAAAAAAAAGAAAAGAAAAAGTTCTTATTGTACTGATTTTATAAGGAAAATGGTCTGTAACAGTTGCACATGTTTGTTTATATATGCTCTATAGAATAGAAAATCTATAATGGATGAAATGACTTCATATACATTAATGTTGCTTGTAATTTTATATTTGGGAAACGGCATTTTTTTTTTCTGTTAAAAAACCTAATCCTGCAGACCTAGTTAAGTGCTCACATTACAGTGCACAAGGACCCAGGTTCGAGCTCCCGGTCCCTACTTGTGAAGCAGGGGTAAAGCTTCACAAGTGGTGAAACAGGGCTGCAGGTGTCTCTCTCTCCCTCTTCCTCTCCCCCTCTATTACCCCATTCCCTCTTGATTTCTGACTGTCTCTATCCAATAAATAAATAAAGATTTAAAAAAAAAAAGCCTGCATGGTAAGAAAAAACTTCTCAAAAAAAAAAAAATCCAATCCCTCTTAGTACCTTCTGAGAACTTCTTTCATCCTCATCTTCGGATTGATCTGACTGATGTTTTGGACTGTCCATTTGAAGGAATGCTCTGACATCAGGACTAAAAACAAAAATTAACTTTATTATGACTTTGCATTTCTACAGCTTTCCTTCCTTTAAAAATGAAAGTAAAAACAATTATGATACCTTATGTTTTTGTTCATTAATCCTTTCTTAAATAAAAAATAAAAAAAAACACAATTATGATAACATTTATAGTAAGAAAGGCAAATAAAACATTATTATTCATTATTATAAAAGGAGTATGTGAATTACTTTAATAGGTAATTCATCACATGGGCTAAGGTATAAGCAGGCAACTCATAGAAGAGAAAACCCCCAGTGGTAAGGAAATCTATGAAAACACGTAATTTCGATAAGAATCAGAAAAATACACATTAAGATACTACTTTCTATAAATTTAGCGGGTAATACTAAATATTGGTACGGGCATCTTGAATGAGACAACGTTATGTTCTGCTGGTGAGAAATGTAAATTACAGAAACTTTATTCTAAACAGCACTATCTGACAGTACCTGGTGAAAGTATG